>NC_080570.1:82445878-82765878 GCF_030247185.1 Malaya genurostris
CGATGTTCAGAATAATCTCTTCAGTATTCAATAGAAGTGGAATAAATTTTACGAGAAATGCTATATATTTCGCAGTTCTAAGAAAACAGGTTTTAAAAATTTGACAGACTTTAGTTAATTCTTATAACCAGAATATTGGCATTGTCGATATTCATTCAACCGAGTCCAAAGAATGCTCGAAACGTACAATGAATACAGCTTCAGCAACAGGTTAAGGTAATTGTTAATAAAATTCCTTCGAACGAATGCATAGTATCAGAGACTATATCAATGAAAAAAATACGTGCTTCATCCCCTAGTAGTGAGATTATGCCTTTTTTATCAATCCGCATGTGTTTTTTGCATGGAATTCGGTGTATTTAGTTTTCATTAAATTATTTTAATAACCGTCGCTTTAATGATAGTAGGAAATTTCAATCCTTCATTACCCTGTTATTTCGGAACTGCAAGTTGAATCTAAATTAGAAATTGATCGAAACCATAAAATTATTCATTTGAATCTAAACGTGTGACAATCCATTAAGCACTCCATGAGAAAACGAAGTGAGTTTTGAGTTTAAATTTTTGGTCATAAATTAAGGCACTTACAGAACCGGTAATCACCCGATCAGATGGTAATAACAGAATTATAACAACTGGAGTAATTTATTTCAGAAATATTTTGTAACAAATGTTGGACTATTTTTGGCTGGTAAGCTGTTAAAATAACAAAAATCATAACAAAAAAGACTCTAGCGGGAACAAAGTCGTAACAAATTTTGGAACGTTTGTATCAAAATTATTATTGAATTTGATATAACTACAGAAGTCCGAAAGCAGAAATTTCTAACAATAGTTGTAATAAATTAGATAGCAAATTTAACACAGAAAAACTACATCACAGTCAACTTTTAGCATCGTTTCAATCCAAAATTGTTGAATGATTTTTTTATTAAATGAATAATTTATTTAGTGAACTGATTTCTTTTCTTAGTTCTTTGTAATTCTGATCATTATATTTCGATTTGAAGCAACGGAAGAACTCATTTTTCCAATTAATGAACTTTATCACGAGTCTTGCAAATGAAAATAAAACAACATAACTGACTTTGTTATTATATAGTTATCATAAGTATTATCTTTCAACTGTTTTCGTTTGTTAAATATCTCAAAATAACACAAATTGTTATACATATCAACTGTTGTTATACTTGTGTAATGATTTTGTTATGTGCATCTGATCGGGCAGGGACCAGCATAACATAAAACGGTTCGTATGACCATGAATTAATATGACAAATAAATTGGAATAGTTTTGAGCACAGCTTTGAAGATTTTTAGTGTCTGTATCTTCTATGACGATTTGGATTTTAAAGGCTCATTACCCTGTAATTCCAGAATCGGACGTAGGGATCGGATAAAATTTACTAATTTTGTTTGGGAGCGTAAGTCTTTTAATTTTAATTTTCGTTAGTAAAATTCGTTTTGGCCTTCTTTGAAAAAACGATTAAATACTGTCCAAGAAAGTATGGACTCACTTTGATTTCGCTGTAAATAATTCACAAGTGTTATGTATTCAAATTTTATTCGATATACTGATAATATTAGACTACAACAGAATATTATTCTCAACATTTGCTACTTAGCCATTGTAGTCAAGCTGGCGCACCTTCTTGCGAACGTTCCTCATTAAATTCCGTACAGACTTCTTGGTGACAAGTTTTGACACTTTTTTCCAACCTTTTTCGAACTTTTGAATGGTTTCGGCTGCCGAGACATGTTTCCTAAGATGTACCTTCCTTAATGCCCAAAATTCCTCAATTGGTCGAAGTTGTGGACAATTTGGTGGATTAATGTCTTTTGGGACGAAAGTGACATTTTTTGGTAGTATACCATTCTACCGTTGATTTCGAGTAGTGGCAAGAAGCAAGATCTTGCCAGAAGACAACAGGATCCTTGTGGCTTCGAATCATGGGTAGAAGTCGTTTTTGTAAACATTCCTTGAAGTATATTTAGCTGTTCATTGAAGCAGTGATGATGAAGGGTTTCGAAATCTTACCGCAGCTACAAATTGCTTGCCAATCGAAGTCTCGGACTGGTTTAACACTTGTTCTTCTCGCACCGTATAATATTGTGGTCCCGGCAAGGATTTGTAATCGAGCTTCAAGTAGGTTTCGTCGTCCATGATTATGCAGTTCAAATTTCTAGCAAGAATCGTATTGTACAGCTTTCGAACCCTTGGCCTGATCGATGCTTTTTGTTTCGGACTACGTTTTGGTTGTTTCTGCTTCTTATAGGTTCGAAGATTCAAACGTTCCTTAGCATGAAGATTTGACTTCAAAGTGCCCACTTTTTTGGCCACATCACGAACTGAAACCTCCTTCTTTTGCTCGAACGCCTTCAGTATAGGTTTATCCAACTGAGGGACAACAGATTCTGAACCGTTGCGAAATGGCAGCGGTTTTTGGTTGCGTCCATACTTTCTGGAACAGTCTTTAAGCTCCTCCATTTCCGATAATATCAGAGCCGGAAATCGGTGTATTCTATGTCTGTTAAATTCCTCTAAGAGAATGAAAACCGTTTCATTTGTTCGGAATTTTCGAAAATTATGGTCGCCTTCTTTAAGAAATCGTAGTGCGGTCCGAATAAAAGTTTTGGTACCTTCCGGGAACGAAAGCCGAAAACCGGTAAAACTGAAACAAGTTTGTTTGACTTTAAGAATCTGCGAATCCGGTAAAACCGATAAATTAGTTTGAAATTGACATTTTTACACTAATCACCCTGTATCTCCTGAACCGGAAGTCGGAACTGATTAAAGCTTGCTTCAATTAGAATTGGAACAAAGAGCCTGTATTTCAGTTATTTATTATTGTATTCAAGATCTTTTTTTATACAAATGCAGCGTTTTCTTCATACTTTTAAGAAAAAATACGGATAAAATTATTCGTCACGGTTTTGAAGGAATTCTCGAACTTTTCCTGTAACACGGCTCAGTAGGCGGCGCACACCTTCTTCGTCCATCGTTTTAGCTATCTTATTCCACCAGGTCGTCATCTGATTGATGTCTTTGACAACGTTTCCCTTTGCCTTGAGTCTCCTCTTCATGATTGCCCAGTATTTCTCAATAGGGCGGAACTGGGGGCAGTTGAGTGGGTTAAGGTTTTTCGGAACAAACTGGACCACTTTCTCTGCATACCATTCTGAAACGGCTTTGCTGTAATGACAGCTTGCCAAATCTTGCCAAAACATTACAGGATGGTCGTGGGATCGAATGAACGGCAAAATTCGTTTTTGGAGACACTCTTTTTGGTATAGTTCCGATTCATTGTCTTATTTGTAACGAAAACTTTCGTTTTTTTGTCGCAGCTGCAAATGCCCGGCCAAATCATAAATTTTCTTGCAAATTTGTCGGCAAAAACAAATTTAAATTTGGCTGGAACATCCCCCCGAGCCGTTGCCAAGTAAAATTTTTGACCTATAATTTGACCGAAGTCAGCCTTGACACAGGTTTCATCGTCCATCAGAAGACACCCGTTGAACTTGGTCAGCACCTGGTCATATAGTTTCCGAACACGAATTTTGACCACAGCTCGATACGACTTGATTCCTTCCCGGAGTCGAGTTCTCCTCACGGTACTATGGGCAGCACCGAATTTTCTGGCCAAATCACGGTCCGACAGATTAGGATTCCTCTTAATCGTCTTCAAAATCTTACCACGCAATTTCCGGTCGTCAGTTCGACTCCGACGATCGGCTTGAGGCTTCCGAATCGTCGTCAATGTTTTCTTATACCGTTTGTTAACGCGCCATACGGTATTTCTGGGCAATTTCAGCTGTTTAGCTAGCCTAGATGCAGACCACAATGGATTTTCCAAATAACTGTGCACAATTTTTTTTCCTTCTTTCGGCTTCCATGTTGATTGTTTACAAAGTACAGTCGATTTTCGGAATGTCAAAAATCATACGTGAAACTGACAAAATTCCCGACACGTGGGCGCCAAGAGCTTCCAAATCCGTCCACCAGGAGCGCCACAATATGAGCAAAAGTTTGTTCCAATTCTAAATGAAGCAAGGTTTAAAACAAACGGTTGGGTAATGCCACGGACATAACTGGAATACGTGAATACGAATAAAACTGACGTGCTTCATTCACACTATAAATATAGATATAAAATATAATAATAATCGCTAGATAGATAATCGCTCGTATTAGTTGGTTGTGTGGCCTTTGCAACTATTACTGCTTCGTTTCCAGATTTGATCGGCTGAAAAGTTCGTATCGTTTAATAGAAACACACATTTTTTGCCAAAATTCGTTTTTATTATTCAACATAATTGCCATCAGAGGCGATACAGCGATTATAGCGATCTTCCAACTTTTCGATACCATTTTTGTAGTACGATTTGTCCTTTGCCTCAAAATAGGCCTCAGTTTCAGCGATTACCTCTTCATTGCTTCTAATTTTTTTACCAGCGAGCATTCTCTTGAGGTCTGAGAACAAGAAAAAGTCAATGGGGGCCAAATCTGGTGGATGAGGGAGCAATTCGAAGCCCAATTCGATCAATTTCAGCATGGTTTTCATCGACTTGTGACACGGTGCATTGTCTTGATGAAACAAAACTTTTTTCTTCTTCAAATGAGGCCGTTTTTTGAATTTTCGTCCTTCAAACGCTCTAATAACGCTATATAATAGTCACTGTTGATGGTTTTTCCCTGTTCAAGGTAGTCGATGAAAATTATACCATGCGAATCCCAAAATACAGACGCCATAACCTTACCGGCCGATTGTTGAGTCTTTCCACGCTTTGGGTTCGGTTCATCGCGTGCAGTCCACTCAGCTGACTGTCGATTGGACTCCGGAGTGAAGTGATGGAGCCATGTTTCGTCCATTGTTATATATCGACGAAAAAAATCGGTTTCATTTCGATATAACAGCTCCAAACACTGCTCAGAATCATCAATTCGTTGTTGTTTTTGATCGATTGTGAGCTCACGCGGCACCCATTTTGCACAAAGCTTTCTCATATCCAAATATTCGTGAATAATATGTCCAACACGTTCCTTTGATATCTTTAGGGTGTCAGCTATCTCGATCAACTTCACTTTACGGTCATTGAAAATCATTTTGTGGATTTTTTTCACGTTTTCATCGGTAACAGCCTCTTTTGGACGTCCACTGCGTTCATCGTCTTCGGTGCTCATATGACCAGTACGAAATTTTGCAAACCACTTACGAATTGTTGTTTCGCCCGGTGCAGAGTCTGGATAACACTCATCAAGCCATTTTTGGGATCGGCGGCACTTTTTTTCATCAAAAAGTAGTTTTTCATCAACACACGATATTCCTTTTTTCCTTTTTTTCACAATAACAAAAGTAGCTTCACTCAAAATGCAATATCTCACAAACTAATAATCAGACATCTGTCAAATTTATACACGTATCTTTTGAAGGTTGGTACTAACTGAAAATGGTATGGATTTAATTCTAGTGGCGCCCTCTCATAGAAACGATACGAGCTTTTCAGCCGATCTGTTAACGATGCATCTATATTAAAGTAAGACTTATTACAAACATATTTTACCATCCAATTAGATAACACGAAACTGGATGATGTCAATACGAATAAAACTGACAAGCTTTTCCACACTTCGGAAAACTTTTCTTTAGTTTTAACTTATACGAGCTATACTTTACATACAAACATTAACTGCATTACACTTAAGCAAAATTACATTACACACGAAGATTCTAAAATACATTCAACAATAGGTAAAGTTTTAAAAGGCGGGTGGGTAATGTAAGACATAACTGGATGTCGTGAATACAAAAAAACTGGCACGCTCCCGTCACTTTTCCGAATATCAGTTAGTTGATTGATTGTATGAATTGTGCAAGCTTTCCCCTTTTTCACTAATAGAGTTTGAAGCGATGCACCTACATTAAAGTACGGATTAGTTACATTAAACAGCTACTATTCTACAGCTATATTTTCAAAACTTGAAACAATTCCTTTTTAATTTGCCAATATAAGAGGCTAGGTACGACAAATTTGTAGTTTATTTTTATTGAAGCTATGATGTTCGAAGATATCTGATTCTTCTCGAAATTTCAGTACGAAACAATTGCAATGGCCTGGTCTGAAATGTATCGACGATCTTCGGTATGCAAGTCATTTTAATAATAATAATAATGATAGTAATAATAATGATAATAATAATAATAATACAGATTAATCTGTACATATATGTATGAATAAATCAAATACAGATTAACCTGTATATATGGCAACCTTGTATCGCATGGCATATTTTCACACGACCCCATACTAGTATAAAGATGTTTTCAACATCATCACATTCGCTTTCGCATTGCCGTTCGTAATTGAATGTGTTAGTGACGGTACAAATCTGCCTTTTTTCCGGTTTTCGGTGACATCGTTCTGACGGTGTCTCGTACGTTCAGAGTAGCTGCTTTAACTTAAATGACGCTATTTCTCACATCACATTTCATTTTATACCTGCTACTGGTAACGGTGTAGGGACGTCCCCTTTGTTAGAATTCCTTTCCTGTAGGCAGAACGGGAAACAGTGAAACTATATAAAAGAGAGAGTTAGTATAGCAGCAGCAGTAATACTGAATTAGCTGTCGAGCTGTTAACACCATCTTGTGGAATTTTTACGCAGAAACACGCACACAGGAGGAAGAGTTAAGGGCAAGGCAAAGTCCCGCTCGAACCGTGCTGGTCTGCAGTTCCCAGTTGGCAAAATCCATCGTCTGCTCCGGAAGGGAAACTACGCAGAGCGTGTCGGTTCCGGTGCACCGGTCTATCTGGCGGCAGTGATGGAGTACTTGGCTGCCGAAGTGTTGGAATTGGCCGGTAATGCTGCCCGTGACAACAAGAAAACGAAAATCATCCCTCGCCATCTGCAGCTGGCCATCTGTAACGATGAGGAGTTGAAAACCCCGTCCTTTTCAGGACGACCACGTCACTGTGATAAAGAAATATTTAGGATTGCTTCAAGTTTAGCCAGTTCTGATACGCCTGGAAAGTAGAATGCGCAAATCAAGTGGAAACATTTGTTCATCTCTTTCATTTGATCAATTTGTTCAACTCTGTTTCGCACGGCATATTTGTATACTAAAGCTTGCTTCATTTAGAATTGGAACAAACTTTTGCTCATATTGTGGCGCTCCTGGTGGACGGATTTGGAAACTCTTGGCGCCCACATGTCGGGAATTTTGTCAGCTTCACGTATGATTTTTGACATTCCGAAAATCGACTGTACTTTGTAAACAATCAACATGGAAGCCGAAAGAAGGAAAAAAAATTGTGCACAGTTATTTGGAAAATCCATTGTGGTCTGCATCTAGGCTAGCTAAACAGCTGAAATTGCCCAGAAATACCGTATGGCGCGTTATCAAACGGTATAAGAATACATTGACGACGATTCGGAAGCCTCAAGCCGATCGTTGGAGTCGAACTGACGACCGGAAATTGCGTGGTAAGATTTTGAAGACGATTAAGAGGAATCCTAATCTGTCGGACCGTGATTTGGCCAGAAAATTCGGTGCTGCCCATAGTACCGTGAGGAGAACTCGGACCATGAAACAAAATAGTGTGGTCAAAATTCGTGCTCGGAAACTATATGACCAGGTGCTGACCAAGTTCAACGGGTGTCTTCTGATGGACGATGAAACCTGTGTCAAGGCTGACTTCGGTCAAATCCCAGGTCAAAAATTTTACTTGGCAACGGCTCGGGGGGATGTTCCAGCCAAATTTAAATTTGTTTTTGCCGACAAATTTGCAAGAAAATTTATGATTTGGCCGGGCATTTGCAGCTGCGGCCAAAAAAACGAAAGTTTTCGTTACAAATAAGACAATGACATCGGAACTATACCAAAAAGAGTGTCTCCAAAAACGAATTTTGCCGTTCATTCGATCCCACGACCATCCTGTAATGTTTTGGCAAGATTTGGCAAGCTGTCATTACAGCAAAGCCGTTTAAGAATGGTATGCAGAGAAAGTGGTCCAGTTTGTTCCGAAAAACCTTAACCCACTCAACTGCCCCCAGTTCCGCCCTATTGAGAAATACTGGGCAATCATGAAGAGGAGACTCAAGGCAAAGGGAAAGGTTGTCAAAGACATCAATCAGATGACGACCTGGTGGAATAAGATAGCTAAAACGATGGACGAAGAAGGTGTGCGCCGCCTACTGAGCCGTGTTACAGGAAAAATTCGAGAATTCCTTCAAAACCGTGACGAATAATTTTATCCGTATTTTTTCTTAAAAGTATGAAGAAAACGCTACATTTGTATAAAAAAAGATCTTGAATACAATAATAAATAACTGAAATACAGGCAATTGTCTTTGTTCCAATTCTATTTGAAGCAAGCTTTAGCAAGTATTACACTTTAGCGAAAGTATAGTGATGTGACAGTGGAAATTAGTATTTAATTATGATAAAGGTAATTTATCGATCTATTACGTAGAAAGTAAGGTAGATTTATCGTTTCAGACTACGATGATAATTTAACTTTGCCACTTACACCTCAATCATATTGTCTATGATTTACATTTTAGCACCTTGCGACAGGGAAAATCGCGTCTATGGACTCTGGAAGCTGAAGATTACCTTCTCTGAAATTTTCATAAAGTTTTGAAGTATTGAAGAATCTGTCCCATCAAAAATCCTTTCTAATATATATTTTAATTCTGTTTGTTGTTTACAGTGTCCATACATGACTTTTCTATAACTCGACTTGACGGTGTTGAACAAAATTTATATGCCGGAAAAAGAATTACGAAACATGTACATGCATGACCCCCTTCGATTTGCATGAAATTTTGCATATGTGTTCGTTATAGCAAATAAAGTATTTTTCACTGGCCTAGAGATTGTTTTCACTCAAGACTAATTTTTGAATAGGGTTTATGTGTTTTTAGCCACAACAATCATAACTAGAAATCTATACCTTCTATAAAAACTAGTACAAGGAAACTAATGAATGTTTTGGAAAGCTGGAGGGATGATAATTAAAAATGTTTCCCGAGGAAAAACTTTAACAATTTTCGAAAACAATTCTTTTATAGGAATAAATGTATTTGAGCAATGAAATATTACTCTCCAAGCTACGTATAATGAAAAAGCTCATAGGAAGCTGCTTCCTTAATGCAGTCATCTTCGAGATATATGAGAAACTAAATCGAGAAAATTGATATTTCATTAGAATACGCCCTTTTTCAAATTTGTCTGGGTCGCCAGACAAATTTGTAATCCCCATGAAATTTTGAATATATTATTCTTTAACATCAAGACGATGCGAGCAGCTATTTTCGAGATATTTTGAAAATAAATTCGAAGAAAAATCGCTGGTTCCACAAAGGAGTAACCGCCATATTGAAAAAAAATACGCACTTTTAGGTATAGCAGTTTACTTATGATATAATAGATTACCTACATCCAACTATTTATAAGCAAATTTTTGAAATTCAATACGTCAGTGTAAAACTAGCATGAACAAACTATAATAT
Source organism: Malaya genurostris (assembly GCF_030247185.1). NCBI lineage: Eukaryota > Metazoa > Arthropoda > Insecta > Diptera > Culicidae > Malaya > Malaya genurostris. The sequence continues at coordinate 82,455,393 of NC_080570.1, forward strand.
TCAGTGAGTGTTATTTAATGATGAGAAAATATAATTGTTGTAGACCTTTTCGTGATAATAGAAAACCATGTTCGTCTAAGTGTCGTAAAGTATCAAGTAGTGTAATTGAACACTTTGCTTTCAAGCAGTGCGAAATTACTGTGAATACTACAATGTTTATTTGCGACTCATGTCGATTATATTCATATCGACCTGTGTTTGTTGCAAGTGCACAGCAACTAGCCGGAATCCAGATGAAATTCAGGAATTCCGCGAGACGTTTCATTTGAATTTAAGTTTGTCAAAATCGGTTCAGCCATCTCCGAGAAAACCTAGTGTGATACATACACACATGGAAACTGTGATGAGTATTGGTGCCGATGGGAAATAATAAAGTTGGTTTGCAAAACGCCAATTGTCTTATTATTTTTCGCAAATTATATCTTCAATATTATACTTTGCAACTTGAATGCAGCCCGCTTTGGTAGTGCTTATGGAAAACCGCACTAAATTTCTTTAAAAAATGCGTAGTTTTATAAACCAGCGATTTTTCTTCGATTGTCACATGTGTTTTAAATTTCGATTGATGGCATATGTCTTTAACTCAAAGAATAAATTATTAAAAATTTGATGAGGATTACAAAAAGAATGAATTTGGCGATGGAGTAGCCAGACTAATTAAAAAAAAACTGTTTTAATCCACCTAGTGGTGTAATGAACTAACTTCAATTTGCAACAGTTATGTCAAGTTAATAAATTTTTATCCCTATTTGTATTCGTCGCACTAAATGATTAAACACACTTCACCCTATAGTCAGTGATGGCATTTTATCAGAATAATACACGCTGGTGTAAGACTCTTGTCTACACAGGGGATGCATGAAGCGAAACATCACACAAAAAGGAAAGCGCACTTCTTCTCAGTGTCAAATAGACAGAATTTGAGTGTGGGCTTGTGGTTAGAGCAGCTGGCGTGAGTGAAACACGGTCTCTTCGCATTAATCGCTCTCACGCGCTCTCGCCTAAATACACCCAAGTGACCAATGGTGCGTGCTAGTGAGCGAACGCTTCTTGTGATTTAATTTTTAAATTTATAGAAGGTAACGATGGCCTTGCTATGACAATCTTTATCGCAGCAAGGAAAAACTAAATTCTAATGACAAATTGCGCTTTTGTTGAATATGCAAATCGTACACCAGAGTCCTCACCGGCGTGCACACTTCGGAGAAAATATTTTCATCCACCCCATAGAATTTCAGAGCTCTGCTCTAGCAATTTTGTGTGATCCAGTGGTAGAGTTGAAAAAAAATAAACACTCGCTCTCATTATGCGTGTACATTTTATATAACAGTGGTGTATATGTGTGAAAGAGAAGAGCTCTCGTTGATGTTGTCAGTGCGAGGGGAGAAATTATACTCGCTCTTCGTCACACAGAGGAGATGGACATCTCTGCCTATAGTTCTGGAACCGGAAGTCGGAACCGGAAGTCGGACCCGGAAGAACCGGAACAGCACCCTATGAGGCTATAGAAACTTTTATTTGAGCCTTACTTTGTGAAAATCGATAAAATCATCTCTGAGGAAATTGAGTGAGTCTCGTTTCAGAGTTTTTGACCACTGATTTTGGTACTTCTGGAACAGGGAACTGAGAACAAGTATAGCCGAAGTCGGTTCATTTAGTAAGTAACTAATGAGGCTTACAAATTATAGAGTTTTGAGCCAAATCTAGAAGAATTTTACCTTTATTCCATCGTCGATATACTCTCTCTGCAATTTTAAACACACTTTACTCTATGAAACATGATGAAATTCAATAGCAACCTATGGGACTATAAGATTTTTTATTTTATGAGTGACATTATTTGACACATTCTCACGCATATACATACACATACACAGACATTGCTCAGCTCGATGAACTGTGTCGAATGATATAGAACACTTAGCCCTTTGGGCAAATTTTTTCTAGCCAATATTTCAAGTGATTCTATAAACTTTCTATATGAGAAAGACAATAAGTGTACTTTTAAAGAATTTATAGATTTTTATTTTTGTGGCAATCATACCCGCTATACAAAATTGCACAAAGCACACAGCGAACGGAGCAAAGCCGAACGTACCGTTGCGTACCAGTCATGCATCATCATTTTGAATGACGATTTGAATGTTTCGACACTCATCGCAACCAGAAGTCGGATCAGGATGGAATTGCACAGTATATTCTAAAACATTAAGAGCTTCAATTTGAATCATGATTCGTTAAAATCGGTTGAACCGTAGCTGAGAAATCGAAGTTAGTTCCGCTTTTTTAGCTTTTTTCACTATTATATTCACTAACTAATAGGATCAACCAACCAGATGAATTTAGCAGTAAGTTTTATAAAAATGTGCACCTCATTTCAACATTGCTTGTGGAAAAATACTCAAAAAAATGAAAATTTGCACTAATTACACTGTAATACCGGAACCGGAAGTCGGATCTGGATCAACATTTCGGGGACATTTTGAAGAATTTTAAGGATTTTCATATGCAACTTAGTTTGTGAAAATCGGTTAAGAAATTTACGAGAAAATTGAAACTCAGAAAAATAGTATAGCTTATAAGACCTCTCATTTGAAACCAAGTTTGTGGAAATCGGTTCAGTCCTCTCTGAGGAACGTGTTTGACTATTTTTTCCCATATGTTGGTGCATATCACCCTGTAATTCCGGAACTGGAAGTCGGATCGGGATAAAATTGAATATCAGTCTTTGGGACCATACGAACATTCATCTTAAGCTACGTTTGTGAAAATCGGTTCAGTTTTTAAATAATGTTAAGGCCTTTCATTTGCATTTTAGTTTGTGATAATTGGTTAAGACATTGGCGAGAAAGTGCAAGCAATTGTACTCAGCATCTATTGTCGATGGAATTAAGTCTTATCGTCCCTCAGATTCGTTTCGAGTAACATTTGCCGGATCTGCGTTGCCTAGCCATGTCTACATCGATGAAATTCGACTTCCTGTTCGGCTTTTCGTTCCGCATGTTATGATTTGCACGAACTATAAAAAATTCGGGCGTACAGCTACTTATTGTAGTAATAAGCCTAAATGTACCAAATGTCAAGAGCCCCATAAGGATAATCTTTGCGATAAAGGCATTGAAAAATGTGTTTATTGTGGGGAGAGTCATCATGATCTCTCAGCATGCGCTGCATTAAGGTTGAGAAAACACAACATGAAGCTTTCTATGATGGCACAGTCGAAGCGCACATATGCAGAAAAACTCGAAACTGTCATTGATGTCCCCCATCTTGAAACAGAAAACTCATTTTTAAATCTAGAATCATAGGAATCTGACTCTGATGAAAACCGTGAAGGTAAAAACAAAATGATTGCAAGACGTTTTCAAAACGAGGAGGAGGATCTCCCCAGAATTTTAAAAATTCTTGGTTGTAGAATACAAGTACAAGAGCATACTTCATATGAAATGAAAGTGAGAAATACTCGAGCCGATGGATATTTGATTTTGCTAGGAAAGTTTACCCAGATTCTGTTCCTACGCAGAACATTATTATGTAATCTTCTCTAAATAATGGTTTCATTGATATCCTTTCTCAATAATGGAGTTTTCTATAGCATTCTTGTCTTGTAACAATAACGCTCCTGGGTTGGACAGAATGAAACTCAGCTTGGCGAATCTCACAAAAGGCACCTGTTGTAATTGTTCAACAAGTTTCTTCCTTTCACCTAACTGGAGGTAAGTGAAAGTTATTACCATTCAAAAGGCGAGGAAACCAGCTCCCAATCACAACTCATATAGACGCATCACAATGTTGTCCTGCATCAGAAAATTGTTCGAAAAAAATATTTGTCGACGTCTCGACACTTGGGTCGAAACGAATGGCTTGTTGTCAGATACTCAGTTTGGCTTCCGTAAAAATAAAGGGACGAATGATTGTCTAGCATTACTATCGTCCGACATCCAAATTGCCTTCACCCAAAAACAACAAATGGCATCTATATTTATGGATAATGAAGAAGCATTTGATTCAGTTTCCGTTGATGTTCTTTTAGAGAAGCTCTACCAACATATACTTCAATCGGTAATAAATAATTATCTGCACAACCTTTTATCAGAGAAGCGCATGTATTTTTCACATGTCGATTTGGCAACATTCAGAATCAGCAACATGGGTCTCCGCCAAATCTCATACCTCAGTCCGATCCTCTATAATTTTTACGCGAACGACATTGGCAGCTGTCTAGTACCGTAATGCACACTAAGACAATTGGCAGATTATGGCGTGGTTTTAGTTACTGGACCCAAAGTTGTTAACCTGCAAAAATCATTGCAAGACACCTTAGATAACTTATCCGTTTGGCCTGTGCATCTGGGTATCGAATTCTCTGCGGAGAAAACAGAGCTAGTCGTCTTTTCAAGAAAGCTTGATGCCGCGCAGCTTCAGCTTCATACGATGGAAAGAATGATCTAACAGGTTTTGACTTTCAAATACCTCGGGGTGTGGTTTGATGTGTGTCCTCCCCAAGTGCATTGGGGAGGACACATTTGGTATCTGTTCACAAAATGCAAACAAAGAGTAAATTTTCTTCGAACAATAACAGGATCTCGGTGGGGTGTTCGTCCGGAAGATCTAGTAAAATTGTATCAGACAACGATCCTTTCAGTCATGGAATATGGATGCGTTTACTTTCGTTCCTCTGCAAACTCTCATATTATCAAGCTCGAGCGAATTCAGTATCGTTGTTTATGAATTGCCTTAGGCTGCAAAAATTCGACTCATACAATGAGTCTTGAAGTTCTGGCGGGAGTTCTTCCATTGAAAAATCGCTTTTGGGAGCTTTCATCACGACTGCTAATAAGATGTGAGGTTCTGAATCTTCTGGTTACTAAAAACTTCGAAAGGCTAGTTGAGCTTCAATCTCAAACAAGATTCATGACAGTATATTTTAACCATATATCAACCCTTCAAGATATATTCCTATCGGTGTCAACCTCCTAAATGTCCCTGACTCAATTTTATTTTTCGACACATCATGCAGCGCGATGTGTCTGGAATCCCGAATCACCTACGCTCGATTGAAATCCAAAACATATTTTCAAGTAAGTTCAGGCATATCGACTCTGATATAATTTTTTACTCGGACGGATCACGAATTGAAGAGACTACCAATTCAACAATAATGTTTCGGTTTCATTTCGGTTTCCAGTTTATATAGCAGAGTTAGCAGCAGTCCATTATAGCTTCAGTGTAATCGTCACATTATCTCCAAACCATTATTTCCTCTTCTCAGATAGTCTAAGTGCAATTAAAGCTATTCGCTCAAACATGACTGGCAAGAATGAACCTTTTTTCTTTGGCAAAATAAAACAGTTCCTGAATAATAATTATCAAATCACTATAGTCTGGGTCCCGGCTCATTGTTCCATTCCAGGCAGTGAAAGAGCCAATATTTTAGCCAAGCGTGGTGCTATTGAGGGTGAAATTTATTAGAGACCATACCATAGAGACTTTCAACGAATTCTATAGCGCGTCTCGCCAACGAACACTTGCAAGCTGGCAAGCATCTTGGGCTAAAGATGATCTGGGTCGGTGGATGCACTCAATTATTCCTCAAATATCGACAAATTTCGATAAATTTCTTAATAAAACAATGTTTAGATTAAATAATGAATTCCGACATATTAATATGATATTCGAGATGTATTAGGTATGAAGTACTATGTATTGTGGATGCTACGGCGAAGAAAAACTTATGTATATTGCCTTATGAAATAAACGTATTCATGAAAAATTATTATTATTATTATTATTATTATTATTATTATTATTATTATTATTATTATTATTATTATTATTATTATTATTATTATTATTATTATTATTATTATTATTATTATTATTATTACTATTATTATAATATTATATTTCAAGTAGACTTGCGATGAAAGAAGAGCATAACTTACACTGCGACATTAACTGTTTTATACTGTATCATAGCATTATTTATTATTTTATGTTGTATTATATTGTATTATGTTATATTTAATCATGTTATATTATATTGTATTGTATTATATTACATTTCTATTCGAAATAGGAAAGTTTGTTTGGACTTAATCTAACAATATCTACAACTTATGTTTACCCTGTTGTTCCGGAACCGGAAGTAATATCCACAACAATTTAGGAATTCCATATGAAACTGCAAGACTTTTCCTTTCAACCTGTAAGTATGTGAAAATCGATTTGAATGTTGAAGAAAAGTGAGTGAGATCCTTTTTGCAGTTTATGATCTTCATTGCCAATACTTTCGAAATCGGATACAGATGACCGGAATAGCTGAAGTTGGTGCGTTTGCCAATTACAAATTGGAACAGTTTTGAACTTAGTTAAACCTTATCTCATGCTCTATTTCGACATAACCAATTAAACGAAATCTAACATACGAGCAAACCTGCGTTTCTGTCACACACATGTATATATATATATATATATATATATATATATATATATATATATATATATATATATATATATATATATATATATATATATATATATATATATATATATATATATATATTAATATATATATATATATATATATATATATATATATATATATATATATATATATATATATATATATATATATATATATATATATATATATATATATTAATATATATATATATATATATATATATATATATATATATATATATATAAATATATATATATATATATATATATATATATATATATATATATATATATAATTCAAGCTAAATAGCATGAATCAGCAGCATAAAACTTAGTATTATTATTATTATTATTGTCATCACTATACCACCGTTACGGCATTACTGCACTACCGGCTGTGCAAATTGCATTTATTTTGCGAAGCTTAGAATTCCAATATGAGTTTATTTCCAATAAATTTCAATTCATTGATATTCTTTTATTCTTTCGGTCGCATTTATCAAAAAAAGGCTCAGATTTTTATCAACCGCAGCACCGTTTTTTACCAAAATCAAACATCAGTAGCAGACATTCATAACCGTTTCGTTTTCTTTGTAGCGTGAACAAAATAGAACGAAGCATGCATCGTTCGTGTTGTGTTTTCTTTTTCCACGTTTCACGGTATTGTATCGTCATTCTACATGCCAGTTTGAAAGCTTTGACACTCATCGCCCTATAACTGCGGAACCAGAACTCGGATCCGGAAGAAATTTCACAGTAGCTTTTGAGACAATTTATTTTAAACTAAGATTTGTGAAAATTTGTTCAAGCGTCGCTGACAAATCGAAGTGAGTTCTACTTTTGGAGTTATTCTTTACTACGTTTGGAGCAGGAAAAGGGGGGACCAGTATTGCGGAATAAATTTTTTATGCCCACAAACTAACTAGTTCTGTAAACTAGAAGAATTTATCAGACAGTTTTTAGTTGTACCTGTTTTTGACCACCATTTGTGAAAAATGAAATTGGTGATTTTCCACTTATCACATTCTAGCTCCGGAACCAGAAGTCGTTTTAGGAAACAATAAGACCTTTCATTTGAATCTTAGTTCAAGGAAATCGGTAAAGCCGTTTCCGAGAAAATTGATTGTGCGTATTCTCTCTAATTTTCATATATTACCCTGTAACTCCGTAAACGGAAGTTGGATCCAATGGTTTTGGTAAACGGAGGTCATATCAGGATGGATTTCAGTAGCAGGCTATGGGAACATGAAACCTTTCATTTGAATATACCTTATGATCGAAAAAGAACCGGAATTTTCATTTTAAAATTCCCGCGCTTGTCCAATCGGTAAACTTTTATTCTCTCAACGTTGGCAACACTTTTATGCACATTCTGTCAAATTTTGACGCATATCGTACAATTAGTTTTTGTTTGGCGTCTATACAAAGAAGTTGAAAAATTTTCGTGAGGCGATTTTTATAATGGATGAAAATTTAGAACAACGTGCTTGCATCAAATGTTGTGTTGCAAATGGATTTAAGTGTTCCGAAACGTTGAAAATGTTAGAAAAGGCCTTTGGTGAATCGTGTCTAGGAAAAACACAGGCATACGCTTCAAAGGTGGTCGTACAAGCTTGGATCATAATGAGACCCCTGGCCGTCCCTGTTACATACACACGGACGGACACACACACACAGACATTTGCTCAGTTTATCGAGCTGAATCGAATGGTATATGACATTCGGCCCTCCGGGCCTCGGTTAAAAAATCGGTTTTCACAGTGATTACAAGTCCATGCACCTCAGGGTTTAAAAAAATAGCTAAGTGCAACATGTTTTGGTGACCGTGCGGTGTGTGTAAACACAGGCGGTTGAACAAAATTTGTACCACGAAGACTGTTGGTCCACATCGTATGACGGATGACGTAAGGGCGTAGTAAGAGAAAACTTGACAGTTATTTCTGATTGTTCTAAAAGATTTCGGACTTCACCTGAAGTTAAATTTTGGTGGATATTAAAAACCACAGGAAAGTTAGATCGTTGGGCAGTTCGCGAGAGATGATCGTAAATCTCGGGCGTCTACCCTTTGGGGTGTTCAAATAAGTGAGTCAGATATACCAAATCACCGTTAGTCAGGAAGTGCTCGTCTAGTGGAAGTATAGTCAGGTTCGAATAGTCATCAAGTGACTAAAAATATGTGGAAATTGTGATTTTTTGACTACTTAGGAAGTTCGTTTGTTGTTGGTTTGGTAAACAGGTGATTATACCGGGATAAGTCACGTCGAAGGAAATCCATTAGCCAAAGTGTAGTTTTAACGCAGAAACATATTTCAGAAAATCCAGTGCCAAAATAAGTTACGTTGAAGGAAAATCTTTAGCAAAAGTGTTGTTTTAATGCAGCAGCATATTTTGACAAATTCAGTGCCAAAATATGTCACGCAAAACTCTAACCACATGAACTGAACGAATCATCGCGAAAAGCGTGTCGTGCAAAACCAACACATAGAATTACGGAATATTTTCAGTGATCAAGTAAGCAAAACCAAGCAACTTATAAATATTGAAACATTTCTTTAAACAAAAGTAAAATCATTAAAGTGCTAATAAAAGTTTATGGAATTACAAGTTTTTCTTTCGCTTTTCTCACGGAATCGTCAATAGATCAAAAAGAAACACCTTTCCGCTTCTCCTCCGCACGCTGTTTTGAATCGTGTCCTTTACATCTGGTGACAGCGGTGCTAGCTGCTTGTTGAAAAGCAGCTTCGTAAAACCGTTAGTGCGGGACGAAAGACGGAAGATGATCAGCAGGAGGCGCTTCAGGTGAGTGATTTATGCACACTAAATGAACTCAATGTTTCTGGTCTCTCTACTCCCTGACGTAGAACGCGCGGTATTTGAAGTTTATTGAGAGAGTTATTTGTTTCATGGGGAGTCAAAGTGTTTTCTTGTCTGTTGTTTGTTTTTTTTTTACGCTCTAAAGCGTATTCAAGAGTTTGTTTGAGTTTCGAAGGGCTTGAATATCGGACAACAACCGACAAATATAATGAATTGACGGACACGAACAATATAGTTAGGGCTACGGTAAGACGGCAAAAGAGCGAAATGGAAAACTATGCCAATCAAAGGAAACAAGGAAAAGTAGTAGAAATCGAAACCGGAATTAAAAAGGTTAACGAAGGCAAGATGGCTAAAGAAAACGGGGGGTGCCGTTTTCCAATGCAAAAGGCAATACAATGTATCCCGGAATACCGTGGATCAGTGGATGAGCTCGAACCTAGATATACGAATACAGCGAAGAAATGACACGAGATCGACGCGATTTGCTAAAAGGGATCATTTCTTCGGGGGGTTTAAGGAATTCATCTTTGAGATAGGCAGCTAGAAGCCAGAAGGGGTTATCGTTTAAGATTAATAGAACTCCAGCAAGACAAACAAACGGAATCTGATCATCTGGAGAAGATTGAACAGAGGCTCCAGGCTCGCGAAGTCTCGACAAACAAAAAAGACAACCGTTACCGATTTCCAAACCCACAACAACGGAGATATAGGGAAAACCAGGGTCTAAACGATGAAAAAATCATCATTTTTGCGAGTTTTTTTTCCAGAATTATCGTTCAAAAAATAAATTCAAATCTTTTGCATGATAAAAAGCATCATTCGAACAACAGTTTGTAATTCTTTTGTGAAAAAATATTGAGAAATAAGTCGGTGAAGAGATATTTTCGAGAACGCTTCTTGAAAATCATGATTTACGGTGTTCACTGTATCTCAGCGCAGACTAACCAGAAGTGAACAAACGAACGCAGCATAGGTAGAATAGAAGTTTTTCTAGACCCCAACGTTTCTGTTCGATTTTTTTTTAATTTTTTTTTTGATTTTTGTAGTGTTGGTCAAAGTGAAAACTGAGATGTTTCAAGAAAAAATCCGCCATTTCGTTAATGACGATGGATACGGACTTTCAAAACCTGCTTTCGAGGAAAACGCGTTTAACGGTTTTTGTGTATAAAATCAATGGAATCAATTAATTACTCCAGGGAGCCCGTAGGGTCTAACATTTTCGAAAAATCATATTTGTTCCTTTATCATTTATTATAACAAAACATTTCAAGAATGTTTTGTCAAGTTTTGAAGTCCATCGAAGTAGAAATCTTGGGCCTGTGCGTCGAGCTCTTGCTTCTTCGTAGAATGAGATAGCTATAGATAAAGGTCCATAATTTCCAGAGTTTCGTTCCAATAGGCTTGAAAATTCCACAGAAAATTCTTCAAATGTTTTACTATAAGAAAATAATAAATGATTTTTCAAAAGTGTTAGACCCTACCCGCCCCTTAACGCATATGAAATTGAATTGAGTACCACGACGAGGTCAAACAGTTCCTGATCGACACAGGTGCGAACTCAAACCTAATAAGCAAGTGATGTGCAAAAGAAATAGGCTCATCAACATTAAACACACAGGAGAAGATCCATAACAAAGAAGTAAGGAATATAGCGCGAACAAGCTTAGGAACAACTTACGCCGATTTCATATTAGACAAATCTAAGTTTAAGGTTAAGTTCGATGTGATAGAAGAACTAGAGTTCACGGGTAATAATTGATGATTTACGAGCATAGATAACCAAAAGGGAAGGTTAATGATGCAAACAGAACCAATAGTATTCGATCCAGAGGTGAGCCCTGTCCGAAGTGGCTGCAGTACGTACTGGACGACATCGGATCACAAGAAATAAATACGGATTCACGGAAAACAAGAAAAAAAACTCTAACTTGGCATCACACAAACACAACCCGTATACCTAAATTCTAGGGGGTGAGAGAAATGAAATCAATGAGAAATGAAATCAAGCATCAACAATCAAAAATGGATACCAAACGGAAAGGTACATTGCAAAAACGAGGAATATAAATTGGCAAACAAATACTACTACAGCGCACGCGAATATCCTACAAGACGTATTGGAGGCCCTCAATTTAAGGCACCTAAATAACGAAAATTATGAAAACATGGAAAAAATATGGCGTCCTATAGCGATGTCAATCACGGATGCCGCAGGTCACGAAATAGAGACGACCTCAAACATATCTATTAATAAACGGCAATATAGATTCCCGACAGTAACCAAAAACATACAAAAGAGGAAATCGGTGAGATACACAAAATAGGTATCGTAATACCTAGAAAAAGTTCGTGGAACGCGCCGGTTTTGTACGTTCCGAAAAAAACGATGAATTTGGGGGGAAAAGATACAGAATAGAAGTCGGCTCTAAACCTTGTCATGAAGCCGTTTCTGCATCCAACTCCGTTGATCAACGAAATATTGGATAATTTAGGTGGAAGTAAATATTTTGCCTCTCTAATACGGTCACTGTGAAAGCCGACTTTTTAACCTAGGCACGGAAGGCCGAATTTTACATACCACTCGAGTCGGCTCGACGAACTGAGCAAATGTCTGTGTGTGTATGTGTGTGTCCGTCCGTGTGTGTATGTGTGCATGAAACAAATATATTCACTAACTTTTCTCGGAGATGGCTGAACCGATTTTCAATAATTTTGATCCAAATGAAAGGTCTTACGGTCCCGTTGTCTGTTATTTCATCCCGATCCGATTTCCGGTTCCGGAGATACAGGATGATATTCACCATACATCGAAAAATATGGAAAAAAATATGTGCTAACTTTTTTTAGAAACTGTTGAATCGATTTTCACAAACTAAAATTCAAATGAAAGGTCATATAATTTCCTAAAAATTTCTAGAACATTTTATCCAGATCCGACTTTCAGTTTTGGAACTAAAGCGTGATAAGTGGAAAATTACCAATTTCATGAGCGCTTTTTTCATAAACGAAACAAAAACAGGTACAAATCCCATAAAACTGTCTGAAAAATTCTTCTAGTTTGCAGAACCCTTTGGTTTGTAGGCATAAAAAAACAATTTGGCCCCCTTTTTCTGTTCCGAAAGCACCGAAAGTGGTGAAGGAAAACTCCAAAAATTGTTATATGGATATACGGTGTTTGAATTGTGGTAAATCGCATTCGAAAGACGTTTGTCCAATGAATGAAACCACTGATAAATTTTCATGTTCAAATTGCAATAGAAATCATAAATCCAATTATTTAAAATGTCCTGTCAGGGAAAAAATTTTAAACGCTTGTTCGCTTAGACAACAAGTCAAATCAACTACCTTAAATTTACAGAACATACCTGAAAATAAAAAAAATCCGTTACAAATGCCACGCCTAATTCTTCTAAGGCACTGATTTCTCCGAATTTAAACCAAAAAACAGGTACGCCTGCCAATTCGTCTTCTAACGAAAACAATTTATTGACAGGTAGATCGACCTCGTCATCATCTTCTTCTATTGTCAGTTATGCTAATATATCAGGTAGAAATCTACCACCTATTTCTTCTAATGTAAATAATCAAAACACAAGACCGCCTTGCAGTTCATCTTCTAACGAAAACAATTTATTAATAGGTAGATCGGACATATCATCTTCTTCTAATGGCAGTCTACCTACAAATATTCCTTCAATACCATTCGCTTCTTTAAATGAAGTTGATTCAGGCGATATAACTGAAAATAAAATGATCTACCTACAAGATCAACTTTTTCAAATGATCATCCGAATGAATTCGACTTCATCACTTTTTGAAGCATTTCAAATTGAATGGCAATTTGCAAATATTATAATGAATTTAAAATTTAACAGTGATGTTAAATAATTATTTGAATATTTTAAATTGAAATGCTCGATCTTTGAAATTGAGTGAAGATGAATTTTATAATTTTCTCAAAATTTATATTGCCATTGTGACAGAAACTTTTCTTAAACCAAATGTCAAATTGAAAAGTAATCCACATTATGTGGTTCATCGATTTGACAGGTTTACTGGAATGGGTGGTGGAGTTGCCATTTTTGCCACGGCAAATTAAACATCGAATTTTACCTTCTTTCAATACTAAAGTTTTTGAAAGCTTGGGAATCGAAGTTGAAACCATTCATGGAATTTATTTCATCGATGGAGCATATTTGCCATTCCAATGCACCGGCGAACAATTTAATTTCTTTAAAGGCGATTTGCAAAAACTTACAAGAAATTTTTCTTAATAGGGGACTTAAATGCTAAGCATGTCCAGTGGAATTGTAGGCAAAATAACAGTAAATACTTCATAATCAACTCTCAGCTGGTTACTTCACAGTTCTTCATCCCAGTAATCCTACTTGTTTCTCTTCCGTGAAAAACCCGTCTACAATTGATCTGGCTCTAACGGATCAAAGTCACATTTGTAGTGAACCAATTACACATGCTGACTTTGACTCAGATCATCTTCCAGTAACATTCAGATTTTCCAACGAAGCTATAATTAATCCAATTAGTTCTATATTCAACTATCATAGAGCTAATTGGTTGGATTACAGATCTCACATTGAAAATCATGTGGATCATGAAACTATTTTAGAAAATTCTGTGGACATCGACACAGCAATTGATAATTTGAATCATTACATTATCGAAGCTAGAAATCTTTCAGTTCCCAAAGCTCAAACTAAATTAAATTCTCCTATCATCGATGACAATCTTCAACTGCTCATTCGGTTGAAGAATGTTCGTCGACGACAATATCAACGTTCTCGTGATCCTGCTATGAAAATCATAGTTAAGGATTTACAAAAAGAAATTAAACATAGATTTACTCTTTTGCGAAATGAAAATTTCGCTAAAGAAGTTGAGCTAATTAAACCATATTCTAAACCTTTCTGGAAACTTTCTAAGGTTCTTAAGAAACCTTAGAAACCAATTCCTGCTCTCAAGGAAGGGAATCAAATACTTCTTACAAATGGCGAAAAAGCTCAAAAACTTGCTCAGCAGTTCGAGAGTGTACACAAGTCTCACTGAAATATGAGCATATTTCAACCCAAGTGTTATCACACGATGACATTATTGAGACGAATTTTGATGAAATTATTAGGAAACTTAAAAACATGAAGGCTCCTGGTAATGATGGAATTTTCAATATTCTTATTAAAAATCTTCCCGATGTTGCCTTGAAACTCCTGGTTAAAATTTTCAGCAAGTGTTTTTCATTAGCTTACTTCCGAATTCGAACTGGTAGTTGATCGATTGTGTGAAATGTGCAACTCTCCCCTTTTTAACTTCTAGAATTTTAAACGATGCGCCTAGACTAAATTACAGATTAGTTACATTAAACATTCTGAAACGCAATTAAATGTAATGAAATAACTAGAAAGTTCTTTATAATAAAAATGGGCCGTATAGAGTTCAGTAAAGTAAAATTTCGCATAATTCTTAAGGATTATTAATATGGTTCTAAAAAGAACCGATTTGAAGAATTCTAGAATTAGGAACTGGACCTGAGCTCAAGAACTAAATTCAGAACTTAGAACAGCCTCAGAATTCAGTTGGATTTTAGTTCTAGAACTACAATTTCGAAACTGAAATCAGTTCCGAAATCTTTTTCCAGAATCCAGTTCAGCACACAGGCTCTGAATTCTAAACCTGGAGCTAAGCAGTGAAACATGAATACTGTTTTTCGCCTCGACCATCAAAATGGGTTGTATAAAGTACAGTAAAGCAAAATTTCGCATAATTTTTTGAGAGTATTATTATGGTTCTAAAAAGAATCGAATAGAATTCTAGAATGAGGAACTGGACCTGAGTTCAAGAACTAAATTTAGAACCAAGAACAGAAGTTCTGCTTCCATTGACGACTGCTCCACCTGACGATTGAAGTCCAAATGAGAGCACGACCTGAGCGTTTGAGGTTTGGCACCACGCAAAAGGTCTGCTCTCATTATTGACGACCGCTGCTCCCGACGATTGATGTCCAAATGAAAGCACGACCTAAGCGTTTGAGGCTTTATACCACGCAAAAGGTCTGCTTTCATTGACGACTGCTCCACCTGACGATTGAAGTCCTAATGAAAGCACGACCAAAGCGTTTGAGGTTTTTAACCACGCAGAAGGTGCACTCTCCGAAGCTGCTTGTCCCACGACGTCTGCTTGCATCTAATGCACAAGAAGAAATGATCGAATTTCTTTTTTTTTGCATAAATATCTGTTTATTAATCTTATTTTTGTGTATTACATCAATATTTTACAGTACAAGTGTTTTGACCCTTTAGCCTTTCATCTTTGTTGTTCATACGATTCGTTATTAATATTAGGTGTTTTAGTTACTCTTGTTTTACATACTAATGTTTAATCATAATATTAATTTTAATTATTTATAAAATATCTACCTACTTATAACTACCCCTAACCTATTACGTACAAATTTTGAATTATTTGTATTTCAGAGATTGAGCACCTCTCTTCAAATTTCGTGCAGTATTGTTCGAATTTTTGTTCTAGTATATCCAGGGAAGCCATCTCATGTACTTCACTAGTCCTTGTCCAAGGGGGTAGATTTAGAATCATCTTTAAGATCTTACTTTGAATGCGCTGAAGCCTAAGTTTGTGTGTTCGTGCACAGCCCCGCCAAACAGGGACTGCGTATTCAATTGCGGGGTAGATGATTTGTTTATAGACAGCCATCTGATTCTTCAGGCACAGTTTAGATGTTCTACAAATCAGCGGATACAGAGACCTAATGAGTATGCTGCATTTTTGAACGATTTTGTCAACATGTGACCTGAATATCAGATGTCTGTCAAAGGTGAGTCCTAGATAGATAACTTCGTCGGACCATTGGATGACCTCATCACCGAATCGTATTCGGCATTCGTCTGATGGAACAAGTTTTGGAGATCTTGAATGTGGAAACAAGATGACCTGAGTTTTTGCTGCATTGATCACAATTTTCCTGCTTGTAAAATATTCCGTTAAAGCGTCCAGACCTGTTTGTAGATTATTCTTCAGAGCATTAATGACACGACCTTTATAAAGAATGGCAGTATCATCAGCAAATTGTGACAGAACACCACCACCCGGAAGAGGTGGGATGTCTGATGTGGAAATGTTGTATAGAATGGGACCTAGGATACTTCCCTGGGGTACACCAGCAGGAATAGTAAATCTTTCTGAAAGTGCATCATTCAGAGAAACCTGGAATGCTCTATTTGCAAGATAATTTTTGATAATTTTAATAAGATACATGGGAAAATTATACCGATGCAGTTTGAACACCAGGCCATCGTGCCACACATTATCGAATGCCTTTTCAATATCCAATATTGCCATGGCAGTTGTTTTGGACACTGATTTATTTTGCTGGATGATGTTGTTAACATTTGTGAGTAGGTGGATGGTGGATCTTCCTTTCCGGAACCCAAACTGTTCTTCCAGAAATATATCCTGTTCATCTGCGAAAGCAAGAATTCGCCTTTGTATTGACTTTTCAAACAGCTTGGATAGGGCAGAGAGTAAGCTGATGGGCCGATAGCTTTTGGAAAGGGAAGGATCTTCCCCGGTTTCAAAACTGGGATAACTTTAGCTAGCTTCTACTTTGAAAGGATGCCAAACAATCTGCTAAACCCTATTTAAGGTGAATACAGATGGAACTCATTCACTCCAGGAAGAACGATGAACCCTTCTGACTATAGCTGCTTACCACATTGGGTAAGAAACGAGAGAATATCCTTCAATTTTAGCTCCGCATACACAGACTCAACCATGTATGGAGAACCAAAAACCCGGATACGTAGCTGAGTCAATGCGGGACAGTTACATATCAGATGATATGAAGTTCCATAATCGCATTCACACAAATCACACGAATAATACTCAGCACGTTGAATAGTAGCCATGTGATAATTGAGCAATGATGCTTGGTAAAATGCAGTAGACACTTTGACATTTTCAGATTTAAATCTGGTAGAAATGCTTTTGTCTGAGCGCAAGTTTGCAAACTGCGCCAGTGGCTGGCATGTTTGGATACAGCCCAAGAACGAATCTTGTGCTTTATCCAACTAGTTGAAAGTGGTAAAGCTGGTTCAGGACCAACGAAATCATTCGTTGCACCAGCTCTAGCCAACTCATCAGCCCATTCATTCCCAGTATTACCAGAATGGCCGGGTACCCATAAGAAGTAAACAGCATTTGAAATGCTGAGGTCTTCAATTTGAGTTCGACATGCGATCACTAGATTCGACCGTGAGTCATTCGAACTGAGTGCTTTTAAGGGTGCCTGACTGTCGGAACAAAAATAAATTCGTTTACCACAGATCATCTGCTGAAGTGCCGATTGTACTCCACACAGAATCGCGTAGATTTCTACTTGGATCACAGTACAGTATCTACCAAGTGAATGAGATTGCTCCAGCCTCATTTCACGACAGTAGACACCAGCATCAGCACGACCATTCAACAGAGAACCGTCCGTATAACAAACTATGTGTTCATCAAGTTGTCGTTCCAGACAACCAGACAACCATTCCTCACGAAGAGGATAGCTCACATTGAATGTTTTGAAAGGAAAACTGCATGTGAGAGTTAGGTCACTAGGAGCGAGTAAATACTCATCCCACGTAACCATTTGAGACCACAAGCGAGTGTGGCTGGTAGCATAATCTAATGGGTTACTGTTCCAAAGCCCTGTAACCCTAAGACGGTATGCACAAGATAATGCTTCTTGTTTTAGGAACATATGTAGTGGTTTAATACACAGTAGCGTCTCTAGAGCAGCATTAGGAGTTGTCGTGAATGCTCCTGTTATCGCCATTAGGACCATCCTTTGGAGATGATTTAGCTTTGACTGAACTGTCGCGACTTCTCCTTTCTGCCACCATACAAGACATCCATATGATAAAATTGGTCTAACAATAGTTGTGTAGATCCAATCAATGTATCTGGGTTTGAGTCCCCATGATTTTCCAAAAGCTCGTCTGCATTGGCCGAAAGCCATGCAAGCTCTTTCAATCCTGAAGTCAATGTGAGCAGACCGATTCAGTTTTGAGTCAAGAATAACCCCGACGTATTTAACTTGATCGACCACAGTGACCCCTGAACCAAAGAACTGCAACGGACGAGCTCCTGTAATTATCCTACGATGAGTGAAAAGCACCATTGATGTTTTGCCCGGATTTACAGATAATCCAACCTGACAACACCATTGTTCAACAGATCGCAGGGCTTGCTGCATTAAATCAAAGAGAGTGTTAATGCATATACCGGTCATCAATATACGATAATCGTCGGCAAAACCATAAGTCGGAAATCCAAGGTTATTAAGTTTCCTTAACAAACCATCAGCGACTAGGTTCCATAAAAGTGGGGATAGTACACCACCTTGAGGAAAAACCCAAGATATTCCGTTCACGACTGCAATGTTTAACCTCCTGCAGCCATTCAGCCATCGGCACGGAAATACACCTTGACTTAGGAGTTCCTATTTTTGTGGCCTTTTACGACATGGAACAGGAAACCAGTGGATCAATTCTTGGTAAAAAATAATTCCTCCGGATGCCACACGGCTTACCTGTTTGGTGGACTTATACCACCGGTACAGGTGGACCGTAGCGTTATTCTTAGCCAGTTGGGAAACCGACACTACACGGCTATCTAGGCTGCTCAGAGAGGGAAGTTAACATTGATGGGAAGTTAACATATTTTTGAATTTTTTCACAATAGCCATCAGCTCATTCGCAGTGACTCTACTTTCCTCCGGAACCAAGCTGTCTGATTGGTCAACCTCAGCTACGCTATCAGCAACGGCTCTTTCATGTGGACTAACAATGTTGAGTCCTAAATTATGAGAACACACAAACTGCTGGCCTAGCGCATTTGCCTTCTCTACTGGTGTGATTAAAGGTATTCCTTCAGCTGCGTCCTGGGGTGACATCAGAGGAGGAATAGGCTTCGGTTTTTTCTTAAGCACCTTCGTTAAGGACCAGAAGGGCTTTTAATGTGGGAGAATTTCTCGAAGCTTTTGCGGGAAGTTCCTGCTGCGAAGCTCAGATATCCTTTCCTGGATTATCCTAGTTAAGTTATTATAAGAAGTCTTCCTATCTAGGATGCCAGTTCGTTGATACTGCCTCCGGTAGATATTTCGAAGTCGGATGAGTTTCTTGGTGACACTGTCAATTTGAAGAGAGGAACTCGGCATATGTTGTACTGGAACCGTCCTATCACGAGCGACTGTGATTGAATGCTGGAAGGAAGATAGGGCTGCATCGATTTCCATCGGAGAATCTAGTGGCAAATCGATATTAATAAGTTGGTCGGCGATTTGTTGAAATTGGACCCAATCGGTGCGATAATAG
Organism: Malaya genurostris; assembly: GCF_030247185.1. Lineage (NCBI taxonomy): Eukaryota > Metazoa > Arthropoda > Insecta > Diptera > Culicidae > Malaya > Malaya genurostris. The sequence continues at coordinate 82,475,063 of NC_080570.1, forward strand.
TTCCTCCGTGTTTGAAAAGGCACTGTTTCTGGTGAAGATCCCAACGTCAATATTACTGGAAAGTGGTCGGAAGAGAGCTCGTTGAAGACAACCGGAGAGCTGTCTATGGCGATGTTGCTGATGAATATATCCAAAATGGAATGAACTCCCGATCTGGAAAGTCGCGTTGGTTGATCCGGAGCGAGGATGTTGTATTGTCCAGCTTCGTAATCTTCGGCAAGTACGAATCCGTTTCGATTCTGTCTTTTGTTTCCCCACAGCTCATGCCGTGCGTTCAGGTCCCCAGCAATGATGAATTTGTTGATCGAATTTCGACCACGGTTCCTCTTTTATACGCAGTCAGTTGAAGATATGTGCCTAACTACCTCAAAATCGTCGTCCTTGCGCGAAAAACCCAAGCAAAAATAAAGAGTTTTCCGCGTTGTTTTCAAAACTTGAGAAAACTTAATATTTGAGCTGTTTGTGGTTATCTAACACTGTTCAAAATATTATCCTAAATTCCTGATCATATTTTTGATTAAATGGTGAAAGAATTATGTTGCTGCCTTTAATACAAGTCGAGATATTCACGATTAAGTTCTGCCCATTCTTCCATATGGCTAATTTTGAAAAGGCACCCCATAGTAAAGTAAGTCGTATTCACGACAAAATTATCTTGTTGAGAATGATGTCTCATATAAATGAGAATTCAATTTTTTTTACCAGAGCAGTTTGGATTTCGTCATGAATATTCAACTACTCATCAACTTGTAAGAGTAACGAACATGATAAAAGCAAATAAATCTTCTGGGTTATCCACTGGAGTTGCTCTTCTAGACATAGAAAAAGCATTCGACAGTGTTTGACACAAAGGATTAATAGCAAAAATGTCTGATTTCCAGTTTCCTATTTATTTGATCAAAATGAGTCAAAATAATTTAATTGATCGTACTCTTCAGGTTAGCTATCAGAATTGTAAATCTGAATTGCAACCCGTACGAGCAGGTGTTCCGCAGGGTTCGAGCGTAGCTCCAATCTTGAATAATATTTTCACTTCTGATCTTCCAAATCTTGGTTATCAGAAATCGCTATTCTGTGACGACACAAGTCTGTTAGCCACAGGTAGAAATCTAAGAGTGATCTGCAGTCGCCTACAAAGAAGTTTAAATATTTTCAGTGATTATCTGTCAAAATGGAAAATTAAACCAAATGCAGCAAAAACGCAATTAATTATCTTTCCTCATAAGCCAAGAGCTTCTTTGCTTAAACCAAACAATGAATGAATGAACATTGTCATAGTTACAACGCGTGTAGCCATCAGACGCTTATTGTTTTGAAGCAAATAATAATTAAATTGAAACTGGCGGTTAACTAAATCCTACGAGGGTTCCTATTCAAACGATACATTTATACTACTGGTACAACAACTTGTTCAGTCACATTGTCACGTTTTGTTCGTATGGGAATGGAGATTTAAGTATGCAAACCGATCCGTTGACAAATTAAAACATTTTTAAGCGTACAATATTGAAGCTTTGGAATCATTTAAATTAAGAACATCCATTAACAAATCATCGAGGAATAAGCGCTGCAAATTAGATCCGAAAAATCTATCGCCGATCATATTAAATTGGCCTAATAGTTACCAGAGAACCAAAATAAAATACTCAATTCAAACCAATTTTCAATGGGATGCATTTGAAATATTCAAATGTCGTTATCTCATAATAGGCATTTTTAATGGCAAAGTCGACCAAAAATTTGCTAAATACATTAGATATTTCGAAAGAATCGGTAACCACGCTGATTCGGTTCTTCAACAGCTAGATGATATATAAGATACTCAAGCGAACACGGTGTTGCGCAGACAACAGGAAATTTCACCAACAATCCAACGAGGGAGCGCATATACAATCCAGTCATCACCTCACTGGACGAGCTACTTGTTTTATTCACAGTCAAACATCAACTTGGCAAAGAAATATTGTGCAGCCTATATTTATAGATTTCTCTTCATACTACGCAGAATGATGCGGTGTTTTTTATGCATGACGCAAAGCCTCCTATGCCAAACAAGAAGTTGACGTCATTTTGTACAACAGGGATTGATCATATTGGAGAATATACACAAATACACATGAATCGAGAGATTATATTGTTAGAAACGGATTTATGAGAGCATTTCAATTGCTTCTAACGTGCTTTATTTGCTATTACAGTGACAGCGATGTATGAAGAAGAAGGCGGATTCGCCATAAGTAGGCGAAATCGCCATAAGTCGGCGGATTCGCCATGTACAGGCGGGTTCGCCATGAGCAAGCGGTATCGCAACAGAGTCGTGGGCGGAATCGCCAAAAGTGTTAGCTATCAGAATTGTAAATCTGAATTGCAACCCGTACGAGCAGGTGTTCCGCAGGGTTCGAGCGTAGCTCCAATCTTGAATAATATTTTCACTTCTGATCTTCCAAATCTTGGTTATCAGAAATCGCTATTCTGTGACGACACAAGTCTGTTAGCCACAGGTAGAAATCTAAGAGTGATCTGCAGTCGCCTACAAAGAAGTTTAAATATTTTCAGTGATTATCTGTCAAAATGGAAAATTAAACCAAATGCAGCAAAAACGCAATTAATTATCTTTCCTCATAAGCCAAGAGCTTCTTTGCTTAAACCAAACAATGAATGAATGAACATTGTCATAGTTACAACGCGTGTAGCCATCAGACGCTTATTGTTTTGAAGCAAATAATAATTAAATTGAAACTGGCGGTTAACCAAATCCTACGAGGGTTCCTATTCAAACGATACATTTATACTACTGGTACAACAACTTGTTCAGTCACATTGTCACGTTTTGTTCGTATGGGAATGGAGATTTAAGTATGCAAACCGATCCGTTGACAAATTAAAACATTTTTAAGCGTACAATATTGAAGCTTTGGAATCATTTAAATTAAGAACATCCATTAACAAATCATCGAGGAATAAGCGCTGCAAATTAGATCCGAAAAATCTATCGCCGATCATATTAAATTGGCCTAATAGTTACCAGAGAACCAAAATAAAATACTCAATTCAAACCAATTTTCAATGGGATGCATTTGAAATATTCAAATGTCGTTATCTCATAATAGGCATTTTTAATGGTAAAGTCGACCAAAAATTTGCTAAATACATTAGATATTTCGAAAGAATCGGTAACCACGCTGATTCGGTTCTTCAACAGCTAGATGATATATAAGATACTCAAGCGAACACGGTGTTGCGCAGACAACAGGAAATTTCACCAACAATCCAACGAGGGAGCGCATATACAATCCAGTCATCACCTCACTGGACGAGCTACTTGTTTTATTCACAGTCAAACATCAACTTGGCAAAGAAATATTGTGCAGCCTATATTTATAGATTTCTCTTCATACTACGCAGAATGATGCGGTGTTTTTTATGCATGACGCAAAGCCTCCTATGCCAAACAAGAAGTTGACGTCATTTTGTACAACAGGGATTGATCATATTGGAGAATATACACAAATACACATGAATCGAGAGATTATATTGTTAGAAACGGATTTATGAGAGCATTTCAATTGCTTCTAACGTGCTTTATTTGCTATTACAGTGACAGCGATGTATGAAGAAGAAGGCGGATTCGCCATAAGTAGGCGAAATCGCCATAAGTCGGCGGATTCGCCATGTACAGGCGGGCTCGCCATGAGCAAGCGGTATCGCAACAGAGTCGTGGGCGGAATCGCCAAAAGTGAAAATGAGACAGCAGGCGGGTTCGCCAGATACAAAGAATTGATGCTATGACTGTGTAATTGAAGAAACAAGATTGTATTCGAAAAAAAGAGATTTACAGTTAAAAATCATGTAATTAATTTAAGGTTTTACTATACTTCAAATATAGTAATTACTGCGTCATTCAAACTTTGTTTTCTTTTCATTTCTATTCTTTTAAACAGGGCAACGATAGCCGAATAAAACCGTTTCAATCCTCAATTGAATTCTCTCAGCTTCCGTTGGCTTGGGCAAAATGGAAAAGAGATTTGGAGTCTTATTTTGAGTCAGAAAAAATAGAGTCCCAGTACGATAAAAGTTTTATTTGGGTGGTACTGATTTAAGAGATATTTATGATAATTTACCGGATATCGCAAAGGTTTCTCATGTACTGAAGGATCCGCCATATTACGATGTTGCTATTAGATGCTCATTTCGAACCATTTCGCAGGCGAACTTATGAGCGCCATCAATTCAGACAAATTACACAAACGACATCAGAACGCTTTCCTGATTTTATTTTAAGATTGCGAGCTCAGGTCAAACGATATGTATACAACAAACCTGATGAAATGATTCTGGATCAGATCGTTGAGAAATGCGCGTCCAGCAAACTGAAACAGAAAATGTTGAAAAGGGATATGAGTTTGGAAGAGGTTGAAGCTCTAGGTACGAGCCTAGAGGAAAGCGAGCGAAAACTCGAAGAGTTTGGGGGCACACTAGGAAGAAGCGACATTCAGAATATAAACCAGTGGATAGCTCCCAACACACAGGCCGAAAGGAATCCAAATATGAATCGATGGGTTAAGACAGTTCCAAGCAAATACGAGAATAGAACAAGGACGAGTGGAAATAGAGACATTCAACGAGGTAATATCCGGCCGGAACCCGTTTGTTTTGCGTGTGGAAGAAAAGGTCATGTAAAAGAATCGGAGTGCTGTCCAGCTAGGCGAGCAGCTTGCATGAGATGGAAAAATGTTGGGCACTTTGCCAGACAATGTCACAAACGTGCAAATTCAGGGCAGTTGATGGAGCCACCAGTCAAACGTGTAAGATTAATTCAAGAAGATAGCGGAGAGGAGAAACAAAATGAATACATATTTTTTGCGATGGGAAATAATACTTTCCGATTCAATGTTGGCGGTGTTGAAATTCCAATGACGATTGAATCGGGAGCAGCTGATAATATTATTGACAAGACGACTTGGGACGAAATGAAGAATGCGGGAGTACTGGCGTGGAATATGATAACAAAAATTGATAAGAAATTCACATGTTATGCTGCAGAAACGCCCATGGAAATTAATGGGAGTTTCATGGCTATGATTGAAGGTGGTGGTAGGAAAACTACAGCTAAATTTTATGTATCGGAAAAGGGTCAGCAATGTCTACTAGGAGATGATACGGCAAAACGTTTACAAGTTCTTAAAGTGGGTTTCGATGTCAGAAATGTTGGCGATCGTTTTTTCGAAGTTAGACATTAAGGATGCATATCATCAAATTGAAATTTCAGAGAAGTCGTTGGAGATAACTACATTTATAACCAAGAACGGACTTTACAGATTCAAGAGGCTTATGTTTGGCATCTGCTGTGCTCCGGAAATATTCCAGAAAACAATGGAGAATATTTTAGCAGGATTAAAAGGAGTCATTGTGTACTTGGATGATGTATTTCTATTTGGGGCAACGGAGAAAGAACATAATGAGCGGCTAAAAGCTCAACGAAATCGTATAGATGAATACGGGATTCTTCTTAACAAGGAGAAGTGTGTGTACAATGTGAGAGAAGTCGTGGTTCTTGGTCATGTTTTAAATAAAAACGGAATAAGGCCTACAGAACATCGAATGGCAGCTATTAGATGTTTTCGAAAACCCAAAGGGGTTTCAGAGTTGAGAAGTTTTCTGGGCCTTTTAACATACGTTGGTCGATTTATACCTCACTTAGATGCTAAAACTGAACCACTCAGGCAATTGTTGCGTGGCAATGTGATCTTTCGTTGGGAAAATGAACATCGTAAAGCTTTCGATGAAATTAAGGAAGCTATGGTAGACATAGGATATTTGGGCTTTTTTAATAAAAAAGACAAAACAAAGTTGATTGCAGATGCGAGTTCTGAGGGTTTAGGAGCGGTATTGTTGCAGGAAAACTCCGAAGGAGTATCCAGAATTATCGCTTTTGCAAGTAAAGCTTTAACTGATCTAGAAAAAAAATATTTTCAGACAGAACGCGAAGCCCTGGCCCTTGTATGGGGAGTAGAAAAATTCAGTCTATACCTATAGACGTTTACAACTAATAACCGATTGCAAAGCATTGAAATTTCTCTTCAATTCAAGATCGCGTCCATGTCCAAGAATTGAGCGGTGGGTCCTCCGGCTACAATCATACGATTACGACATCATACATGAACCAGGAGCTAATAATCTGGCAGATGCTCTGTCACGATTGTCGCTTAGGGTACCAAAAGCGTGTCGATGTGTCAGGGGAAGCTTACATTCATCGACTACTAGAATACTCGGTGCCAGAAGCAGTAACACTAGTGGACGTTATAGAAGCTTCGTGGGAAGACGAAACTACGAGGGAACTTCGTGCAGCTCTTGACACAGATATATGGAATGACAAAATCAAAAGTTATAAGCAATTCAAACCAGAGCTTCAAGTCTGGGAGGACCTAATTATGCGTGGAGATCCGGGGATAAGTGCCATGAAAAAGGCGGGTGGGTAATGTCAGAGACATAAATGATTGTCGTGAATACGAAAACAACTGACATGTTCCTTAACACTTTCGAATATCAATTAGTTGATCAATTGTATGAATTATTCAAGCATTCCCCTTTTTCACATTTTTCGCAAAAACAAAGAAGGCTCCACTTGATCTCGATTACTGTAAATTTCACACAGCGAAAAATGCACAAATCTAATCAAACAGTTCTAGATTTGCACTAAACTGAGGATTTTTACCTTCGATTTGCGAGTAAGAAATGCTAATAGTTCTTTAGAAAATTTTTAGAGCCATCGGAACGGCTGATTTTGTATGATGCTCTCCACCGTTGTCCCCTTTTCGTTGCCTTTTCACCAATACAAACGACTAGCAGCTGTGACGTAATTGCTCTTGTCGGAAGCGAAACTAGCTTTGCAAACGACACACAATACATCTGGCGATAGAATCCAAACTGATCCAATTTTTGTTAAGAGGTTTCTTTTTACGTGATTTCGTTTGTAGCTTTTTCACTAATGGGCGGTCCTAACGGCTATAAAAATAGCAGCATAAAGAATTTTAATGTCGATTATTTCATTTCGGATTTGCATTTCATTGAAAAAAACTATCAGGATTCTGTAGGGATTAATTCATGCCTTTTAGAAGGACCAAATTGTGGAACTCACTGTGATATTAAGCACTGTTCGGAACATTTTTCTCGCACAGCAGCAGATATTTTGTTCTTTTCCTCAGAACACGTTCTGATTAGCTGGTGTTGACATGGGTCAAATGAGACAGGTTTTTCAATAGTGTACTATTGAAATATTTAATGCTTTTTCTATACACACTTAATTTGAAAAATTTCGATTCTATTGGTTATTAGATTATATAAATCCTTTCACAGATCACTGAGCTATGAGCTTTAAAAATACGAGAAAGGCAATCGCGCCTTATGAATTATCCTCTTTGATACTCGTTGATACCAAACATTTCAGAAAAAATTAATTTTGAATTATGTGAGATTATGTCACACAACTGAATATTTTATCACAAAATTGTGATCATATTTCCGATGGCATGTAGCAAAAATTATGTTGATTCGTTAGATACAACAAGAGATATTCACGATCAAAAACTTATCACTCTCTCACAGGGTAAATTTTGAAAAGCCCCATAGTAAAGTAAGTCGTATTCACGACAAAAGAAGATTACGGCAAAAAGTGTGGTGGCCAAAAATTAACGAGCAAGCAGAAAAATTCGTTAAAAGTTGCAATGCATGTACTATAGTGTCAACAACAAGTCCTCCTGAACCGATGAAGCGATCGAGAATGCCGACTAGAGCATGGTCCAACGTAGCGATAGGTTTCCTAGGACCCCTTCCTAGTGGCCATACTCTACTAGTAATGGTTGATTACTTCAGCCGTTTTGTTGAAGTGATAGTAATGAAAAGAATAACCGCTGAAATTACCATCCAAGCTCTATTTGAGACATTTAGTCGTTTTGGTATTCCAGAAGTTTTGCGTTCAGACAACGGTCCGCCATTTACCAGTGAAGCGCTGAGGGTATTTTGTTGCGAAAATGGTATTGTGCATGAGAAAACTACTCCCTATTGGCCACAAGCCAACGGAGAGGTTGAGAGGATGAACAACACTATTTTGAAACGACTGAGAATTAGTCAAGCGTCGGAGTCTTCTGATTGGAAGTGGGACTTGAGGAACTTTTTACTCATGTATAATTCAATGCCACATTCGATTACGGGAATGGCACCATCGGCATTAATGTTCGGACGCATACTAAGAGACAAATTGCCGAGTTTACAAGAATCCACAGAAAAACTAACTGAAGGTATCCGAGATCGCGATTGGATGAGAAAGAGTACGGCTGCTGAAGTCGAAGACAGAAAGCGTCGAGCAGAGCTCAACGAGTTAAAAGAAGGTGATGTGGTAGTGGCTAAGAGGGTGATGAAAGAGAACAAACTTTCAAGTAATTTTGGTTGTGAAAAATTTGAAATAACTAAAAGAATAGGATCGGATGTAGAGCTTAAACCATTGGAAACAGGAAAGACATACCACAGGAATGTGTCACATCTTAGAAAACTAAAAGAAGATACAACAAATTCCAGTGCATTGGAGAAGGAAACGCCAAGTAATTTATTAGAACCGTCTACAGTACCCAACGAGACAACAAAAATCCGTGAACATAGGAATCAAAGATTACCTACTTATCTGCGGGACTATGTTTCTGTAGTGCAGTCAAACGATAAGTAAAGGGGGAGTGTGATATCCTACAATTAATAAATGAACTTTTATATCAGTGTAGAGTAGTAGGAATAGAGCGTAAAATAAATAGTAAGGCAGAAGAGTGTAGTTCCCGCTAACAGACAGACGTAGTCACGGGAGTCCTGTATATGATAAGGAATAAAGAACTGTTTGATTAACTAAACTAGTTGAAGGCTACTAATCCGAAACTGCCGATTCCACAGATCACATTGAAGGAATCCAGGCAAAGTGTAATAAAAATGTTTATATTCTCTTATAAACAGAAATTCTAAGCTTTGTCTAAAAAACAAGTTGTTAATTTATAAACAAATGTACAGACCAGCCACGCTTTATGCAGTATCAATTTGGTCGAGTTGTTGTTCCACCAGGAAGAAAACGCTTCAAAGGATTCAGAATATAATTCTGAAAATGATTTTGAAGCGTCCTCCCTGGTTTAGTACAAATGAGTTACACAGACTCACAAATATAGAACCATTAGATGTAATGTCACATAATGTTATAAGCAAATTCTGACAAAAACCGATGCAATCTTCAATTGAATCGATTCGCTCACTGTATTAGTTAGTAAGTTAGTATATAAGTTCCTTCTCCCCATTACACAATACAAGTAGGTTTAGAAGTTTCCCTACACAAAAATCTCAGAATTGCGGAAGCAAATGATGTCCTCATGGTATCAACCAAATCATATATATATATATATATATATATATATATATATATATATATATATATATATATATATATATATATATATATATATATATATATATATATATATATATATATATATATATATATATATATATATATATATATATAAATATATATTTATATATATTTATATATATATATATATATATATATATATATATATATATATATATATAAATATATATATATATATATATATATATATATATATATATATATATATATATATATATATATATATATATATATATATATATATATATATATATATATATATATATATATATATATTATATATATATATATATATATATATATATATATATATATATATATATATATATATATATATATATATATATATATATATATATATATATATATATATATATATATATATATATATATATATATATATATATATATATTATATATATATATATATATATATATATACAAATTTCATTATTTGTATACTGTATATTCCAGCGTCATGTATACTGCGCCCAAAAATGAGTAATATATGTTTTTCATTTCATATTTATATAGAAGATTTAACCTCCAATCACTTCTGAGAATAGAGAAGTTTAGACCATTTGTGGGGAATTAATAATTATGATAAGGTGATTTGCCTAAAATTAGGTATTGTTTTAAGATTTCCTGAAGCACGATTATCAAAAGGATTACACCTCCCTTCAATCCACAACACAGGCAACAACGCATTATCGCACACTGCTAATAACAAGAAAGCATAGTTATTATCTGTGTTGTACCCTCTTTTTCGTATTTTCACTGCCTGTCAGCATGTTAAAATTTTAGAAAGATAATGGACTGCTCATTCTGTCAAGTGCAGCATGAAGTTTTACCTATAGTCCCCGAACGCTTTCGACAAATCCCATTGGGGTATAGAAGAAATTATCAAATTTTCGATATCTGATTTATGGCGAATTGTACATATTGCACTTGTTTGTATTATATCAAAATGTACTTAACCCCTGCATTCGAACAAGAATATGTTTAAAATGGCATAAAAAGTGCCATACGTTGTGTATTATAGCAGTAATTTGTATATAATATGTATCAAATTCACTCCAAATCTACTGTAATTGTTATAACACTAGGGTGAGAACAAGAAGGCCATCCCTTCGGTAATATTTTCAATCTCATCAGTATCGATGGAAAAGTGGTTCTGAATTGGTTGAGCATCGCTGGACCAGATGAGGGATAGAAGCGGTAACATCAAACCGCCCCTCAAATGATCTTTTTAAGCAGCATACAAACAAAAGTTGGGAAATTTATTCATGAGCTGACACAAGTTGGTTACGGATAATGCAAAAATATTGTATACAACCAGTTGGTATTGTAGATATTTATCTTTCCCCTGAAAGGGTGCTATTTATTGCACGGCACGGAAGTTTATTAAAGAGGTCATGGCATTGCGGAGAATTTTTGATTTTCCCTCGCTTTGAGATGTACACTATTATCAAGTATACCATGACTGTAGAAGTTTTATAGCTAATGTTAACAGATGGTATGATATTGCAACAGCTAATGTGATAATAAAGATTACATCGTAAGGAAAATCAAAATAAACCTTCACGTTTCGTGATGTGATATCAAGTGACATAAGACGATATGCCTTTCGAATAATGGGGTCTCCTACAAAGCAGTTCACCGGGGCCGTAGATAAGGAATCCGACAATAAAGTGACCCATAGCAAATACGATTTTGACTGATGGGGTCTTTGAACGACTATCTCATTTCTGTCAATAGTCTTCAGTTAACTTGTTGCGGTTACCAAAACCAATAATTTAGATCCATTTAGTAGACAAATAGTTGTATACTTTATAAAGAATATGAAATGGTTTTCTTATTTACAAAAGCATTTGAAAAAATGCTATCATTCAAAAACTTCAGTAAGATCTCGTTTTTCGTTTTTTTTATTATCAACAAAATGTTGTAGAAGGTTGGTGTTTTCAGAAAGAATGTTCGGCAGTTCAAAACAAAATATACAATAGTTAAGTCACTCTATGGTGCTAGTGGGCAATCCAAGTTCTGACATTCCTGTAACTTAAGCTTACGATGCCTATTTAAGGTGGTTTCTTTGAGTATTTTAGAGATTCAAGACCTATTAATTGATTAGTAATGGCGACCACATGTAGATATGGGCTTCTCTAACTTTAAATCAGAATTGAAAACGGTAAAGGAGTGGTGCCTTGGAAATTTTTTTAAAATACTTGGCTGAGAATAAATGAATATAAAACTTTTCCCTATCAAGATCTGAATCTGACCATTTTGATAAAGTAAAAGCTCGTACTTCGTATTAAAAGCTTTGTTCACTATGATTTTGATACAATGGCCCTTTTTACCGTTCTCACCTCCACTTCCACTTTCACTTCACTCACATGTCACTTCACTTGATTTTACCTATTACCAATATCACGCACAGTGAAGTAATCACTGTAGCGAAAAAAATCATTTTAAAAAAAAAAATCTGGTTATTTGATATTTATAATAACAACAAGCTCATCTAAGTAATTACTTTTTTCTCTGAAGCGACTTTCAAAATAAAGACCTACATTCACCTCACTTGATTTTCACCGTGAAGTGATACCGATAATAAGGGCAACAATCACTTCACTTGGATTTCACCGTGCAGTGATACCCGTAATAATGGCCAATGTTTTTTTCTGAACTGGTCTTACGGCTTGTAAACATTTCTTGGACCCCAGAAAGCAATGTTTGGAGTCGTTTAAAAATTCTATACGGCTACATTAGGTTTGTCGATATTTTCAAAACTTGTTGAAAGTTGAAAATTTTATAAACGGAAAAGTATATTGGAAGTCATTCCAGAAACAAAATAGCGCCATTGTTTATGTTCCTACCACAGGTTTTAGCTAGGCGAAATTATCTATCTGTATTTATATAAAAGAATCAGTACCGTAGTTTTATTGAACAAAACTATTTGATACACTTCGGCGACCAAACAAATAAATTAAATAAAACTTTACTTAGAAACCTAAACCAGGCCCTTCAATACCTATTAGGCTTGCTGACAGCTCACCTACAACCACAAATGCAAATAAGATTGGTTTGTTTTCATCAGGAAACGCCAGCATTAAACACGATTCAGACAATTAATCAACCTTTCACGATGTCAAGATTAATTTAATGATTTTTGTAGCCGAATATTGCTCACATACTCGACGTAAAAACACAGTGTCCCTTCATATCGAATAATGGAAGAATTCATTGTTACTCAAAATATGGCTGGGCGTGGCACTACAGGTGGACTACGGTATAATGACTACCCCCAGAAGAAAACTGAATAAGTCATCTTTACCAGAAGAATCTTTAAATCTAATGAAGGATTTCTACACCAGTTCCTGTCCAGGAAAACGGGACTGCACACTTCGTTGCGCAATAATATTAGATTAGATGTAGAAAATCAAAACTACTTATCAATTTTAATGATTATTGAAGAAAAATATCATTATAATGCTCTATGATACTAACCTCAACCTTTTTATATCGCGGACAACAGGACAAAATATATAAAACCGATGGTTTGCCAAAACGCAAACAGGCAGCGTACAATTTACCATCCGAAAAAAAAACTCTAAACTCACTCTACAGACTCATAACGATTATTGACGGTAACAGAAATGTTAAACGGATGAGGAAATGACGTTCAAATTGAAATGGCATAGCAGTGGGCATCATTGGAATGCGATTTTTTTCTTCTTATAATTTGCCATTCAAAATTGTTGTCTCGACAACATTTGCGATTAACTTTTGAACTTTTAACTTTTTTCTGTACTTGTCTGCACTTTATTTTGTACTTTTTGTGCTTGTTTCTGTAATTTGTGTGTTTGTTCCTGTACTTTCTGTGCTTGTTTCAAAATTTGTTCCTGTACTTGCTGTACCTGCTCCAGTATTTTCTGTATTTGGTCCTGTAACTTCTGTACTTATATCTGTACCATCTGCACATTCTGTACCATTTTCTGCACTCAATTGTGCCAGTACTTCCTATACTTGTTTCCCTTATTTATGTACTTAGTTTTGTACTTTCTGCACTTGTCCCTGTATCTTCTTTATTTTTTTCCTAAACTTAGCTTCTGTATTTGTTTCTTTTATTTCTGTACCTGTAGCTGTCCCGGTGAATTTCTCACAACTCAAAAATTATCGTTGGATGGAAACTATTTCGAAAACTCTTAAGTTAGAATAATCGAACTACCCTCATGATTGCTCGCGATCAGTGAAGTAGGATGGTAGAATGTTCTGTAAAAATGAATCATCTGACAATTGTTTTATATTCGATCTCAACGTTTTTCCTCAGAACAGATACATACGAACACTTCGCACTTTAAAGCAGTTTTTTCCTGCTCTTAAAAGTCCCAAATGATTAAAGAAAAATACAACCAAAATCAGTTTTATGGTTTATGAGCAAGAGAGTGAATCATTCGAATAGTTCGAGTTCCCAAATTGGTTCGAGTACATTGGACGAAACTGTTCATAGTTACTCAAATGCAAATAATTTAAATTTTGGAATACTCTAAGTTAATATAATTCGAATCGCGTTTGGGCCAATTGAAGACGTTTGGACTCAAATAAATAACCGAACTTGCAATTTGAAGCAATTGACGAAATTTGGAGGTCGTTTCGAGAAAAATTTACACAAAATCCCGTCCAAAAATCCTTCAAAGGTATAGCACGGGAAATGCTTATGAAAAATTTAAACCGAAAAAAAAACAGAAAACATCCTTCCAATTCGAATGGAATCGTTCCAAAAAGTAGAGAGCCGAACAGTTTTGGTGTTATAGTTAACAGTCTTAATTTGAAGTGGCAGCTGAGGGGTGCTAATCCTGTTGTCTCAGTGCATTGTGAAAGCAATAATTATATCTATCAAGAAGATACAATTCACATTTCTGGAATTGTAGAAAAACAACGAATCATAAAAAACGTTAATCACTTTCTTTTCTTATAGTCGTTTTATAATTTGACTTCACGGTAATGAACCCAAATTTATGGCCCTTATTACCGTTCTCACTTCCACTTTCACATGCACTTCACTTACATGTCACTTCACTTACATGTCACTTCACTTACATGTCACTTCACTTACATGTCACTTCACTTATTTCCACCTATTACCAGTATCACGTATAGTGAAGTGATCACTGTGATGGGAAAAACTAATTTTTTCAATAAAATGTTGGTGGCGTGATGTTTATTATGACATCAAGTTCATCCAAATAATTACTTTTGCCTTTGAAGCGACTTCCGTACTGAGGACCTAAACTCATTTCACTCGATTTTCACCGTGAAGTGATACCGATAATAAGGGTCACAATCACTTCACTTGGTTTTCGCCGTGTAGTGATACCGGTAATAAGGGCCTATATATCGGAAAATTGAAATCTGCATGCTGTTCATTTGGCGCCCTTACTTAATTGAGCCAATTTGTTCTGATTCCTGATACTTAATTGAACATGTGATACGAAATAAAGAAACATGTGAATCAAGTAGGCTCAGTGAAATTTTTGCACAAATCAGCTCGTTTGGCGCCAAACGGTTTTATTAATAATCTAGTATTCATATTTTGCTCTCCAGCGGGCAGCAGCATTGCATAACTCGATACACACCAAACAATCATTGGAGATCTAGCATGCAATGAATGGAAAATTTCCAATTCTAAACGAACCAATTTTCTAGTTTTTCTCTACTTTCCCGAAAGATTCTCCTTATGTACTATAGCCTAAAACCTCCGCACAAACTTCACCTTTCGAACAAAAAAAATCATTTGAAGACCGGCTCACGCATACCAGAGAACATTAGCAACACACACTTTTTTCGCTTATATTTTATATATATATATATAATATATATATATATATATATATATATATATATATATATATATATATATATATATATATATATATATATATATATATATATATATATATATATATATATATATATATATATATATATATATATAGATATAGATATAGATATAGATAGATTTGATTCCTTTGAAGTCACAATTCGAATACATATTTGATAACTCATCACTAGTGTAAATATGAACGATTTGAAATAAAAAAGAGTTGGTTATCGCGATGTGCCGCGTGTGCTCACTGTTGACCAAAAACGAGAATGTTGATGTGTTGATGATTCTGAGCAGTGTTTGGCCATGTTTAAACGTAACAAACCGGAATTTTCGCGTCGATATGTGACAATGTATGAAACATGGATTCATCACTTCACTCCGGAATCATCTGAGTAATCTGAGTGGACAGAAACTGGTGAACCTCGTCCAAAGCGCTCGAAAGCTCAGCAATCGGCTGGAAAGATTCTGTCCTCGGTATTTTGAGATGTGCGTGGTATAATATTCATCAACTGTTTTGAGAAAGGAAATACCATTAACAGTGAGTATTATAAAGCTGAAATTGCAAAGAAATGACTGCATATGGCAAAGAAAAAAAATGTTTCATCAATACAACGCACCCTGTCACAAGTCAATCAAAACAATGGAAAAACTACATGAATTGAACTTCAGCTCCCAGATCCACCGCATTCGCCAGATTTGGCTCCCAGCGACTACTGGCTGTTCGCAGACCTGAAAAAATTTTCGCCAGTAAGAAATTTCGCACGAATGGAGAGGTTATCGCTGAAACTGAGGCCTATTTTGAGGCAAAAGATCAATCGTTCTAGAAAAGTGGTATTGAAATGTAAAAGCGGCACTGGATGATTGCGTTGCTCTTGATGGAGATTACTTTGATGAATAAAGTTAATTTTGACCAAACAAATGGTGTTCTCTTTGTTAGGCCCGGTACTTTTCAGCCCATGTGTTAGCTGCTAATGAAATCCAATATAAAACAAAAGCCTTTTGTAATCTACCTTGTGGGGTGATGATGCCTTTCTCATATTGCTTATATTTTCAAAAACCCTATAAATCGTTTTATAATTCTGGAGTTACTTTAGAATATATAAGATTCGGTCAAGGTTTTTTTTCAAACTTGAATAAAATCAAAAACTTTATTTGGTATAAACTACCATGACCTTTTCAATTTGTAAACAGTATTGTCAAATTAATATAAATTTAACTGTGGCAACCCTGCACGCTGTAAAAATTTGAACAAAGCACTCCGTGTGTTTGGCGGTGGCGTTTTCTTCTTCCGTACCGATATCGATACCGACTTTGCATAGTTTTTGTATGACAATTTGAAAGTTTTGATACTCAAATTGCTCTATAATTTCGGAACTGGAAGTTGAATGTGGATGAAATGGCACAGTATATTTTAAGACACTGAAAGCTTTAATTTGAATCGGTTTAACTGTTGCCTAGAAACCGACGTGAATTCCGTTTTTGAAGCTTTTCTTTTCTGTGTTCGGAAACGGGAACCGAGGACTAGTAGTCCATCACAAGATGAATTTACCAATAAATTTCATTAAAATTTACACCTCGTTTCACCAAAAAATTGAATAGCAATCTATGGGACCATAAGACTTTTCATTTGAATCTGAGATTGTGAAAATTCTGCTATCTCTGAGAAAATTGAGTGACATTATTTGTCACTTACACACACATGCATACATACAGACGTACATACATACATACATACATACACACTCAGTTGAGCTGAGTCGAATGGTATAACAGTAATTTTATGAGAAAAGCAAAAAAAATTCGAGACATGATATCGCAGATTGAAACAAAATATGCTTGTTTCAAACTAGAACATAGCTGTATAAATGTTAGTTGTTCTAATTTTTATTATCACTATATTTAAAATTAAAATCGAATAACGTATATATATATATATATATATATATATATATATATATATATATATATATATATATATATATATATATATATATATATATATATATATATATATATATATATATATATATATATATATATATATATATATATATATATATATATATATATATATATATATATATATATATATATATATATATATATATATATATATATATATATATATATATATATATATATATATATATATATATATATATATATATATATATACCCAAACCTCCGTTTACGTAAATTTTGTTTACGTTACCTCTTTTTACGAACAAAATCCCCAATAACGTAAACATTTTTTACTACCATTCTGCGATTTCGATTGAAGCGATAAGTTTTTTCTCATTATCAATCGAGTTAATTTTATTTAAATTAGAAATTAATATTATGCACTCAAAATTTACCCTGGGGTAGTTGTCAATTTCTCATGCGAAACGACATAACATGGAATTTCATCCGAGCTTGCATGACACAAGATCAGAGCATACCAATTAAACCTTCAAATCGTTTTATGGCACTTTTTGTCTTGTTGTTTATCAACAACCTACCTCTAACATGCTACGCGTAGGACTGAAACGTTAGTTATAATTTCGCTTATATTTATTATAGATTCGCGTGCTTCCAGCAGCTTCGCTTTTGCATCGATTGACCAATCAGAGCGATGCTTTCCCTTTGATATATCGCTTACTCCTTCAAAACCGTCGACTATGGCAGGGAGATTTTTTGCAGACAAAATACAACACTGCTAGCTATTAATCAACATTTCTATTATATACAATTAAAGATACATGACTATGAACATCCAAATCAATACGTAGAAATATTTCCAATCCAATGGTGACATAATATTAATAATTGGTACAAAATTGACTGAGCTGTAGTTGTTCAAAACCTGACCACATTTCTACGTGTATGTTTCTTGAGTTTCTAATTTGCACCCCTATACAGAAAACAAAAATGTGTTCCACCATAAAAATGGAAATCTATTCGACTTCTCAGCAACAGTTAAACAAATTTTCACAAACCATGATGTAATTTGAACATTATTACAAATGAGATTGAAAAAAAGTGAAACATTCTCTGAAAATTTTCATTTTCATTGGTGAGCTAAAATTTTACATTTTAATAAACCTGTTTTTTGATTTTCTTTATACTTGGCATCATTGCTCTCGTACCCTGCAAAAGTTTATTCTTTCCACAATGTGCGGGTAGCAACATCAAAATCAGCCAATAAAAAACTGGTCCATTTTGGAACAGAAACGTAAAAAAACATATTAAAGATAATAGCGGAAAATAAAGCAGCAGACCTTCAATTTCTGGACGCAAGTGCAATAGTGACGTTGTATAAAATATGTACAATAGAAGCGGTAACGAAGATAACAAATGTGAAGTATGTACAAGGATCTGGTGAAATGGAGACAGCGATTATTGACGCATGGAAGACCCAGAAGATTGGTGTTAACAACGAGCAACAGGATCATCGATGACATACAGGCAGAAAGACAAAAGATTGGAGGTAAACTACTTTGCTATTTCTATTAAAGGAGCTGCGAATTCATGAACCTGGCATGTACACTATACGCGAAATAGAGGCTTATATAATACTTGAAGCAAAAAATATACAAAAAAGCAAAAACATGCCTAGAAGCTTACAAGGCGTTTCAGAGAAAAAGGAATCATTGAACAAAGCTATTCAATCCATAAAATCTATTTTACAAAAAAACAGCTAACGCATTAGTTTACGAGATTAGGCTAAAGAAGTAGAAGTTAGAATCAAACTTGCACTAAAAATTGTAGACGAAACAGAATTGTTAACTGAGAAAACAATGAGCAAACCCAACATGGTGTCAGTATTGGAAATCATCAAAACCGCCTCATTGTAAATTCCGGATTACGATGGCAGTAATGATAAATTAGAAACAACGATAGCAACTATTAAAGCCCTTCCACCATTAATGAATGGTGACAATCGCAACGCAGCGATTAATGTTATCATTTCAAAAATATCAAGCAAGGCACGAGTAGCTGTCGGTGAGCATCCCGAAAGTCTAGAAATAATAATACAAAGATTAAACGAAAAATGTAAAAATCAACAACAGCCAGAAGTTATTCAAGCAACATTAAATGCTGTAAAACAAACTGCTGATGTTCTACCGACAAGGTGGAGAAATTAACTCTCGACCTTCGAAAATGTTATTTGGCAGAAAACATCCCAGTAGATGTTGCTGTTAAATTAGCTACCAAAGCTGGAATTAAGGCCTTGACCAACGGAGTTCGTGACTCCGAAACGAGACTCTTGTTAAAGGCAGGGCAGTTTGAAAATTTAACCACAGCCATTGGAAAAAAAAACACGAAAATCAGCACGAGACTGGAGCTAGTGTAATGTATTTTTCAAATAAAAACAATAGCCAAAGACACAATAGAGCCAGACATAATTTGCAAGGCACATCATTAAGAGGAGAACAATATAACTTTACGAGAGGTAAACACAATAGTTATAGGGGACAATATCGTCACCGCTTAAATCATAATATTAATCACGGAGGTCACTATGACCAAAGGTTCAGGGGACATCAAGGAAACCGAGGAATAAATAACTCACGAGGTAGAAATACCCGTAATTACAATCGAATTTATTACAATGAATCGGAAAACTGGCAGGGCCCTCAACAGCAACAACAGAGCCAGAATCAACATGCTCAGCATGTTGGGGGTGCAATCAACCACTAACATCCCACACAACAACAGCAACAAGAAATACCTTTATCACAAGCAAGGAATCACTGAAAAGATACATTTTCAATTTTCGAAAAAAAACTTATTTTATCAATTTGAAACTCAAAATTTCCTAATATACTTGCTCATTCTTAATAGATACGGGAGCAGAAATATCTATCTTGAAACCTAAAAAATTAAATCAAAATGAATTAACCACAATAACCGACAAATGCGTGATCTCAAGCATCAACAATATTACACCATAAACTAAAGGTTCTATGACTACAGAGCTGTTAATTGACAATGATATATCTTTAATACACACGTTCCAAATAGTAAATGAGGAATTTCCTATTCCCACAGACGGTATTTTAGGTTGAGATTTTTTCACCAAAAACCATTGTAATATTGACTACGATACTTGGACTTTAATATGTGCTACAAAACATGGATTAATTGGAATTACAATTAATAATAATTCTGAAAAAAAACTTTATTTTTACCGCCACGTTGCGAAGTATACAGGCAAATATAGAGCAATATTAAAGAAGACAGTGTATTACTATCCAGTGAAGTACAACCTAGAATATTTTGTGGGAATGTAATTGTTAATTCAAAAAAATCCCATAGCAAAATTTATCAACACTACAAATAAAACTATGAAAATTCATCAAAATTTTAGTAAACAGATAATCCCTTTGCAACAATACAATTTATATACTTATAAAGAAGTTAACCAGGACAATGGGAATACTAAATTAATCAGCAAATTAAATACAAACGGAATCGACAATATAATTAGAAATAAAATATTAATATTATGCGAAAAGTACAACACAATTTTTTCTTTGCAATATGATGTACTAACCAAAAATAACTTTTACAAACAGCACTTAAATGTACCGGATCAAACTCCGGTTTATATAAAAAATTACAGAACACCAGAAATTCACAAAGCAGAAATAAACAAACAAATAAATGAATTATTAGAGAAAGGAATTATTCAAAATTCCACCTCACCATATAATATCCCCATATTGCTAGTTCCGAAAAAATCAAATAGCAACGATAAAAAATCTCGACTTGTATGCGATTTCCGTCAGCTAAATAAGAAAATTATTGCTGATAAATTTCCCTTAACCAGAATTGATGATATCCTGGATCAACTAGGAAGAGCGATATATTTTTCAACTCTTGACATGACTTCAGGATTTCATCAGATCGAATTAGAGGATAGCTCTAAAACATTTACTGCCTTCTCCACTCACCAAGGTCATTATGAATTCAATAGACTACCATTTGGTCTATCGATTTCACCCAACAGTTTTCAAAGGATGATGACTATAGCGTTAAGCGGTCTTCCTTCAGAATGTGCTTTCTTGTATATCGATGATATTATTGTTATCGGATGTTCCATTGAACATCATTTGAAAAACTTAGAAAAAGTATTCATGAAACTTCAACAATTTAATCTTAAGTTGAATCCATCGAAATGTCATTTTTTGTGAAGATGTTACTTATTTAGGACATCATATCTCAACCGACGGAATTCAACCTGATAAAACGAAATTTGCTGTTATTGAAAAATTCCCAGAACCACAAAACGCAGATGAGGTAAGACGTTTTGTGGCATTTTGTAACTATTATAGAAGGTTTATACCCTACTTTTCTGATATAACTATATAACCTAGTGAATGCGAGGTCTACCCTACAGTCGACTAGTTCTCCCAGGTTCTCTGCTGAGCATCACGTAGGCCATTCTCTCTTCCGGCATTCTTGCTACATGTCCAGTCGGTAGTCTGTCTTGTTTTATAAGCCTTTCAATGTTTGCACGTTTGTATACTTGGTACAGATTATAATTCATGCGCATGTGCCATGAATGTGAATGTGTTCTTTTCTTAACCGCCGAGTATTGAGCGCAGGATTTTTACGGAGTCCGTAGAATGCCCTATTAGCAGCAGCAATATGCCTATTTACCTCGTGGCTAATATCATTATCACGTGTCACTAGTGTTCCAAGATATATGAACTCGTCAACAACCTCGTATCGTACTCTAGCAATCTTCACCTCGGATCCTATACCGTTTAGGCTGCCCCGTTATCTACCAGCCAGAATGTACTTAGTCTTGGTAGAATTTATCATCAACCCTATTCTCACAGCTTCTTTCTTGAAGGGCACAAAAGCCTTTTCCACAGCTCTTCGATCCACACCAATAATATCAATATCGTGCGCAAAACTAAGGAGCATGTGAGACTTATTAATGATGGCTCCGTGCCGAATCTTCGTAGCGCACATTCGTGCAGTATGTTGAAAAACATATTTGAGAGCGCGTCGCCTTGCTTTAATCCATCTAACGTCACGAAAGCATCGGATGTCGCTATCTTGATGCTTGATTTTGATCCAGCACGAATCAGTCTAATAAGATTTTCGGAAGCCATGTTCTTACATGATCTGCCAAAATTCGTTTCGTTTAGCTGAGTCGTACGCTGCATTGCTATCTACAAACAGATGATGCGCTTGCAAGTTGTACTCCCGAAACATAACGAGAATTTGTCGCAAGGTGAACATCTGGTCCGTCGTTGAACGTACTTCTCGAAAACCGCTTTGATATTGAGCGACAAAGGATTCTGCCAATGAATGCAGTCTGCTGAACAGAACTCTAGAATGTACCTTGTAGGCGGTATTGAAGAGTGTTATGCCTCGATAGTTTTTACAATCAAGTTTTCGATCCTTTTTGTAGATAGGGCATATGATACCATTCAGCCAGTCCGAATGCATTTCCTCTCCTTCCCAGATCATTCCGAATATAATGCGACTAGATTTAAGTCAACTCAATTTTAAAATACACTACATTGTTTTCATTACCAATGAAAGGAATAATCGTATCTATTTTCACTCGACAAACACTCATGGGAACTTTTCTATCTACCGCAAGTCACTCGATTTTATTTGCAGTTTTTACAATGTTTTTTCTAATGGCCCGCTCATCTATAAATTTTAATAATCCGCATTTTCAAGTGATTGTAGTATCTCGATTCGCTATATTTCAGTAGAGGCTTGACAGTTACCAAAAGTAACTAACATTTTCAACTGAAAACATATTTCCTATATACATTATATTTTCACATATATCTTTACGAATCAGAATCGCTAACAGTTGGATATGACAAACGGCTCTTTTTACCAAGATTGAATGTTTTAGAATACAGCTTTCAACGAGCCCATAGGAGTTATTGATTCTTAGTAGTACTATCTACTATCTTTTTTTAGGCTTACAAGTTCGACATAAATGTTTAGACAAGTCATACAAGTAGTTAAAGTGCATTATATTGTCCAAGGTATTGCAGTTTCCATTACGAATAGATGACATGTAGGAGGATCTCAATGTGACAGTGAATTACAAGAGAGCAAAAGAAATGAATGGACAAATTTTGTAGAGAGCAAAAAAATGAACGGGCAAATCATTATCATCAGACACTTGCCGTAGATACTCCGGACACTTATTTCACATGGCATGCTCGGGAGTCTTGCGCGTTCTTCTGGGTTATTTTACATCGCACCAAAAAAATATTTTCTTGATGTGTGATGATTGCGCTAGTTTGTTCGAGAACTCGCATCTTCGCTCTTGTTTACATAGTTCTATTTCACTTATGGCTTATGTAGCCAGGAGAAAAGGAGAAAGAACAACGTGAATAGAAGTGGTGTATGGATACGATCAATTGCGATGATAGGAAACAGATAGCGTCATTCCGACAAATGTCATGTGTGTGTAATAGCAGCACGATCTGTTTGTGGCGAGTTGCGAAGTAATCAGTCGCTTGTACTTTTTGCTGCGCACAAAATATATTTTAATTGCGTGAGAATCAACACAAAAGTTTTTTCTGACATTTTTTATAGTATCATGAATTGAAGAGCATCAATAGGAAAGATGAGTAAATTGAATATTCATGAGATGAAATCGGTAACCTCAGAAATGGTTGGTATCGAAGACAGCGTTGATGGATGTCGAAATTTAATTTTTGTAAGACTGCTTTTTAGACATCACGGCGAAAAAATAGCAGGTCAAGATCAATTAGCTTAGAATGGTCCTGGTAGCTGGGAAGGTTAAGAGGGTCGTTCCAAGAAAGACGACGATGTGCAAAGCGAACGAAGTTGCGTTGGATATATTCAATGCGCTGGATGCCGTTTTGATAGTACGGTGCCCAAACAAGAATATTAGTGAAGTGATTAGTTACGTGAAATACGAATCCAAGCATTTTAAAAGCTTTTGAGATAATGTATTCCATGTGTTCCTTGAAACTTAGTTTACAATCCAAGAGAACGCATAGGTCTTTGACTACGGACTCCCGCTTGGTAACTGTTTGTGCGATAATATAGTCGGATATAATTGTTGAGCGTTTACGTTTTGTGGCATTTTGTAACTATTATAGAAGGTTTATACCCTACTTTTCTGATATAACTGCTCCGTTGAATGCGCTTTTAAAAAGGAATGCAAATATCAACTGGAGTAATGAATGTAAAAGAGCTTTTAACATGCTAAAACAAAAATTAATATCACCATGGATTTTACAGTTTTCGGATTTTACCAACAATTTCTTTTAAGCATTGATGCGTCAAAACTGGCATGCGGTGCTGTATTATCTCAAATGCACGTTGAAGCTAAATTACCAATTGCATATGCTAGTAGAATGTTCACTAAAGGAGAGAGTAATACATCTACAATCGAGCAAGAGCTAACCGCCATTCATTGGGCGATAAAACATTTCCGACCATAGGGTAACAGAGGTATTTTGACCACTTCATATATTTTGGCCCACCTAATTTTATCGACCAAACTTTATGGATTTAATTGATGTTAAGTAACCCATGTTGCATCAATTTGAAGCTAATCACATTAAACTACCTCTCGCAGAAGAGTTTTTCAAAGATATTACAACATTTGTTGGATATTTTTACAAAGTGGGCCAAAATACCTCTGTTACCCTATTTATACGGAAGACGATTTTTGGTAAAAACTGACCACCGTCCGCTTATATACTTATTTTCTATGAAAGAACCGTCATCCAAATTGACAAGCATTAGAACAGATTCAGAAGACTTTACATTTGATATTGAATACGTGAAAGGCAAAAATAATACGGTACCAGATGCACTTTCACAAATAGCTATCCATTAATATCAATCGACACAGTCGGTCCACTTGCTAAGACCCATAATGGAAATCGTTATGCACTTACGATGCAGTGCGATTTATCCAAATATGAGATTGTAACAACTTTAATTGATAAACAAGCTGCAACAATAGCAAAAGCATTCCTAAAAAACCTTGTTCTTATTTATGGTTGCCCATCGGCAATCAAAACAGATAGGGAACCGAATATAAGAATGAAATATTCGAAAATGTATGCAAACTATTAAACATTGACCAGAAATTGGCAACGGCATATCATCCTCAAACAGTAGGAAGCTTAGAAAGAAATTATCGTTTTCTTAATGAATACCTACGTCATTTTATTAACGAAGAACGAGATAAATGGGACTCGTTTGTTTCTTATTATGCATTTTGTTATAATACTTCGCCTCATACTGTTACAAAATATGCACCATTTGAACAGTCGGTGATGAACAGCCGTTCGCACCGCACGCGTACAGCTCTTGGCTCCTGGAAATTTTTTCTGGCTACCTAGAGTTTCATTGATTCAAGGCTTCAGTCTTTTTCAAGACTACCTGCATCACTAACAGTCTTTTTAAAGACTAACAATTAGTCAGCCTTTCTCAAGGCTATACAAAGAGTGATATTAGAGTGACTAAGTGATACGAAGAGTGATATTAGAGTGACTAAGAAATTAATCAGCCTTTTTTTAAGGCTAGCTAGGAGTCTAATCGAAGACTAATTTAGCCAAATTAATATAATTTAAAATCTCATTCATTTCAAAAATGCCTGCGTCCAACCGGAAAAGCAACAAGCCTAAGGCTAAAAATAATTCAATACGGAATAAATCACAATCCGTTATTCAACATTTTTCTAATAACATTCACGATCTTATAGAATCTGAATGTATAAATAAAAGACAACGAACGGAATTCCCTTCCGTTGATTCTATGCCGTCTGCCAATATTTACGAGATTCTTCCTGAATCCGATTGTAGCGACATAGAAGAAAATTCTTCAAAAATTCTCTAAATGGACGCTTGTCGTTCTGGGAAGAAACATCAATCTATGCCACCAGTGACAGTGATGATTTCCGACTTCAAAGCATTCCGTACTGAGCTTTCTACTTTTCTCCCGGAAGTAAAAGTCTCATTTCAAATCGGACGAAGAGGAGAATGTCGAATCTTTGTTGATGGATTGGAAGATTACGAACGTTTTATTCGATATTTGTCCGAGAAACTTCATAAATTTTATTCATATGATATAAAATCAGACAGACCCTTCAAGGCTGTCTTGAAAGGCTTATCAAATGATCAAAGTATTGATTAAATTAAAAATGAACTAAAACAAGTGCTTGGTTTTGCCCCTTCCCAGGTAATACTTATGAAAAAAAAGAGCGAATGGTACTTCTAAACCACGCTCTGGAATTTCCCATGAACTTTACCTAATACACTTCAATCGAAGTGATGTAAACAATTTGAAAACTTTAGAAAAAGTACGTTTCATTTCCCACATTAAAATTCATTGGGAACATTATAAACGACATAATCGTGTTGCAAACTTAACGCAATGTCGTCGTTGCAAAGGCTTCGGCCATGGAACCAAAAATTGTCATACGATATACGGTGTTTGAATTGTGGTAAATCGCATTCGAAAGACGTTTGTATAATGAATGAAACCACTGATAAATTTTCATGTTCAAATTGCAATGGAAATCATAAATCCAATTATTTGAAATGTCCTGTCAGGGAAAAAAAATTAAACGCTCGTTCGCTTAGACAACAAGTCAAATCAACGACCTTAAATTTACGGAACATACCTGAAAATCAAAAAACCGTTACCTTGTCATCATTTTCTTCTAATGTCAGTTATGCTAGTATAACAGGAAGAAATCTACCACCTATTTCTTCTAATGTAAATAATCAAAACACAGGACCGCCTTGCAGTTTATCTTCTAACGAAAACAATTTATTAATAGGTAGATCGGCCATATCATCTTCTTCTAATGGCAGTCTACCTACAAATATTCCTTCAATGCCAATGCTTCTTTAAATGAAGTTGATTTAGGCGATATAACTGAAAATAAAATGATCTACCTACAGGATCAACTTATTCAAATGATCATCCGAATGAATATCATCCTCAAACAGTAGGAGCATATCATCCTCAAACAGTAGGAAGCTTAGAAAGAAATTATCGTTTTCTTAATGAATACCTACGTCATTTTATTAACGAAGAACGAGATAAATGGGACTCGTTTGTTTCTTATTATGCATTTTGTTATAATACTTCGCCTCATACTGTTACAAAATATGCACCATTTGAACAGTCGGTGATGAACAGTCGTTCGCACCGCACGCGTACAGCTCTTGGCTCCTGGAAATTTTTTCTGGCTACCTAGAGTTTCATTGATTCAAGGCTTCAGTCTTTTTCAAGACTACCTGCATCACTAACAGTCTTTTTAAAGACTAACAATTAGTCAGCCTTTCTCAAGGCTATACAAAGAGTGATATTAGAGTGACTAAGTGATACGAAGAGTGATATTAGAGTGACTAAGAAATTAATCAGCCTTTTTTTAAGGCTAGCTAGGAGTCTAATCGAAGACTAATTTAGCCAAATTAATATAATTTAAAATCTCATTCATTTCAAAAATGCCTGCGTCCAACCGGAAAAGCAACAAGCCTAAGGCTAAAAATAATTCAATACGGAATAAATCACAATCCGTTATTCAACATTTTTCTAATAACATTCACGATCTTATAGAATCTGAATGTATAAATAAAAGACAACGAACGGAATTCCCTTCCGTTGATTCTATGCCGTCTGCCAATATTTACGAGATTCTTCCTGAATCCGATTGTAGCGACATAGAAGAAAATTCTTCAAAAATTCTCTAAATGGACGCTTGTCGTTCTGGGAAGAAACATCAATCTATGCCACCAGTGACAGTGATGATTTCCGACTTCAAAGCATTCCGTACTGAGCTTTCTACTTTTCTCCCGGAAGTAAAAGTCTCATTTCAAATCGGACGAAGAGGAGAATGTCGAATCTTTGTTGATGGATTGGAAGATTACGAACGTTTTATTCGATATTTGTCCGAGAAACTTCATAAATTTTATTCATATGATATAAAATCAGACAGACCCTTCAAGGCTGTCTTGAAAGGCTTATCAAATGATCAAAGTATTGATTAAATTAAAAATGAACTAAAACAAGTGCTTGGTTTTGCCCCTTCCCAGGTAATACTTATGAAAAAAAAGAGCGAATGGTACTTCTAAACCACGCTCTGGAATTTCCCATGAACTTTACCTAATACACTTCAATCGAAGTGATGTAAACAATTTGAAAACTTTAGAAAAAGTACGTTTCATTTCCCACATTAAAATTCATTGGGAACATTATAAACGACATAATCGTGTTGCAAACTTAACGCAATGTCGTCGTTGCAAAGGCTTCGGCCATGGAACCAAAAATTGTCATACGATATACGGTGTTTGAATTGTGGTAAATCGCATTCGAAAGACGTTTGTATAATGAATGAAACCACTGATAAATTTTCATGTTCAAATTGCAATGGAAATCATAAATCCAATTATTTGAAATGTCCTGTCAGGGAAAAAAAATTAAACGCTCGTTCGCTTAGACAACAAGTCAAATCAACGACCTTAAATTTACGGAACATACCTGAAAATCAAAAAACCGTTACCTTGTCATCATTTTCTTCTAATGTCAGTTATGCTAGTATAACAGGAAGAAATCTACCACCTATTTCTTCTAATGTAAATAATCAAAACACAGGACCGCCTTGCAGTTTATCTTCTAACGAAAACAATTTATTAATAGGTAGATCGGCCATATCATCTTCTTCTAATGGCAGTCTACCTACAAATATTCCTTCAATGCCAATGCTTCTTTAAATGAAGTTGATTTAGGCGATATAACTGAAAATAAAATGATCTACCTACAGGATCAACTTATTCAAATGATCATCCGAATGAATTCGACTTAATCACTTTTTGAAGCATTTCAAATCGGATGGCAATTCGCAAATAATATTATAATGAATTTAAAATTTAACAGTGATGTTAAATAATTATTTGAATATTTTAAATTGGAATGCTCGATCTTTGAAATCGAGTGAAGATGAATTTTATATTTTTTTCAAAATTTGAAAAATTCATATTGCCATTGTGACAGAAACTTTTCTTAAACCAAATGTCAAATTAAAAAATAATGCACATTATGTGGTTCATCGATTTGACAGGATTAATGGAATGGGTGGTGGAGTTGCCATTTTTGTCCAACGGCAAATTAAACATCGAATTTTACCTTCTTTCAATACTAAAGTTATTGAAAGCTTGGGAATCGAAGTTGAAACAATTTATGGAATTTATTTCATCGCTGGAGCATATTTGTCATTCCAATGCACCGGCGAACAATTAAATTTCTTTAAAGGCCATTTGCAAAAACTTACAAGATATCGATCGAAATTTTTCGTAATAGGGGACTTAAATGCTAAGCATGTCCAGTGGAATTGTAGGCAAAATAACAGTAATGGTAAATTACTTCATAATCAACTCTCAGCTGGTTACTTCACAGTTCTTCATCCCAGTAATCCTACTTGTTTCTCTTCCGTGAAAAACCCGCCTGCAATTGATCTGGTTCTAACAGATCAAAGTCACATTTGTAGTGAACCAATGCATGCTGACTTCAGATGACTCAGATCATCTTCCAGTAACATTCAGACTTTTCAACGAAGCTATAATTAATCCAATTAGTTCTATATTCAACTATCATAGAGCTAATTGGTTGGATTACAGATCTCACATTTAAAATCATGTGGATTATGAAACTATTTTAGAAAATTCTGCGGACAGCGACACAGCATATGATAATTTGAATCATTATATTATCGAAGCTAGAAATCTTTCAGTTCCCAAGGCTCAAACTAAATTAAATTCTCCTATCATCGATGACAATCTTCAACTGCCCATTCGGTTGAAGAATGATCGTCGACGACAATATCAACGTTCTCGTGATCCTGCTATGAAAAACATAGTTAAGGATTTACAAAAAGAAATTAAACATAGATTTACTCTTTTGCGAAATGAAATTTTCGCTAAAGAAGTTGAACAAATTAAACCATATTCTAAACCTTTCTGGAAACTTTCTAAGGTTCTTAAGAAACCTCAGAAACCAATTCCTGCTCTCAAGGAAGGAAACCAAATTACTCTTACAAACGGCGAAAAAGCTCAAAAACTTGCTCAGCAGTTCGAGAGTGTCCACAATTTTAATTTGAACGTTGTGAGTCCTATTGAAAATGAAGTCTCACTGAAATATGATCATATTTCAACTCAAGTGTTATTACAAGATGACATTATTGAGACGAATTTTGATGAAATTAAATCAATTATTAGGAAACTTAAAAACATGAAGGCTCCTGGTAATGATGGAATTTTTAATATTCTTATTAAAAATCTTCCCGATGTTGCCTTGAGACTCCTGGTTAAAATTTTCAACAAGTGTTTTTCATTAGCTTACTTCCCAAAAAGATAGAAAAACGCTAAAGTAATTCCTATCCTCAAACCTGATAAAAACCTAGCAGAAACATCAAGTTATCGACCAATTAGCTTACTTTCTTCTATTAGTAAACTTTTTGAAAAAAATATCTTGTTGAGAATGATGTCTCATATAAATGAGAATTCAATTTTTTTACCAGAGCAGTTTGGATTTCGTCATGAATATTCAACTACTCAACAACTTGTCAGAGTAACGAACATGATAAAAGCAAATAAATCTTCTGGGTTATCCACTGGAGTTGCTCTTCTAGACATAGAAAAAGCATTCGACAGTGTTTGGCACAAAGGTTTAATAGCGAAAATGTCTGATTTCCAGTTTCCTATTTATTTGATCAAAATGATTCAAAATTATTTAACTGATCGTACTCTTCAGGTTAGCTATCAGAATTGTAAATCTGAATTGCTACCCGTACGAGCCGGTGTTCCGCAGGGTTCGAGCGTAGCTCCAATCTTGTATAATATTTTCACTTCTGATCTTCCAAATCTACCCGTTGGTTGTCAGAAATCGTTATTCTGTGACGACACAAGTCTGTTAGCCACAGGTAGAAATCTAAGAGTGATCTGCAGTCGCCTACAAAGAAGTTTAAATATTTTCAGTGATTATCTGTCAAAATGGAAAATTAAACCAAATGCAGCAAAAACGCAATTAATTATCTTTCCTCACAAGTCAAGAGTTTCTATTCTTAATTCAAACAATAATCACATTCTCAAATTGAATGGCTTGGAATTGACATGGTCTGATCAAGCAAAATACTTAGGTTTAACATATGACAAAAAACTCACTTTCAAGGATCACATTGAAGAAATCCAGGCAAAGTGTAATAAATATATTAAATGCTTATATTCTCTTATAAAAAGAAGCTCTGTCTAAAAAACAAATTATTAATTTATAAACAAATTTTCAGACCAGCCATTGTTTATGCAGTACCAATTTGGTCAAGCTGTTGTTCCATCAGGAAGAAAACGCTTCAAAGGATTCAGAATAAAATTCTGAAAATGATTTTGGAGCGTCCTCCCTGGTATAGTACAAATGAGTTACACAGACTCACAAATATAGAACCATTAGATGTAATGTCACATAATATTATAAGCAAATTCCGACAAAAATCGATGCAATCTTCAATTGAATCGATTCGCTCTCTGTATTAGTTAGTAAGTATATAAGTTCCTTTTCCCCATTACACAATACAAGTAGGTTAATTTTCCCTACACAAAAATCTCAGAATTGCGGAAGCAAATGATGTCCTCATGGTATCAACCAAATCATATATATAATAGGGCTGGAAACCCTATTTAAATCTTAATAATTTAATTTTAATTCATATTACAATAAATAGTTATTTAAAAAAAATGCACCATTTGAACTTGTATTTGGTAAACCAATTATTTTTCTTTTCATCAAAAACATGCAAACACATTAGAACCAAACTACAACTATGAAAATTACTACTCAGAGTTAAAATTTAGGATCCAGCTAATAATACCAAATGCAAGAGAACTGTTAAATAAAAATGAAATCAAAACAATTGAAAAACAAAAAGAGCAAACCAATCCAATGATTATAAATATCAACGGTAAAGTATGGTTGAAATCAGAAAATAGAAGAAAATTAGACTCGGTGTATACAGGACCATATATTGTAGTAAGCATAATTCACTCTAATGATAAGCTTTATCTTAACTTGATGTTAACTTTGTAACGAAAAATGTTAACTTTGTAAGCTTTATCTTTCCTTGATGTTAACTTTGTAACGAAAAAGGAACAAACTATTAATAAACATAGAATTATTAAGTAATATATATACAAATTACCCCTAAACATGTTTTGTGATATCTGTAACTACTTTTGAAAAAAAAATTAAAATAAAAAAATAATAAACAAAAAGCACGTAGTACAGCGTAATCTCTTATTAAAAATTAAGAAATACTTCTATAATATTAAATTCTCGAAAGGAAGGAAATATAGCCATTAGCATTATGAATAAGGTATACCACAATTTATTACACATTCTAAACCAAAATAACAAAAAAAACAGAAAAAAACAGAAAAATTGGAAAAAGGTACACAAAATGTTATCACTTTGAGGTTTAACACACATATATCAGAATTGTATAGACAGTGGAGTGTATAACATGATTTCGCATAGCTCAATCATAGGATAGGTGTGATATCCCATGAGAACCAAATTAATTATCCATACTAAGTAAAGACCAACTGTAAACACATGAACGTATAATGATAGGCCAGCAGTGATCGTACCAAGTGAACGATCGCTGCGTTTTGCCGACGCTGCATATTGGAAATCAATAAATCAGGAGATACCTAATTAGTCTGTACTCATTGCTGCTTCTAGCGAGACCGGGTAACACCGTAATCTTTGATGACTGCTCGCTTTTCAAAGAATTTATGTTATGGTAAATAATTACAGGTTCGTTAACCCGGGATATTATGTGTATATATATATATATATATACATATATATATATATATATATATATATATATATATATATATATATATATATATATATATATATATATATATATATATATATATATATATATATATATATATATATATATATATATATATATATATATATATATATATATATATATATATATATATATATATATATATATATATATATATATATATATATATATATATATATATATATATATATATATATATATATATATATATATATAAGTGCACTTTATTATACCATCCAAACTTTCCCTCCCCTATACACCGTTACTCAATCTCAATCTCTCACTCCCTCCCCTATACATCGTTTCGCGTTCTCAATGAACATAATTCGATTGGTATATGACATTCCGCCCTTCGCGATGTGGTGCAAAAATTAACCTAGGCAAACATTCCATCTGTATCATCATGAATAAGCACTTTCTATTCTGGAGTTACTTTAGAATATATTGTTTCATGAGATGATGCATGCCCAAGCATTCTTCAATTAGTATTAGACACTTATCCTTTACCTGTTGCTGATTTCGTCAGCTACTCCTTTTTTACGGCACGGCACTTTTAAAAATTTTATAAACACTGCCAAAAAAATTTTGAAATCAATTACATTACAATCAATCAACAATATCATGTATTTAATTTTTAAATTCCATAAAGCACAAGAAAATCACTTTTGCCCGATAACCGGTGAATCAAACAATATATTTTTTTAACCATTCACTGGTGGTTCCCACCCCGAAGCATTTCACTCACTGTTAAATTAAGAGCTCTACAATGTGGATAAACCCAATTATATTAAATAAACAAGAAAATCACAGCCATGAGCTATTTGGTTGTTTACAATATCTCAATGATATGTTTATTCATTTCATGGTACTGATTTTGGTGCTTAGATCGACCAAATTTAAACAGAGAATAAATCATCAAGCAAGGTAATTTGCAATATGGTTATCCCTAGAATTGTATCGACTTGTGCCGCACAGCCAGAGGATATTGTTCAAGAAAAGCAAATATTTTGTTCAGCATGTCATATAATTAATTAAATGGTTTCAAGGGTTTCTCAATTATGCTCTCTATAGGGCGCGAGACCGAAGGTAAATCGATTTTCGTAACAACATATGCAAGCAATAAACATTTCGAAAAATTAACTATAGGGAAGCAGAAAGTAAAACTCATCCCCTAAGAGAAATTTGCTGTAACTAAAGATGTGAAAGTTTGATGCAATTTCTCATAATTACAGATTCAAATGGTCCTGTGGTCCAATACGGAATTCCTAAATTTCATCCGGACTCATCTTCCGGTTTCGGAATTACATGGGGTAGAGTGTTTGCTCGCGTAGGTCACGAAGTGGGTTCACTGTTATATGAACTCGAGAACCGGTATAATCGAAGTCGATTCGTACGGCCACCAACTAACATGACGTACAAACTCTACTAGTTTTATTCAAATTTTGAAGATTTTATACAAATGTCAACTTCCCTCTCTGAGCAACCTAGATAGCCGTGTAGTGTCGGTAGCGGTTTCTCAACTGGCTAAGAATAACGCTACGGTCCACCTGTACCGTTGGTATAAGTCCACCAAACAGGTGGCGGCTTGTGGCATCCGGCGGAATTATTTTCTACCAAAAATTGATCCGCTGGTTTCCTATTCCTATGTAAAAAGCCACAAAAATAGGAACTCCTAAGTCAAGTTCTATTTCCGTACCGATGACTGAATGGCGGCAGGAGGTTAAACAATACAGTCGTGAACGGAATATCTCGGCGTTTTCTCTTACTGTGGCGAAGCTATGGCACAGTGGACGATTTCATTCTTCGCAACTCGTGCGATTTAAATAATTTAAACATTAAAAAAATCCTTACATGGTTCGCTATAAGCGATTATAAGCCAATATATTTGTTATTTTTTTTAGTTGTATGATAAGTGCTGGAGATGGAGTGTTAATTACTTTAATTGATAATAGTCAGAGTAGCACAAATCAATTAAACGTAAAGCAACTATGAATCTATCCAGACTTCTGCAAGAAGACAAAGCTTCTATAGCTTTGGTTCAAGAGCCATATTTCCAAAAGGGACACGTTGGAAAATTGTTAAACCCAGTCTTTGTTGCCTTCAACAAGAACGGTATGACTAATCCACGTGAAATGTCTCGAGCATGCATACTTGCAAATAGTGCTCTCGATGTTTCTCTCACAACTCGGGATATTTGTGCTGTCACAGTTGGTATGACTATTGATGGCATAGAGAGGAAATATGTCTATTGTTCGGCATATTTACCGCATAACCAACCTTCGCCAAGCGATGACTTCAAATAGGTTGTATCATACTGCTGCAAAAGTGATTTACCGCTTATAATCGGCAGTGACATAAATGCTCACCATATCATTTGAGGCAGCACAGATATAAATTCGAGAGGCTCCGATATGATGGAATTTGTGAGCAGTACAAACCTGCACATAGTCAATGCAGCCCAATTAGCACGTTGAGTTGCTGTCCTGTATTTTTCTACTGATTGTGCAATTTATCAAATTAGTTTATATTACTATTCTAGTAACTGTTGTGTTATGGAAAAAGCGCAATTTTTCTTTGTTGTGCAACATATCTTTAAGTTCTTCTGTTGTTACGAACAATCATTCACAATTATTGTGCAACTGATACAAAAACTCATGCATCGATCCCATTACAAATGCTGCAATTAAATCGAAGAAAAAACGATTATGAAACTCATGCAAACTACTAAGTAATGTAAACAAGAATTGAATTGATGTTTACAAAAACATAGCAAACATATTTTCTAATGTATAAGTTTCACATTTGATTTTCAATACAACTGCCCGTAACATAAACATGGAAATTTAAAAATATTCAGTACATAAACAAATGGTAATACTACATATTGTAGAATTCATCTTTTATGTTTTAGTAAATAGAAAATCAACAACGAACTGTATTTTATGGTGAAACATGTCTTCGTACGCCTGAAATTTTCAAGCCCCTTTGAATGTACGTGTTTTGATGATTGCACACCAATTTCTATGAAAATAGCAATCTATTCTTCTCAATGAATATGAGCGGAATAGTGTTCAAAATATGTATAAGAAAGCTATCAAACATTCATACACCTTTTCAGACGATTTTAATCATATTGATGTTTCAATCAATCTGAAAAATCTTGTAATGAATTTTACTTCAATATTTTTCAATATGGCATCGAGGATAACAGTGTGTTGAAAAGAAAATGGTTCACCCAACGTAATGATTTATTTCACCTGAATTAAAGAAAAATATAAACGTGTAAATATTTAAAGAGAAATTTTTGATTTTATTATAATCAAAATGATTGTTTTTATATGTATCAAACTAGTTGACTTAAACAACAATATAATTCAGTCATTCATCTTTGTTGAACCCGACTTTTGTGATACGCACTGTATGTGTGCTTTAGTTGCAAAAACAAGTTGCTCAAGCGGTAATATATAACTAGGGGAGTAACTATGATGAACTTAACTTTTCGTTCAATATCTTTGAAAAGTGATGCTAGGTCTGTTCATTTTTTTCGCGAGATGAAAACCGAATACAAATTATCTGATTGAATTTAGTTTTCATTGCGTATGTAATGCTGTATTTATGAAACTTTTATTATAATATTCTTATGTCGGTAAGTTTTGCGTTCATTTCAAGCAGATAAATCTGGTACAACTTATTTGCAAGTTTTGAATTGTTTTTCTAAAATGAAGAAAACTGCATACACTAGCCTTAAGTAGTATGCTCTGATCTTGTGTCATGCAAGTTCGGATGAAATTCCATGTTATGCCGTTTCGCCTGAGAAATTGACAACTACCGCAGGGTAAATTTGGAGTACATAAGATTTACTTCCAATTTATATAAGATGAAATCGATTGATAATGAGAAAAAGTTTATCACTTCAACCGAAATCGCAGAATGGTAGTAATGGTAGAGAAACGCTATAAAAATAACTGCTTGCATACAAAACTTGAAAACAAGCTTGGCGAAAAGAAGCTTAAATATCGATATCCGTATCGCTAGAGTGTACAATCATATAATTGCATACATTTGGGCTATTGATGTAATTTCGTCGGCAACAAAACAAATACGAATCACGACAAATAGAGTATATTTTGGTTCCTAATAAAGATCAATCTAAGCAATCTCTCGTGCATTTGCGAATTCAAGTGTGACGATTGATTGAACTATTTGATTGTACATCATTAGAAATTTTGGTTGCCTTGTTCACATCAACGGCTCGAACAACCCCATGGAGCTGATCCTTGTAATTTTTTTAACAAGAGATATACAGCTATTTCGGCATATATTGAGTCCGATACAATTATGACAGCCATTTGGAATTTTTTTTATAAGTTTAACAATTGTTTTAGTTACTTCGTTTTTACATGATGATGTGAAAATTTTTGCAGAGCTTCCTATAACTACTAGTGCAACGTGGGCAAGTTAATGATTTGCTGCACAATTGTTTTAGCTGCACTTAAAATTGTTCTATAGTGATTTTTTCGGTAATATTGTAAAACTTAACAGTGATAAGTTGCACAACCGATTTTAATATTTTTAATAATCTTTCTGAACATATCTAACATAAAAGAACAATTCTAAAACAATTGTAGAACCTCTTGAAATTTCAATAAGTTACATTTGCTACTTGGGAGAAAACCATCCAACTTTTGTGTGATCTGGAAGAGAGGAGGTTTTGAACGTAACTCTCTGCTCTGATAGAATTGCGCATGAGTTGGTGAATTGGCTCGTCTCCGATGAGCTCGAACCTTCGTGGTCTGATCATAAGTACATCTTCTTTGATAATTCAAACGTTAAATTTGATATTATCACATATCGTAATCCCAAATCTACAAACTGGGACCTCTATGAAGAGTGCTTGGCGACTAGATTTAACGAGTTCCAACCAACAATTGAATCCCCAATTGATTTGGAAAATGTTGTCGATGAGACAAACCCACTCATAGTTGCAGCATATGAAGAGGCTACTCCTTGGTGGAACTCCTTGGTGGAATGCTGAACTTGCTAGACAAAGGAAACTATGCAGAAGAGCTTGGAACCAGAGATTGGTCGTGGGTATTCGTGTCGGCTCGAAGGGCTTACAAAAATGCTCTTCGATCGTCTGAGCGAAGTGGTTGCAGATTAAATAAGTTACTTTCGAAGTCTAAGGACTTTAATGTCCGTTTCTTAGGGGGGGATAGGGTCTAAACAATAAAAAAATCATCACATATATATATATATATATATATATATATATATATATATATATATATATATATATATATATATATATATATATATATATATATATATATATATATATATATATATATATATATATATATATATATATATATATATATATATATATATATATAGTAGGTTGAACAATATTGCATGTATAGAGATAGAGAGAGGTACGCAAACATGAAATTTTAATATGAAATAATTATGTAATCGTTCATTTAAATTAAAGTTCATGGATTCTAAAGGTTTTAAGAATCAGCCAATAAATTTTCATTCAAACGAATTTGCTTTCTTTCAGATGCATCACACGATGGAAGGGATTGAAATGCTTGATCCTTCGGGGTCAATGACAACACTGACTCCTATGTCAGATGCACCAATACCTTCCACTCATCATCAGCTGCATGGATCTTATCACAGCATGAACCACATGATGAGCCATCATCATAACGGGCCTCTAGGTGGACACACTCCAGGTTTATCAGTTATTGAGCAACAAAAATCGTTACTTATACATTAATTTGATTCTAGATGGATTCCTAGGATCTCATCATCCTGCAATGGCAGTTGCTGTTGCGGCAGCGGGTCTTCATCCGGACACCGACACTGACCCACGTGAATTGGAAGCCTTTGCTGAAAGATTCAAGCAAAGGAGAATAAAATTAGGTAGGAGGAATATCTGAAGTATAACTTTACTCAATTCTGGCGAAATTATGTGTCTAGGAAAATAGAAATATTTAATTTTTGTCTATTCTTTTCACAAAGATTTTACACTATTATAACCTCGTTGAAAAAATTTTTCGCCTCGAACAGTCATCGAACGCAATTCGCTTTTTTAACAACATCGCGCGCGGTTTTTTTTATAGCCTAAGTAAATAGTGCAGTCGAACTAAGTAAAATTTAAGAAAAATGAATTGTGTAGTGAAATCTTGCTCTTATATTGACGACCGCTTTCTATGGAAGTGCAATTATTACGACAAGGCTTATCACGCCGCTTGCATCGGAGTACAACGACATTAGGAACATTTAAGGACAGGAGCAAAGACCCTGAAGCTTCTACACCAACAGGAGCAGCTTTTGAAGTATACAAAATCACAAACGGAGGCGTTCTACCGAACCGCATCTGACGTCAAAAGTCATTACTTTGAAATTTTCGGTCAGCGTTTACAGTCATGCAAGACCTCGTTGCATATAGACATAAGCGACGTCTGCAAGTTGAACAAACCCAACAACAAAATTATGAATGAAATGAGTAAGCGTCTTTCTCACCTCGAAAAAGAATTTACGCTTCCTTCGAATTTGTCGAAACCACCACCGCTGCATTTAATCCTATTTTAGAAGAATTGAGCGATGAAGACAAATCAATCTCGACGTCAGTCTCGAATATCGTTGCTAAAGAAGTGGAAAACACTCAGCCTAAAACTCTAGTTGAAGAATTGGAAGCAAACAAACCACCAAAACCAAAACCAATCGAAAAAACACATGCAACGAGCATGGCTTGCGCTTCATCGGGAATAAAAAAAACTGGAAGCATGACTGGAGTAAATACGACCGAAAACAGCGCAATCGTCGGCTTCAGGAGAAACAGAGTACAACAAATGGCAACGATAACTTCAACACCAACTATAAGAGCAAACTAAAAATAAAATCTCTAATATCAATAACATCCCCTGCAACAACAATAAAATTAGTTTGCCTTCACCATCGGTTATCCAGAATACCTTACCTTCGTACAAGGAATTACATTATATATATATATATATATATATATATATATATATATATATATATATATATATATATATATATATATATATATATATATATATATATATATATATATATATATATATATATATATATATATATATATATATATATATATATATATATATATATATCTATATATCTATATATATATGTATAAAAATGCAGAGATCATTCTTTGTAATCGCATCACGTAAGAACGGATGGACGGATTGAGATGCTTTTTTTTTTGTTTGACCAGTTTTTACCCCCACCGGGTTCGTACATCAAAAAAATTAGGAAAACTTACCGGAAAAGTGGGAAAAACCAATAAAGTTATTTTGTATGGACAATGGAATTTTCCACTGAAAAAGTCGTCAATGATTGCTAGATCTATGATTGATATTTGGCGCGCAATGAGTCGCATAAGTGTTTGGTCGTCGAAGAAAAGAATACTAGACCGTTAGAAAATCTTTTGGCGCGCAACGCGTTGTTTTCAATGCGTATTTGATCGATGTGATTAATCATTTCGAACCACGTGCTTGAAAGTGTATCAAAATAAATTAACAAATGACATAATTGCGTAATACTAACCAAATAAATATGTATTAAAACCATAGTCGGTAGTAGAAAAAAATCTAATATCGTATACCAGTCAACAAATCAGCAAATTGTGGAACGAATTGACGAATGGACTGTACTGTGCAAGGTTTAACGTAGAAATAAATAATTTATCATGAATTAATTTATTAAGGCGCCTATTATGAGTGCTAATTAGATACTACTGTCTAATACGATTTCTGTAATGGAATGAGATCTTTTGGAGTTTGTGAAGAACATCAAAATTTGAACGATCAGGAGGAAACTAAAATCAATGCGGGACTGCAGTTTCATTGCCATGAGTGCAGATGCAGAGTCTCATAACCATAAGTGCATATCGTAAATATATTCCTCTTCAACATTGTCTTAATTTTGCCAATAAGAAACTCGGGCTTATATTTTCAATAGTCGGGGTAGCAGGTAGTGAATATTAGTAAATATTTATAGTATAGTAGCTACCGGGTCAATTCGGTCACATGCAATGTGTAAAAGTTGGATGTTTTAGCGCAATTACTATTTAACTTAAGATTCGTTCTATGATTTAACCTTTTTTTTTTCATTGCTACGAATCTATCGAGAAGAGTCTGTATACTGATACCTTCAAACCATTATTTATGAGATCTACTGTTCCTGTTCAATACATTGGCACAAATGATAATACGAGTACTGGTACATTGACTCTTTATTTTCGCTTCACTGTAACAGAAGTATTGCACTCTTAGCAATTCTCTGGTCTCTCAACCCGATTCGAAAAAACCTTGTGATTTTACATCTTATAAGATGTACATAAATGGAGCGTCGCATTACACGTAAATATACGTTCAAGAACATGTATATCGGATTCAATGAAATAAAAGAAAACTACTGACAGTGAGAGCGGCGACTTGATCCGAGAATCATTGGATCGCAAAGTACGTCCATTAATCGACTGAGCCATGGAAGCACGCATCAGCTTTTCTTAAACATAAATTCAAGCACTTGCTAGCCGATTAGAAATAACATTCGGAACCATTAAAATTCAGGCTCATCCTGCATCAAGTCATTACAAATGGAATTTTCCGTCATTTGACAAATTAAGTCTTATTGAATTGCATCATATGTGGGATTACATCAACTGTAAAATTCAAAATTTGTGTGTGAGAGTATATTTAAATGAATTCATTGTTCATTATCAAGTTAAAGAACAGTATGTTGAATGCCATCGTAATTTGAATTTTCTAACGTCCAGCAATTTATCGTTCTATTGCTATATTTCTAATAGAACATTGATCTGATACGCTGCGTAACATCGATTCACTACGACTTTGTTATGGTATTAGACTAGCGGTGAGAGAGAAGAGAGCTAAAAAAAGATTTTTCCTCCTGGTGATCGTAAACGATTAAACATTTGAGTTGAAAACTCCTATTGCGTATACAAATGCAACGAAGACCCAGTCACGTGGGCAGCCATTGAAAATTTGCGAAATCGTTTTGAATAAGAAAAACCGTTATTCCGATCCGGTAAACTTAGGGACGGCTTCGTATTCAACAGAAAATAAGATAAACAAAGTTTATCTTTGAACCATTTGAAAAGTTCACAGAGAATTCAAGAAAACTATTTTGGTCGAGACGAAATTCGACGGGTCAGCTAGTATATATATATATATATATATATATATATATATATATATATATATATATATATATATATATATATATATATATATATATATATATATATATATATATATATATATATAT
Organism: Malaya genurostris; assembly: GCF_030247185.1. Taxonomy (NCBI): domain Eukaryota; kingdom Metazoa; phylum Arthropoda; class Insecta; order Diptera; family Culicidae; genus Malaya; species Malaya genurostris. The sequence continues at coordinate 82,517,645 of NC_080570.1, forward strand.
ATATATATATATATATATATATATATATATATATATATATATATATATATATATATATATATATATATATATATATATATATATATATATATATATATATATATATATATATATATATATATATATATATAAATATATATTCAAAAAATTTCAAAATTTGATGAACTTCCTCTTGATATACAACAAGTCTATATTCGTACCATTTTTATGTCTAGACTGAAGCACTACTTTAGACATAATAATATGAAGGCCTCCGGTTTCGACAACACATTCAACGTTGAGCTGAAACACTTGAGTATTCGCTCATTTGTTTTCTTAGCTAAAATTTATAACAGGTGCTGGCAGCTTGGTTACTTTCCTTCAATGTGGAAGTTAGCTAAAGTTATCCCAGTTTTGAAACTGGGGAAAGATCCTTCCTTTTCCAAGAGTTATCGGACAATCAGCTTACTCTCTGCCCTATCAAAGCTGTTTGAAAAGTCAATACAAAGGCGAATTCTTGCTTTCGCAGATGAACAGGATATATTTCTGGAAGAACAGTTTGGGTTCCGGAAAGGAAGATCCACCATCCACCAACTCACAAGGGTTAACAACGTCATCCAGCAAAACAAATCAGTGTTCAAAACAACTGCCATGGCAATATTGGATATTGAAAAGGCATTCGATAATGTGTGGCACAATGGCCTGGTGTTTAAACTGCATCGGTATAATTTTCCCATGTATCTTATTAAAATTATCAAAAATTATCTTGCAGATAGAGCATTCCAGGTTTCTCTGAATAATGCACTTTCAGAAAGATTTACTATTCCTGCTAGTGTACCCCAAGGAAGTATCCTAGGTCCCATTCTATACAACATTTTTACATCAGACATCCCACCTCTTCCGGTTGGTGGTGTTCTGTCACAATTTGCTGATGATACTGCCATTCTATACAAAGGTCGTGTCATTAAGGTGAAATGTAGCGTCATAAAATGCGCGGAAAATTTTATCCGCTTCAGTTGAACGAACCGTCGCACAAAGCATACCAAGAAAAACGGACACATAGAAACAAGAACTTTTTTCAATGATTGAGCGCAGTGGGTTTACCTCTCGTTATATTGGCTTGTAAAAAAGACTGGACGTAATGGATTTTCGAATCCTTCACACTTTGGATATATGCTAATTCAATCGCTATTGTTAGTGATTACTCTTACACTAGAGCTATAAATCATGAGTAATTATGAACGGCTATATGTATATGTATTGACGAACTCGCTAACCATGTATATGCCTGAGTTTATTAGCAAGCATGGATTCTCCTTCAAAAGAACGATTGAAGACGAGATAACATTCAAGTATTTTCGATATCTTTGCCAGTCGTTCACCTGTCCCTTCCCACCGATGAGATAGAATTTACGTAAAAGTATTTACTTGCCTCGCATGATAGAGCGCGGTCGAATTTACTTATCGATTACATTCAATGCCAATATATTCCATTCTAATTGACTTTCATTATCATCTTCTAATAAGTAGAAAGGATTATTTCTGTTCTGTCAATAGGATCGTAGCACAGCCATGTAATCGAAGCTATGCTATGAGTCGGCTGCGAAGTCTGTTTAAACAGAAAGGCCAAATTTCTCAAAAGGAATGTAACTCCAAGACTTCCACACCCAGACATTTTCCTGGTGTGGATTCAGTATTCTCCCAATACGGTACAATCTAAAATAATACCTGTTATACGATATTACACAGCCAAGCTTTATTGCTTCAGCAACACCAATGCATTGAACTCAACAGAATTGGACATTATTAGCATTATAAATGACAGTTACTTAGAAAATAAACGATTTCTTACAATACCCATTTTATTGTATTCAACTCGTTTTTATTTCAACACAAAACCCAATGCTGATTAAATTCGCGTCATTATTTTATATGTAATTTTTGCTCACGATATAATGCCACCGTTCCCACCGTGCATTTCTCACACCACCTCAATACGAAACAGCAGCGCGCAGGCAATAAAAAATGCGGAAAAGTTTATGTAAACTTTTTCAAATTTCGGTTGTTTTAGCTAATATTTTATAATTTTGAGTTGCATTTTCAGATTCTTCGTGAAATTCTGCTACAAACGCTACTTTTCAGTTCTAAAATCATCCCCGTGGTACGGAACAGTAACCGTTTATACATTTCAAAAACCAATTACGGCTCGGCAAAGCAAAATTTCAAAATTCTAAGAATACTTAGTTATGATAAATTTAATTTCGAAAACTTAAGTTTTTTTGCTTTTTCGAAAATCGGTCTAGTTTTTGAATAATTGATCAAAAACGCGATTTTCGCATTCCGCTACATTTCACCTTAATGCTCTGAAAAATAAACTACAGACAGGTCTGGACGCTCTAACTGAATATTTTACAAGCTGGAAAATTGTGATCAATGCAGCAAAAACTCAGGTCATCTTGTTTCCACATTCAAGATCTCCAAAACTTGTTCCATCAGACGAATGCCGAATACGATTCGGTGATGAGGTCATCCAATGGTCCGACGAAGTTATCTATCTAGGACTCACCTTTGACAGACATCTGATATTCAGGTAACATGTTGACAAAATCGTTCAAAAATGCAGCATACTCATCAGGTCTCTGTATCCGCTGAAGAATCAGATGGTTGTCTATAAACAAATCATCTACTCCGCAATTGAATACGCAGTCCCTGTTTGGAGGGGCTGTGCACGAACACACAAACTTAGGCTTCAGCGCATTCAAAGTAAGATCTTAAAGATGATTCTAAATCTACCCCCTTGGACAAGGACTAGTGAAGTACATTAGATGGCCTCCCTGGATATACTAGATGAAAAATTCGAACAATACTGCACGAAATTTGAAATACAAATAATTCAAAATTTGTACGTATTAGGTTAGGGATAGTTATAAGTAGGTAAATATTTTATAAATAATTAAAATAAATATTATGATTAAACATTAGTATGTAAAACAAGAGTAACTAAAACACCTATTATTAATAAGGAAACGTATGAACAACAAAGATGAAAGGCCAAAGGGTCAAAACACTTGTACTGTAAAATGTTGATGTAATACACAAAAATAAGATTAATAAACAGATATTATGCAAAAAAAACTGTCGTCTCACTGTTTCCCGTTCTGCGAACAGGAAAAGGTATTTTGACAAAGGGGTTGTCCGTTCACCGCTGCCAGTAGCAGGTATAAAATGAAATGTGATGTGAGAAATAGCGTCATTTAAGTTAAAGCAACTACTCTGAACGTACGAGACACCGTCAGCACGATGGCACCGAAAACCGATAGAAAGGCAGCCAAAAAGTCCAGCAAGGCCCATTCAAAGCACTTTTCAGTGCTTTTCAGACAATTCAAAGCACTCTTCAGTGCTAAAGATTATCATAAAGAACTAGTTGAATTTTGTCGCTTTCCTACCATTTTCTGTGCAGCTGTTGCTGAAACAAGACACACACGAGAATCATCTCAGATCTAAATGCAGATCTTGTTGATTGTGACAATTCAAGGCACTTTTTAGTGCCACAGATAATCATTAAGAGTTAATTAAACTTTCAATATTTCCTACCAAAAGATTCATCAAGATGGAAATTAAAATAATTGGTACCGTCACTAACACATTCAATTACCAACGGCAATGCGAAAGCGAAAGTGATTATGTTGAACACATATTTATACTAGTATGGAGTTGTGTGAAAATATGCCATGCGAAACAGGGTTGCCATATACCTATACAGATTAATCTGTATATTTATTATTAATAAATCTATATTATTATTATTATTATTATTATTATTATTATAATTATTATAATAATTATTATTAATATTAGTATTATTATTATTATTATTATTATTATTATTATTATTATTATTATTATTATTATTATTATTATTATTATTATTATTATTATTATTATTATTATTATTATTATTATTATTATTATTATTATTATTATTATTATTATTATTATTATTATTATTATTATTATTATTATTATTATTATTATTATTATTATTATTATTATTATTATTATTATTATTATTATTATTATTATTATTATTATTATTATTATTATTATTATTATTATTATTATTATTATTATTATTATTATTATTATTATTATAATTATTACTATCATTATTATTATTAAAATGACTCTTGCATACCGAAGATCGCCGATGCATTTCAGACCAGGCCATTGCAATTGTCTCGTACTGAAATTTCGAGAAGAATCGAAAATCTTCGAACTTCATAGCTTCAATAAAAATAAACTCCAAATTTGTCGTACCTAGCCTCCTATATTAGCAAATTAAAAAGAAATTGTTTCAAGTTTGGAACATATAGTTGTAGAATAGTAGTTGTTTAATGTAACTAATCTGTACTTTAATGTAGGTGCATCGCTTCAAACTCTATTAATGAAAAAGGGGAAAGCTTGCACAATTCAACTAAATGATATTTGGAAAAGTGATGGGAGCGTGCCAGTTTTTTCGTATTCACGACATCCAGTTATGTCTCTGACATTACCCACCCGCCTTTTTACTAGTTCGTTGTCCCTCGTTTGTCAACACCGATCAGCTGCATGCAGGAATTTCATCAGGCTTTCTATAATATTTGAAAATGAATCGTTGCAATAAATTATGGAGTTACATTGATAATATATTTAACTATTTTAGGGATGTGGGAAGGTAAAAAATTTATCTAAACTATTCTTGATTGTGTTGGTAATTTTCACCCGAAATCCAATTACGGTCGACAAGAAGAAAGTAAATATCGTAACAAAACATTCGATTCGGTTCGATTTTTGTACTAACTATTTATTGGAAATTAAACTATTAAATTAAATTATTTAGATTTAAATTGGGTGTTCAGCCACAAGTGGTAACTTTTCATCCCTATTATATACATGATTTGGTTATTACCATGAAGACATCATTTGCTTCCGCAATTCTGTGATTTTTGTGTAGGGAAAATTGTAAACCTGCTTGTATTGTGTAATGGGGAAAAGGAAGTTAACTAATACAGAGAGCGAATCGATTCAATTGAAGATTGCATCGATTTTTGTCGGAATTTGCTTATAATATTATGTGACATTACATCTTATGGTTCTATATTTATTTGTGAGTATATATATATATATATATATATATATATATATATATATATATATATATATATATATATATATATATATATATATATATATATATATATATATATATATATATATATATATATATATATATATATATATATATATATATATATATATATATATTTATATATATATATATATATATATATATATATATATATATATATATATATATATATATATATTGGCCTACATCAAATAAAATCCGTAAAAAACACAACAAAACGGAACATATTTAGACCTTCTTTTCACAAATTGCACAGAAGACTTTTGTGTGAATGCATCAAATCTGTCATTATGGGAAAATGAAGCATTTCACACCGCAATTGAGTATCTATTATTTACACACAATGCATCCCTTCCCTATGACTTGGAATATGAGGAAGTGCCGAAATACAATAAAATTGACTTTGAAGAAGTCAAGTGTAGACTAAGTATAATAAATTGGTGGAACATACTGAAGGAAATGTCGACGTCGAAGTAAACAAATTCTATCACCTTATAAACAAAATATTAGCCGAAACTTTGCCTATGAAAAGAAGAAGAAAAAATCATAACAGCAAATTACCTGTATGGTTCAATTCACAACTAAAACATTTGAAAAATGGGAAACAAAAAGCATACAAAACTTACAAACAAGAAAAAAGTGATACTCATCTTCAAAATTACTTAAACCTATGCAATCAACTCAAAATAGCCATTAACACAGCACATGAAGAATATAACCTCAAAATTGAAAACGAAATAAAGACTTGTCCTAAGAACTTTTTTAACTAGACAAAAACTAAACTAAAAAGCAACAATTTTCCATCTCAAATGCACCTCGACGAACATGTTGTGAAAAATATTACAGAAAGCTGCAATCAATTTGCAATTTTTTTTCAAGAAGTATATACATCTTATTCAGAAACTGATCGTGACCGTGAATACTTCTCTTTCATACCTGTATTTTCCAACTCCATCTCTGTAAACTATCTATCAGAACATGACATTTCGACAGCACTGAAAAACTTAGACGCCTCAAAAGGGCCTGGACCTGACAGTATACCACCAATATTTTTTTTAAATCTTGCTTACACTACCACTACAACTACTTTTTAACCTATCACTTAATGAATATACTTATCCTAAAGCATGGAAATCTTCCTTTCTTGTACCAATATTTAAATCTGGTGCAAAATCTACGAAAAACTTTTTCATCAACTTAAACATGTAATAACAAACAAATAACATGGCTTTTTTGAAGGCCGCTCAACTACAACAAATCTCTTAGAATTTATGACATTCACTCTGAATGCAATGGACGCTGGCAACTACGTAGAAACTCTTTACACTGACCATAGTAAAGCTTTCGACCGTATTGACATACCATTACTTCTACAAACTACAAAAATAATGCATAAAACATACTCCTCTGGAATGACTCAAATCTTACCTATCGAATCGCTTCCAAAACATACTGTCTGAACCCATTAATGCAACTTCTGGCGTACCTCATGGTTCTCACTTAGGGCCTCTCCTCTTCATTTTATATATAAAAGACATTTTCTTCATACTCAAAAATCTAAAAGTGCTTATATATACAGACGACATGAAACTCTTCATGTAAATTAAAAATATCAACGACACTGTAATATTCCAGAACGAAATCAATCTATTCCACATTTGGTGCTGCAAAAGTCTACTCCAACTTAATGTAAAAAAAATTAACTCAATAACTTTCGTAGGAAAAATGAAACTATATCCACAAACATACATCTAGGAAATCAACTTGTAGAAAAATGTAAAGTTGTACGAGATTTATGCGTAATCTTAGACTCCAAGCTCACTTTTGTGGAACACTACAATACCATAATCAATAAAGCAAATAGCATGCACACACAATTAAATTATTATACAGTACATATGTCAGACCTATTTTGGAATATTGCAGCCTAGTATGGAATCCACACAATATTACCCACGAAGAACTCATCGAATCTATTCAAAACCAATTTCTTTTATATGCACTTCGTGAATTAAACTAGATAGCATTTCCTCTACCATCATATGAAGCACACTGCATGCTCATCAATATTCAAACACTTAAAGAACGCCGCGACCTTGTAATGCTTTATTTTTTCAGCGACATTATTTCTCAACGCATTCAATCACCATTTTTACTATCGCAATTAAATTTTTATACACCTTGCCGTCAATTACGAACCGGAAATTATTTTTAGAAAGAAACACTAGAACAAATTATGCAAAATATAGCCCAATCAATCGAATAATGCGTCACTACAATCAATATTGCGAACATCTTGACCTTTGTATGTCCAAAAATGAAATGAAATTACAGCTTAGTCGTAGAAATATTGCGTAGTATCTAAGTAAACATTGTAAACCATTTATATGTAGTCTACATTTGCTTGACGAAATACATAAATAACTGTGGTATTCTATTCAAAATGTTTCTCTTCGATTTTTGATTGAAACCAAGGAATTGTTTGTGCATTACTAGTATAACCTACAGAATGAAACAGTAGTTTGATCGCTTAGGTCAGAAAACGAAGTGCGTTTACTTTTTTTTTTATTCAATAGCATAATATATTTTTAGGCACATTGCTTAAGCTCTAAGATGCCAAGGGTATTTTCTAATCTTAATTAACTACTTAAAACTAGAATAGTATCATTAGATTATGTCGTCTTGAATTTTCGAAGATCAGCTGGCGTTCGGCAGTGGTCGGTGAATTGAATATTGCATGACTTCCAGATGGCGCTATCTATGGCCGCTTCCTTTCGGTTCGTGTGGGTCCGCGAGAAACATCCCCAGGCTACGAAGGCCCGCATGCTGGTCATCGACTGGAACGTAGAGCCGTAGGCGGTGATGGTGATGTTACGAAGAGAATGAAAAAAAAGTAAATACTTTTCATTTCCCGCAATGGAACAATGCGAAGGGACCCAGACTAACGATATTAAATAAGACCATTCAGATAAAGTTCGCAAGTGTTCCCGTATTTTCCCCAGGAAATATGGGGGATACTTTCCTGGCTTCATTGCCCGGAGAGCTTCTATTGAGCTTAGACTGTCCGTCACAATGAAGTAATGGTCTTTGGGCAAGGTTTCAATGATCTCGAGGGTGTACTGAATAGCAGCTAATTCTGCGACGTAGACTGAAGCCGGATCACTGAGTTTGTACGAAGCGGTGATGTTTTGATTGAAGATGTCGAAGCCTGTGGACCTGTTGATGTTTGATCCGTCAGTGTAAAACACCTTTTCACAGTTGACTCTTCTAAATTTATTATAAAAAATATTTGGGGCCGCTTGAGGGCGCACGTGATCCGGAATTCCACGAATTTCTTCTCTCATGGATGGATGTCGAAAACACAGTAGAATCAGAAGTATCCAAGAAATGAGCACGGTTGGAAACAAACGAAGAAGGATTAATATTCTGAGCCATGTAATCAAAATACTAGGACATAAAACGGGTCTGAGAATTGAGCTCGACAAGCCTTTCGGAATTTTCAATCACCATTGGATTCAAGATATCGCATCAGATTAGCAATCGATATGAGAGATCCCAGAATCGATTTTTCAACGGTAAGACGCCCGCGAGCACTTCGAGACTCATCGTATGAGTCGACTGCATGCAACCTAAGGCAATATGCGAACAACGATACTGAATTCTTTCCAGTTTAATGAAATGGGTGTTCGCGGGGGATCGGAAGCAGAAGCATCCATATTCCATTACGGACAATATCGTTGTTTGGTACCAGAGATGGCATTTCACCAGAGTGATACACGCTAGAGTCAGATTTTTGCCACACCGAGGATGCAAAAAACGAAGCACCGCACAAAGAGGAAAGCGCACTTCTTCTCAGTGTCGAATAGACAGCATTTGAGTGTGTGCTTGTGGTTAAAGCAGCTGGCGCGAGTGAAACACATTCTCTTCGCATGAATCGCTCACACGCGCTCTCGTCTAAATACACCCAAGTGACCACTGGCGCGTGATGGTGAGCGAACACTTCTGTGAACTTCAATTAATAGAGAGTAGATCTGGCCTTGCTATAAAAAATTTGCAAGGAAAACCGAAAATTTTACGATAAATTGTTTTATTTTGCTGATTTTGCGTGTCCACGCTTCATCTACGAAAACCATACAGCAGAGTGCTCACCGGCGTGTACACCTCTGTGAAAGTATCTGCATCCACCTCAGATAATTTATTAGCTAATGCTCTAGCACTTTGGTGCGATTCAGTGGAAGAGGTAAAAGAAAATAAACAAACGCACTCATGAAAAACTGCTGTCGAGACAAAGCAAGCCAAAGTTTTGGCCAAACATCAAGCTGCTCATACAGCAGATGCTCCGGCTAAGAAAAAAACGTGGTAGACCGGCAAATCAACACCAAAGGCACCACCATCCAAATCATCAGCCAAGAGAGCCAATGCGAAGTCAGCATCAGACGGTTTTCCTTTGAATAATTGCATTCTTTACTTATATTTTTCCGAAATTTCTTGGGGTGCCGGTAACCGAACAACCGAACAATTTGTGTAGTTTTGAGTCCAGTTTTGTTTCGCCGCTTCAAGTAACGATGTACAATATTTAATACACTTTACTCTATAACTCCGGAACCAGAAATTGGATCCAGATGAATTTCAGGAGTTCCGTATGGGATGCCAAGACCTTTCTTTTTGAATCTGAGTTTGTCAAAATCGATTCAGCTATCCTCGAGAAAACCTAGTGAGATTATTTGACACATACACACACATACACGCACATACACACACAGACATTGCTCAGCTGAACTGAGTCGAATGCCCCCCCGGGCCAATTGATACTAGTTGATTTTTAAAGCGATTGCAAAACCTTTCTATATGAGAAAGGCAAAACGGTGACAAGCTGGATTGTTGCAATTACCGTTACTGGGGAATGCTTGAGGTGGATCAACGTGCACTGGGTGTTTTTAATGGATGGTGTTGCGAACCATCTATAGAGGAGTGCGAATTGAAGACGGTAAGTGAAGAAGTTGAGTGAACCTCGGGGGGTTATGATGAGCCGGACATGTTGCTAGAATGTCTGAGAACAACCCGGTTAAAATGATTCTCGACAATGATCTCACCGGTATAATAAGAAGAGGCACACAGCGGGCAAAATGGATCGATCAAGTTGAGAATGACCTTCGGACTCTTCGAGGCTGGTGGCGAAAAGCCATGAATCGAGTTTAATGGATATAAGGAGTGTATCGAAAATAAGTTAGCATTAGCATTAGCATTAGCATTAGAGACCGCCCGTGTGTTGCTACTCCGTTATTGATCTGGACCAAATGAGATTGCAAAATGATTTTTTGAAGTAACATGTTTGGGAATAACACATTGTTTCACACTGTGCAAACTGTATTGAACCATGCATGCTGATCAATACCGACGCCGGCCACGTCCGAATGCAGATCTACTTGGGAGGGAAAGGATTGTTAGTTCGATGCATGTTGCTACTAAGAACCGAGGAATCCTCTGCATTCCCACATGCATCACAGGAGAGGATACTTTGTTAGTAAATGTTTTAATAATGTTATCATGTGTTTATTGCTCTGGGTAGCCGGCTACCAAGAATGTTTTAAAGTATTATCGTTTTATGTGTTACTTTGTGCTGGCAATATAATGCACGAAACAGTCAATCTCCGAAATTGACAAAACTCCGGACAGCCGGCTGTCGAGTATGCAGTCACTCGTTTATGCATCTACCTTTCGCGTTTTTTTTAGTCATGCAAAAAAAACACATGCGGATTGATAAAAAAAAGATATCATCTCACTGCTAGGTGGATTAAGCACTTTTTTATAAACTACGTGTTGCAAAATAAACGAGCGAATAGGATTTAGACAAAAAAAGTTGATTCATTGCATTGAAATATTCTAAACAGTTATTATAAAATCATTTTAAATCACCAAACAAAGGTCAACAGATTTCACACGCGTCTTGATTCTTTATTATTTCCGCTTTATTATTTGAATTATTTATTGAAATTATTAATTGGTTATATTAGTTGATCTGGGCAGCCGGCTACCGAGAAAAATATTAATTTACTGTTTGAAATATTAATATCAAGTTTTTTTACTATGTATTCAATATATCGATATATGTTATCTCTGTTATTAACTTTGTACTATAAACGGATTTGCGCAATGGTTGATTTTTATCATTCATTCTAACAATTGATCCTTTATCGTACGAGGTTAAACTTGAGCATAATGAAAACCGGATGAAATTCAAGTTATTCCTTCACGAATTTTCGAACTTTTGATCGAACGCTCTTCATCAAGTTCCGGACAAGTGTTGCATCGCATTTTTTGGACGCTTGAGCCCAAATTTTTCTGAGTCCTACATGTTCCCAGCTGCCTTACCAGTCTTCTTGAAGACCCTCTTCACGATTGCCCAGTAACGTTCGATGGGTCGAAGCTGAGAGCAATTTGGTGGATTGACATTTTTCTCAACGAAATTTATACCCTTTTCCGCAAGCCAATTGAGAGTGGTTTTGGCATAGTGAGCCGACGCTAATTCCGGCCAAAACATTGGAGGTGTACTATGCTTCTTATATAAAGGCAGCAATCTCTTCTGGAGACACTCAGATCGAAAGATTTTCGCATTTATAGCTCCGGTAGTGTAAAAAATGGTTGACTTCAAACCACAGGAACATGTTGCTTGCCATACCAGTACTTTCCGACCACTTAAATTGACCTGTCCGCATCGCTCACATCCTCCTCAACGACGACAGTAAGGTATTGTGGACCTGGAAGGATTTCTAAGTCCTTCTTTAAATAAGCCTTATCGTCCATCAAAACGCATGCATTCGGACACTGCAAAAGACGCGAATACAATTTTCGGGCCCTTGTTGCTGCTCGCTTCTTCTGTTCTACTCTTTATTTCGGGGTTTTTCTGCTTCTTGTAGGTCTTCAGGAGATTTCGCCTCTTAATACACTGGATCATTCAGACACTCGTTCCTGCTTTTTTGGCCAAATCACGTATTGACATTGATTTGTTCTTCATTATTAGACTGAAAGAGTAAGAGTAAGTAAGAATTTAAATTGAAGCTGTCGTACTCCGATAATTTTTAAAACGAAGTTAACCAGCTTGAATGATTTAAAAGCAGTACATTCCTTTGTACAATTTACCGTTTATGTTTCTACAGACTTCGCAGTCGATTCTATGCGTACAGAACCAAGACATGGCTAATGTTACGATCATATTGACACTAAGAAACCTTTCAGGTTGGGACTCGAACATACGACAACTGGCTTGTAAGAATAGCGCCCTATGCTTCGAATCACTAGCCCGGGTTGTACATAATATTTTATATTGATATAGCTTATATGATTGTTGTTTTGTTATTCTTGAATAAAACCATTTACCAATGTCTCAGTGTAAAACTTCTTTGAGAACTTTTGTTCAGATATCTATATTTTGTAGACAAAAAATTTTTTGTACTCTTTCCTTATTTTGAAGGTGTAACACAAGCCGATGTGGGCAAGGCGTTGGCCAACCTAAAACTTCCTGGCGTAGGAGCATTATCACAAAGTACCATTTGTCGCTTTGAAAGCCTAACGCTGTCGCACAACAATATGATTGCATTAAAACCAATTTTGCAAGCATGGCTTGAGGAAGCGGAAGCGCAAGCAAAAAATAAGCGACGGGATCCTGACGCTCCTAGTGTTTTGCCAGCAGGCGAGAAAAAAAGGTAGCTGACGTTTCAACCTATTTAAAAAATAAATATGTTTTCTGCTTCCCGTATTTCTTGCTTTGTTATTAAAGGAAATATTTAATTGACTTTTTTCAGACATGCATCTTTTTCTTTGTATTTTATTACAGGAGATAAGTTGAGTTCGTTTATTTGCCTCTAATTTCAAATTAGTCATGCACGCATATAAAGCTTTATTTTTTTTAATAATGAGTAATCTATATCGAGCCTTTTTTCAAGAAAAAGGACTTCCATTGCCGCTCCAGAAAAGCGATCACTTGAAGCTTACTTCGCCGTCCAACCGAGACCATCAGGTGAAAAAATTGCTGCGATTGCCGAAAAACTCGATCTGAAAAAAAACGTCGTTCGTGTATGGTTCTGTAATCAACGTCAAAAGCAAAAACGCATGAAGTTTGCTGCTCAACACTGACCCTCGCATCAGAGCACCCAGTTTAGTAACTTAGTAAATAGTGTAACGACACTAGGTGGAAACAACGGCTTCGGATATTAATTCGTTAGAAGCATTCTACTTATATGACGGTAGCATGGGACCCAGCGTTAAAGGGAGAAACGCATAACCTTACAATTTGTACAGATTATTTTAAATATACATATACATAGCCTAAATAGTAGACACTAGTGATCCAAAAAACAGAATTAATACGAAATTGTGATTTCGAACCTAGAAGCTTAAATTAATGAACGAGAGAATCATGTACAGTCTGAACAAGGTTTTATATTATCAAATCAATCATCAGTTCAACAAACATAACAACTCATTTAATGATCATTCAATATGTGAAAAACGACCATATAGCCAAGATAACATTTTTGTTTTCAAAATAGAAGAAATCAACACATCGATTGTAAATAAATGCACCATTCCTAATCCACAATCATGAAAAAATACCAAAAGTGCTGTAAAAATACTACTATGCAATATTAGTAGTATATTATTACTGCAGTAATACATGTTTGATAATATAGTGTATAAGCAAATGCCACTGACAGTAAATGACTACGCGCTGGTGAAATATAAAAATCGTACATTGTACGCCCCGTTCACTTAGGCCGATAAAATGATTATGTGTACAACAACTGATTCATTAGAAAAAGACTATGTAGAATTACGTAGGTTGAAATAATAAAAAGGATTTAATTAATTCAATGCTTTATTTGTGAAATAGTTGCACTATTTATGTACCATTTGATTCCACTATTACACTTTCACCAAGTCACTATACTTTAATGAAGCATAACAAACGTTACAATACAGATACGCGTATTTCGGAATGTTATTTACATCCTTCTTCAGTGTATCGGTTTTATAAGCTTTATTTGTGGTTTCTCGACAGCCGAATGGCGTTTTGTTGGCTCATTTAATCATATTCCACATTTTCTCCTAGGCGGACATAGTAAAACTGCCCGGTGCCGACGGTGCGAAAAACTCGGTGAGGAATATCGGTGGCAATCAAATGGATTTTATGCCGGAACCGGCATTCTAATACATGCACACACCGGCAGCTCAGTCATCGCCGATAAGGAAAAAACGTCCCGGATTGTCCCGGATGGTCTCGTCCCGGCCGTCCCGGAATAGTGCCAATAAACTTTAAGTCGGACCATGCTCTCGGAAGCAGTAACCTCTTGCAAACAAACAAGTAGGATAAGGGCTCCCTATTTCATCTCATTTGTAAGGACGTTACCTTAAAAACCTGATTCAGCCACCAAAATCACTACGATTTTTTCATATTTCTGCTTAATTCGCCTTGCTCCACATTGGGAATTGATTCACATTCCTTGGAAATTAAAATAATAAATAAAAAATCAGCTAAAAACACTTCTGATATGTTCACTGCTGTGCTCCTAATTTCATCTCAAAGGTTTTATATTCATCCTATCGTTGGTCCTTTATTCATCCCATAAATTAGCAATGGCGACAGCAATCAAAACTAAAATATTGCACAATCAAAACCAAAATATTACACTCTCAGGTTCAAAATGTCAGAATTTTCGTTAAAAAGGGCCTAATGCAAACTATGACATAACACACGATATTTAAAAAAAACTGTTAGGAATCATTTCGACGTTTAAAATTTTTTGGATCGTTTTTATTACCTTTCGTTTTAAATTTAAAATTTTACTCTGCAGTTAATTTGGAGACCTTAAAAAATGAATTGTTACTATTTAGGCATTAGCCCTTCTAAAAACAAAATGCAGAATCAGAGATGCCATTCATACAGATTTATCGGTATTGTATAGATTTTTGCGTTCGCGTTCGTTAAATCAGGTTACAGATTTTCTAAATATAATACAGATTTGTAAAGGTTCATAAAAAGTGAGAAGTAAAACATTAGACTTTTCTCTCTGAGTATCTGTTAGTATTTGATTGTAGTACTTCTTTAAAAGTTTATTAATCAACGGACAAATCACATGTTAAAATGGAAATCTTTTGTGCAAATGTTTGATGATGAACACCGATAAACATTTATATTGAAATGTAAAACCAATTTGAATTTGATTTGAATTTGAATTTGAATTTGATTCATTTTATTAGTGAAAACAGATAGTGCAGTTACATATTTTCTATGAAAATATCTGGCATCTCTGTGCACAGCCGATGAAACACACACATTTAACAGTGTTATGGTGACGTATAGCGGAAAGAAACCAGTCCTACTAGATTTGCTGGGTTATTTGATTAGTGTTTAACATGCTCTATTTGGTAAAATTCGAAGTCGAAACAATTTTATTGAAATATAAATATCAATTATATAATTAAACTAACGTAACGGATACCAAAAAATACTTGTTGATGATAATTTAAAGAAGAAATATATAAAATATTTTGCAACATTATGAGAAAACTTGGCAACCTTGCGATACGAAATGAGATGAAAACAAAGCGCAATCAAGTGAATAAGGCGCAAATTTTCATCTCATATTTTTCATTGCTTTTATTGCTCATCAGGTAATTTCAGAAGTCTTTAAGCGTTGAATAAACAAGTGGAAAGTGAACATTACTAACTATACAGTCATCCAACATTGAATAGATGTGTAATTATGTGAAATATCGATCATATTTTGAGACGAATCGATTAGTAAATATACAGAAACATGATGAATTGTAAGACTTCAGACGAAAGTGGTTCCTAAATCAAAAAGTGAGTTTATTTTAAATGAAAAAAGCATTCGTTAAAGGTTTTTTAACTTTTTTTTTCAATTGGAAAGTGTGGCAAAACCTAGAATAAATGTTTTAAAACGTTCCACAGTTTTGTTCAGGTACGTTTAAAGATATGATTAATGTTCAAAGTTATGAGGTGAAGGAATGAGATGGAAATTGGAGCTGAGATGAAATAGGGAGCCCTTACCCTACTACACATGTTGTTTGGTTCTAATTGCCGCATAATTTCTACTGCATCGATTTTTATTGGTTCTTATCGACAAGCATTCACTGGGAGAAGCGAAAGATATAAAATGAAAGGACGGGTATAAACAAGGGGCACTGGTAAAAATAGAATTAAATTCTTACCACCAAGATCCGATAACGAGATTATTCTTCACGCGTCCCATCTACGCTGCAAAAAACGGAAGGCATGTCGCATCAAATGGCCCAGACACTTTATTTTTTCTATATCTATGTCACATATTATTGCCTTTCTCATAAAGAAAGGTTATGCAATCACTGTAAAAACCGACTTTTGAACCGAAACCCAGTGTCATAAACCATTCGACTCAGTTCGTCGAGTACGCAAAATGTCTGTAGGCCTTGTAACCCCACACAAAGTTCCTGAATTTTATTCGAATCCGACTTCCGGTTCCGGAATTACAGGATAATATGTACAAAAAAATGAAAAAAAACCTGTTTTAATCCACCTAGTGGTGTAATGATGCCTTTCTCATATCAATCATACTATCATATATAATACTGTGGTATTCTTCAAAATAATTTTCTTCGATTCTTAAAATAATAACCGAAATCGGTTTCTTTGACCGTCTACTCATAAAAACTATCAATTGAAAAAGATTTGAGGTCGATTTGGACATTTTTTAAGGTTTTACCCCATTTCCAATGATGGTATACAATTTTTAACCCACTTTACCCTATATTTCCGGATCCGTAAGTCGGATCCACATGAAATTCAGGAATTACGCATGGGACCACAGGACCTTTAATTTGAACCTAAGTTTGTGGAAATCAGTCGCGCCATCTATGAGAAAAGTTAGTACACATATTTTCTTTTGTTTGCGCATTTTACCCCATAACTCCCGAACCGGAAGTCGGATCCATATAATATTCAGGAATTTTTTATGGGACCTCAAGACCTTTCATTTGAATCTAAGTTTGTGAAAATCGGTTCAGCCATCTCCGAGAAAAGTTAGTGTAAAAAAACGTCACATACACACATACGCACATACACACACACATTTTGCGTGCTCGACGAACTGAGTCGAATGGTATATGACACTCGGACCTCCGGGCCTAGGTTCAAAAGTCGGTTTTCACAGTGATTGCATAACCTTTCTATATGATAAAGGCAAAAATGCACTTACTTTTCTCACACACGGCTGAAACCGATTCTCACAAACTTATATTCAAATGAAAGGTACAATTGTCCTATACAAAGATTCTGAAATTTATTTAGATCTTTAGAAATAAAAAGTAAAATAATTTCTAAATTATTACATTTTTATTTACGACTTCTGGTCAGTCAGTAATTTTTAATTTTTCGGTTTTTTAACGATATCAAACTAACTAGAGATTATAAGAGGAGAAAGAATATGAAATCATAGAGCCATAGTACTCAAGGAATAGCAAGCATGTGAAGAATAAAGTGCGGAAAAGTGAGACGTGACAAGGGTCATTTAAGTAAGCAGAAATCTTCTCGTATCTCAACTTTTACCTTCTACCAGAGGAGTCGAACTTAGGCATCTGAGCGATACGAGTCATCCGAGTCTCTGATATGTCAGAAAGTAAAGGCAAAGGTCATTTGCCATTTACTGTCCGAACCGGCAAAAGTAAAGTTACGAGAAGTTGTCTGCTCACGACGGTTTCTCACACAATGTGTTTCATTGTGTTGATATTTTCTCATACAGTTAGTTGTAACACCGGAATGGAAGATTTGTCCGAAACTATTGCTTGAATGCCTGGAGTGCCTTTCCTTGCTCTTCCTTGAGTACTATGGCTCTATGATTCCATATTCTTTCTCCTCTTATAATCTCTAGTTAGTTTGATATCGTTATAAAACCGAAAAAATAATTTCTAAAGTTGCCTCAAAACTATTCCAATAATTCCTTGTTCTTGGGTTTTTGATGAACGACTGAAGATTGTAGCCATGGACTCAAAATGGATCCCAGTCACTTTTCCCGAACCAATTTTGATTATACCGGTTCCCAGATTCCGGTTTCGGAAGTACCTCTTTTCGTTTCCTCAGAGATGGCCTAACCGACCTGAGTACTTTTTCACTCTATAGTTTATACTAGTTTATGGACAAACCTTTCTGTTTGTCAAGAGAGTTAAATAAAATTATTCTACACTGAGAAAAAAGTTATAGTAATCGTAACCTGTTTTTCATGGTCAATTCAACTATACGCTTAAATAGTAGCAACGACCATGATATTAGAATATTCACCATCTATATTGTATAAAGTAATAGATAACAAAGTCAACAACTTGACTAGACAATTTGTATTTATGACTTTTATGGCGTGGTCAATATGACAATGGTTGTCATCTTTAAAAAATGAACAAATAGTTAAAATGACAATCAGAAGCGAGGCTAAATTGTTCTTGGACACAATAATTTCGAGAAGCAAAATAGTGATTGCTACCATATAAGTATGTTCTTTGGAACAATATAGGAATGTTAATGAGATTTAATATAAAGTTGGCTAGACGAGTGTGAAGTATGAAAGCACTTTTCATGTTGTTTGCATCAACAGAATATATGTAGGAAACTCATTATCGTATAGTTTTTTTTTTTTCAATCGACTATGTATTCCATTTTTGTTGACAACAGTAATAAGCGCATTTACTTCATAATCGGTATATGAAGATTCATTGTAGCGTTGACGTTGACAACAAAATAGTGATAGTGCTTTATTAACATTGGCTTTGGTATTGTAGGTAAGTAAAGTAAGTCTTGTAGCTTATCTCGCTTCTGTAGTTGAAATTGAATTTTTCAACAATTCGCCGACAATGGCTTTGTTTTTCAGGGAAGTCGCATAATTATGCAAATGCGCGTCTCGTAATCAAATCATTAGTATATTTCGGTCGTAGACAAACGGAATCAAGCGCATCATAAATGAAATAGCAAATCAGGTTGCCTTCCTGTATCCTAATGGCTCGAGGCCGACGTAAATGATAGCAAAATAACGATGGCGGGTGCTGAAAGGGCTGTATGCTGGTTTGCATGTAGACTCGGCTGTTGATTATGTTCGAGCTGCTCCAGGGAAAACCCTACCGGAAAATCATCTAGCTCCCTGGATCAGCTGCTAGTAAATGATGCTTCTCCGCTTCAATGTTGCTTATGAAAATTTCACGAGAGAACGCTGTAATGAGTGGAACAGTTTTGATCCGATGTCACCACTTGAGTTTCCCAGAAGGATTATGTCGATCTGCGGACGTGAAACTCCTATCAAATGGTTAGTGAAATACGCTGAGCCATCACGGCTAGACTAAATACAACTTTAGTTATTTTTTTAGAATTTGACATTTCTCCCACCTACTTGTATGTACAAGATTCGATGTGGACTCGCTTGAGGGTACCATGCTTGCAAAAAAGGCGATCTGAATTGAGCAAACATCAGCAGTGGAAACAACAGCGGTGCGGTGGCAGTACTACGGATGGTAGCGATTTACACCTCAACATGACTCCACGATGATTTATGTTACTCCGAGGTGTCAATGTAAGCAGCGACGTTATATCAATACTATTGTAAAAAACTAAAAATATAAAAATAAAATAAAAATTACGAAATTTTGGGTTTTGTACAGAAAATTAAATTCATGTACCCTATGAACATTTGTGCATGGTTTTCTGAGCATCACCATTGTCGTTTCATCCACTATTTTGAGTTTCGAAATAACTTGAAGTGAAATGTTTAAAATACCATGGCTCTGGTTTCAACAAAAAGTACAATGTAAAAATAGATGCCATGGTTACGGTAACCATTCCCATTGTAATAGTTATTCATACAATACGCTGTTCAATATTAATGTTCTAGGGCCGAAACCGAGTATAGTAAAAATGAACTTGACTATTGTTGTAATCATCCGATTTGATAGTCAGTTGAAAACCACTATACTCTCATGATCAAATTGACCCTCCCATATAGTAACTGTTACCATCATATTTTTCTGAGTGTAAAAATACCACACATTTATATATGAGCAGTGACGTACCGAGGAAATTTGTCGCCCGAGGCAAAATAAGAGATTTGCCGCTCCCATCGATCGAGCAAAATAAAACAAAGAGCTGAATTCCATCTCCGGAAGGATGACTTGGCGAGCAAAAAAATAAGGTCCCACTGATTAGATTGCCGCCCCCTAAAAACGTTGCACTCGGGGCGAGTGACCCCTTCGCCACCCCCTTCTTAGATACGCTACTGTATATGAGAATATGTGAGACATGAGAAACCTACACCACTTACTTTATTTTATTTTATTTTATTTTGCGCTGAAAATTTAAAACCGATTCAAACCGGGTCTGCCAATCTTGTATGGCAAAAATCCGACAGAAACAGAACCGTTAATAATCGTTAGGCGAAATTCTCTGCCAGAAACGGTTGTTGCATCGTTGCCAGACTTTTGTCGGAATTCTGGCAAAATTCCGGCAAAAATGGCTGGCAGACATAGCCAGCCGTCGAAGGGGAAATCTGCCCGCCGCATACAAGTGGATAGGGACTCGACATCTGCGTTCTTGCATTCATCCGCGAGGGGTGCCTGAACTCCCCTGTCACATTAATTGGTGATCATATTTCCGGAGGCATATAGCAAAAATTACATTGATACGTTAGATACAACACTAGATATTCACGATCATAAATTTATCACTCTTGCAGAGAGTAAATTTTGAAAAGGCACCCCTTAGTGAAGTAAGTCGTATTCACGAAGAAAGGTCTCCGAATATCGGTTTCGGAATATATCAGAACCAAACCAGGTAAATCGTTGTCTTTCAATAATTATTTATTAACGAATTATTACAAAAATTAATTCTTCTTTCGCAATAATCTTCTCAACCGACTAGTCTGTTGACGTTTTAGCGCATCTTGTCGTTTCTGCTCAATTTCTTCTTTTGTACATTTCCGATCCATACAATGTGTAGTTGCTGTCAAAGAAGAGAAGAAAAAAAGAGAAAAACTTAAAACTTATAGATGAAAGAAATACCGTAAAATGAAAATAGAAAAACGTGTTCTCAGAAATAAAACTCGCTCACAACATTTCTTTTTCCAATCATATATCTGTTCCGGCCTTCAACTGCACTATAAATAAGAGCAGCGTGCCGATCCAGAATATCAAAATCGTTGGCACTAGACCATTTTACCAGCTACGGCGGCGTATTCATGCTCAGAGGAGACGATAATTTTTAAAGAAAACGTGACCGTCTCAGTCTTGTGATAGAAAGAAATGTTGTAGACTATCCGACGTGTGGTCTTTTGTGTAAACTGTTGCTTAGGTAAATAAAGCCTTACAGTCAAATCGTCGATGTCTGACGCTACGTTGTCTGATCAATTTTAGAACATATAAAATTGACCAAACAACGTAGCATTAGATAACGACTTATGACGTTAATACGTCTTACTTTAATATGGGATGACATTTCAAAATTCGCTCAGTAGAAGAATAGGTAAACTCAATCGTGAATATCTCGAGTTGTACTAAAAGTTGCAAATTCTTTCGCCATGACATCAGAAATACGATCATCAATTTATGATTGCATTTTCAACAGTGTGAGATAACCTTAAAAACTCAAAAATTTAGTTTTCTCAAACTTTTCCTTATAGTTTCCTTATATTACATTTTGGTGGGGAAAGGGTTCCAATCAGCTTTTTATAGCCCTGTCCAAAATGTATTGCCCTCCCCGTTAATTTGTATCAGGCCGAATTAGCGCATGCGCGCCATATGAACGCCTCTTTCAATATGAGGAAATTACATTGTTACCCAGCAGTTTCTATTATTTCTTCATGTTGGTTTTCTTACCTTTGTTCATAGTTTGTATTCTGTTTTACCTTAATTCCAGTGTTCTATTCAGCTGTGATTCGTGTCTTTTGTTGTCATTTTTCACTCCGTACTTTTGCTGGCATGTTATGTTGCTTCCTTAAATGTAAAAGTTAGTTGTATGCAATGGTGTTTATATTCTTACCAATATTCCTTTCTAATTCTTTCAGCATTTTCGTATTTCTTGTTCCTCATCCAGTCACCCGTTTCCAAAAAAAAAAAATAAATAAAAAAAAAATAAAAAAAAATAAAAAATTAGTGTTTCATTGATCTTTGTAGAGCAGCTCATCATGGTTTGACGGATAAGAACTGATGACATGCGTTTTTATTTAAATGATAATAACACAGGGTTTAATAGTATTGCTACAGCATGTTCACATTTCGTTATCTTCGGTTGATTCTTGACAGTATATTACCATCCGCTCAGGCACTTTTGAACATCTGGTACACTGACTCGCAATCGAAATGTGTCACAACCAATTTGATACAACACACCCGAGGGAACGGTATAATGTATGTTGTACACACAAAAACACATACATACACACAGGCACATACGCATACACACATGCATACATACCTACATATATTCCACAAGCAAGCATCACAACATTGAGTTACTATTTCTATTCTAATAGATTCTAACTAAAATTTGTGTGCCAATAGTCATCTCATTAGTAGAGTCACCATGTTATTTTACCGATTACTCGACTCTCAATAAATTTATTGAGATAAAATCGAATACAAAATCTTTGCCTCGTCTGTAAGAAGCAATGGCACATTATTCTTAAAATTAATCTATCAAACAGAGATAACAGATCTCACTCTAACTAATGGTTTTCGTACATGAAATGACTAATGGATTTGAGATGAATGGGGGTACCGTTACCCAATTTCTATCTCTTCTATTGGTCGATCGTTAGTCCTGAGCTGAAACGGTGGCCTTTATTACCGTTCTTGCATGCACTCACTCTTACATTTCATTCACACATCATTTCACCCATCAGGTCCCAAACGATACGTCCTCACAATATAAACTGGATGAACATCGTTTGACAGCTATCAGTGGTTTGCTCATTGGTTCGGTCATTATTATTTTATTATATTCTACAATATTCTATTTCATTCCACAGTATTCCATGGTACACAAACCACCAATAAACGTCAAAGATGGATTCTATTTACCGTTCTTTTATTGTCATCGTGTGAAACCCAATTGGGATACGTTTACTCTACTTAATTTTCACTTCACACTGGTAATAAGGGCCGGTAGTATGAAAATAAAACATAAAAAAGAGCTCAGTTAAGCCCTACCGGCCTCTCCAACCCCGGATGTTGGAGCGTAATGCAATCAACATCTTATTCAAGTCGTTCCATATATTATTCATTTAATTCAATTATGAAACTAAAAACTGTAACGCATATCTTTATCAAATTGTAACGCTAATTGATTGTATGTGATGATGTTTGCAATACCGTCAAGCCCACCAACCAAAGGGAGGGACATCAGAAATACGATCATCAATTTATGATTGCATTTTCAACAGTGTGAGATAACCTTAAAAAACTCAAAAATTTAGTTTTCTCAAACTTTTCGAAGCAATAAGGAAAACTCATCACGTTTGCTCACCTTTTTCGCATTCGTGCATTCGTGTTTGAGGTATTATCAGTCGCCGTCAACCAGCAGCAGGAAAAACAGCGCGGTGAAAAACCCCATTTGGATTGAATTCTGGGACTGCAACCTGGACCCTCGTCTATCTACCTATTCTCCAACTAGACTTTTAAAACAGCTTCCCTGACTAGATTTTGAACCTTAATTTAGAGTTTCAATTAAAGTAAGACATTAGTATCCAGAATTTTGAGTCAGTAATTCAATTTCAGAATTCTGGAACAATATTGAAGAAATGAATTCTAGATCTGGATTATTTTTTTCTGTGCCAGTCGGTCGGAAAGCTGAATAGCGCAAATTCTAATTATCATTAGAAGCAGTGTAAAATTAAAACACGACATTGTTTTTGATTCATTGTTCTGAAAATAACAAAAGTAGCGTCACTCTTCGCACAATACCTCACAAACTAATGAATAGAATATCATGAAATTTAACAGCTATCTTTCAAAGATTAATATTAACTGAAAAAAGGTGACTGCAATAAAACTAGCGCCATCTATGTGTTAGGCCTGGGACTTTTCAGTCCATACATTTAACATGTAACTAAATCAACAGGTGTGCAAGTTTTTGACATTGTCGTCCATGCCATTTGCGGCTCTAAAAGATAAGACTGCAATAAAACTAGCGCCATCTATGTGTTAGGCCTGGGACTTTTCAGTCCATACATTTAACATGTAACTAAATCAACAGGTGTGCAAGTTTTTGACATTGTCGTCCATGCCATTTGCGGCTCTAAAAGATAAGAAAGGGACATGATTCTGTCATATGTTCAAAACTGCAAAAGAGATCAAATTTGATTAGTAAATCGCTTCTTTTCCATAGATCAATGCGTTTTATATGTTCTAATATGGACAATGTGTTACGTTTGGTTTTGGTTGTCACTACTAGTCGGCATTTCGCTGGATAGTGCAGCAATTTGGATTTCCAGATCTTGTATATTTGTAGTAGCAGCAGGAAGAGATGCGATGGCTATCTGAGGACCAGAGGAGTCGACCATCTTATCAGCCATTTCCGCTAGCTGATCAAGTTTATTCTCGAAAATCGCTAAAACTGCACGTATGCTTGTGGCATCCGTTGCATGAACAACATTCTCATTAACTCGTCGTTTACGTTTGGATTTGTAGGTACTCCTAGCTACTGCATCTTAGCTAGCAGATGAGTCGGACGCATATCACCAAGATCACAGGAATTAAGTAGCTTTTCGAATTTTTCCTATGCCGACAACTCGAATCGGGAGATTAGACGGTTTTTTACAGTTACTATATCGGAAATATGCCGCAAGACTGTCTGATCCACCATAGCAATAATGTGGTGAAATTTGGTTAGGTCGCTCTGCATCCCAGCAAGCGAAAATTGAGCCTCACCCTGGGCAAACCACATGAGCGGATCCGTTTTCCAGAACTCCGGTAATTTGGCAGAAAGTGCTGCGGTAACGTGTCCATCGTCACGAGATGCACGGTACGTCCAAGGGATCTCCGGATCCCGAAACTTGAGCCATGTTTATTTTTACAAAATGGCGTACCGTGAATTTTTATACAAGATACCAGTTTTTTTGTTTGCAAAAACACAATTCCGGTTCACGAGTTAAAAAATCGCATCGGGGTCACCAATGTGGGAACCACGGATACGGAGCGAATAAAACGAATATATCCATTGCCGTTTCAACCTTCCGAGTGAACGGACGTGCTTTGTGTTTACTGCGAAAGCGTTGAAAACCAGTGCCGTGTGTGATAAAGTGACCGGACGATCAAAACTAGATCGCTATTGTGTAATAGACAATAGTGCTTTTTCCTGTGAGAGGTTTTATGCACATTATATACTGAAGCAGTGTATTGTTGTGAGCGGACGATCGAAACAGTACCGTTAGCCGGTGATTGTTCGATCGATCAAATCAGGCCCAGCGGTGTACGTGATATCACTGTGCGGATTACAAAAGAGTGTGCTTTTTCCTCTCGGAGGTTTTTTGCACACCATCGCAGCGGCGATACGCCGATCGACGAGGGCTAGGCCTTGGTGGCCCCCGTTAGATTTAAGTTAAGTAATATTATTTAGTTTTTTTCCTTCCTGCATTCGATTGTTCTATTTCTCCCCGATTCATTTATTTCTGCGCGGAAGTAGTTCCGCTATGCCTAATTTAAATGCTGACCCCCCCGTTCCCGATGATCAAATGGAGACTTCCCTTGATTGTAAAAAGTCTCGCATAAAGAGCTATCCGGATGGGCTCGCACTACCGGCCGGTCCTTATGCGGTCTATTTCCGGACCAAATCGAAAGAAAAAAAATTAAATATTTTAAAAATATCGCGGGACCTGTCCTCGCGATACAATACTATAAAAAGTTTTGATAAGATACGTCCAGACAAGCTCAGGGTCCTGTTTACCAGTTCAAAACAGGCTAATGAGCTCGTTCAAAATGATCCTTTTACGCGGGAGTACCGCGTCTACGTGCCAGCTCGCGAAGTAGAAATCGACGGTGTGGTCACCGATTCGAGTTTGACTTGCGAGGACGTTCTTAAGTACGGGGCGGGTTGTTTTAAAGACCCCTCACTTAAGAATGTCAAGATACTGGATTGCAAGCGATTGCATTCAGTATCGATCGCCGGGGATGGAACAAAGTCCTATCCCCAATCAGACTCTTATCGTGTGACCTTCGCCGGTTCTGCTTTGCCCAACTACATCCTCTTGGACCGGGTTCGTTTGCCTGTTCGCCTATTCGTACCCCGAGTAATGAACTGTACTAATTGCAAACAACTGGGGCATACAGCTACCCATTGCAGCAATAAGCCACGTTGTGCTAACTGTGGGGAAGCTCATGCGGACGGCTCTTGCGGTAAGGATGCTGAAAAGTGTCTCTACTGTAAGGAGGGTCCGCATGACCTCTCTGATTGTCCCGCTTACAAACTGCGAGGTGATCGAATGAAGCGTTCCCTAAAGGAGCACTCCAAGCGTTCTTTCGCAGAGATGCTTAAAAGTGCCACCCCTCCTAAACAGACAACGAACCCATATGCCTGCTTGTCAACTGACGAGAGCGATTCTGACGACCCTTTGGAAGGTCCATCTTCGGCGGTCCCTCATAGCTATAGGAAAAGAATAAATAAATCCTCTCATAAGCTACCTAGTAAGGGTTCGAAGGTGTCTTCCGAAGGGCTTCGAAAAGTTACAGCTAACGGGAATCGGGAAAAATCACCGAAGCAAAAAGCTCCTGGTCTCGGAAAACTCAATTCCGAGATGGAATTCCCACGACTTCCCGGGACTACAAAATCCCCAAGCGTCCCAGAAAATCTACCAGAGAACCAACTAGGTGCTGGACTTATCAAGTTCTCTGATGTTGTGGACTGGATTTTTACAACTTTCAATATTTCAGACCCTCTTAGAAGCATTTTAATTGCTTTCATGCCAACAGTAAAAACATATTTGAAGCAGTTGACTGCAAATTGGCCCCTTCTCTCAGCGATTGTATCCTTCGATGGCTAAATCATCCACCGAGGTCACGGATCTAATCACTGTTTTACAGTGGAATTGCAGAAGTATCATCCCAAAAATAGATTCTTTTAAATTTCTAGTGAATAATCTGAAATGTGACGCATTTGCATTGTGCGAAACTTGGCTAACTTCTGAAATATCCTTAAACTTCCACGATTTTAACATTATTCGCCTGGATCGAGATGATCCCTATGGAGGAGTACTTTTAGGGATCAAAAAGTGCTATTCTTTTTATCGAATTAACCTCCCCTCGATACCAGGTATTGAAGTTGTCGCATGTCATGTTACAATCAAAGGTAAGGACCTTTGTATTGCTTCCATCTACATTCCCCCTAGAGCCTTGGTTGGGCATCGGCGGCTCAGTAATATCATAGAGCTCCTTCCCGCACCGATGTTGGTTTTAGGAGACTTTAACTCACACGGTACGGGATGGGGCTGTCTTCACGACGATAACAGATCAGCTATGATCCATGATATTTGCGACAACTTCAATATGACAATCTTGAATACGGGAGAAATGACACGGATTCCTGCACCACCAGCAAGACCAAGTGCGCTGGATTTATCCCTTTGCTCGACATCGCTACGGTTGGATTGCACGTGGGAGGTAATTCCTGATCCCCACGGTAGTGATCATCTACCGATCGTAATATCAATCACCAGCGGCTCAAAACCATCGAAGACAATCAATGTTTCGTATGACCTCACACGAAATATTGATTGGAATAGCTATGCGACCTCGATATCTGAGAAACTTGAAAGAACTCAACAACTTCCTCCGGAGGAAGAGTACACGTTTTTGGCTGGCTTGATTCTCGATACTGCGATTCAAGCTCAGACGAAACGTGTACCCGGCGCAAAAACTAACATCCGTCCTCCCAACCCGTGGTGGGACAAAGAGTGCACAAATTTAAACGCGGAGAGAGCCTCCGCGTATAAAAAATTCAGAAAAAATGGAACACCTGATAATTACCGGAATTACGCGGCGTTAGACGTTAAAACTAAGAACTTGATTAGAGCCAAGAAACGCGGTTACTGGCGTCGGTTTATAGACGGCTTAACGAAAGAAACATCTATGAGCACTCTTTGGAACACAGCCCGACGAATGCGCAATCATAACACCACGAATGAAAGCGAGGAATACTCCAACCGCTGGATATTCGATTTCGCTAAAAAAGTATGCCCAGACTCTGTTCCGGAACAGAAGATCACCCGCGCCGCGACACCAAATACAAACGAATCACCGTTTTCGATGGTAGAGCTCTCACTTGCACTTTTGTCATGTAACAATAAAGCCCCGGGATTAGACAGAATAAAATTCAACTTGTTGAAAAATCTGCCTGACCCCGCCAAAAGGCGCTTGCTGAATTTATTCAACATGTTCCTCACGGGTAATATTGTCCCACACGACTGGAGACAAGTCAGAGTTATCGCCATTCAAAAACCAGGGAAACCAGCCTCCGATCACAATTCGTATCGGCCGATTGCTATGCTTTCCTGTATCCGGAAATTGTTCGAAAAAATGATTCTGTTTCGTCTAGACAATTGGGTCGAAACTAATGGTTTACTTTCAGATACACAATTTGGTTTCCGCAGGGGCAAAGGAACGAACGATTGTCTTGCGTTGCTCTCAACAGAAATTCAAATGGCATTTGCTCGTAAAGAACAAATGGCGTCAGTTTTCCTAGACATTAAGGGGGCTTTTGACTCAGTTTCTATAAATATCCTATCTGAGAAGTTGCATCAGCATGGTCTTTCGCCAGTTTTGAACAACTTTTTACATAATCTATTGTCTGAGAAACACATGTACTTTGCGCATGGTGATTTGTCGACAATACGATTCAGCTACATGGGTCTTCCTCAGGGCTCATGCTTAAGCCCCCTTTTATACAATTTTTACGTAAGTAATATCGATGAATGTATCAACACATCTTGCATGCTAAGACAACTTGCCGACGACAGCGTTGTGTCTATTATAGGACCCAAAGCTGCCGATCTCCAAGGACCATTGCAAGATACCCTCGACAACTTGTCAACATGGGCTCTTCAAATGGGTATCGAGTTCTCTACGGAGAAAACTGAGCTGGTTGTATTTTCGAGGAAGCGAGAACCAGCACAATTACAGCTTCAACTAGGGGGTGAAACCATAGCTCAGGCCTTCACATTTAAATATCTCGGGGTCTGGTTCGACTCCAAAGGCACCTGGGGATGTCACATTAGGTATCTGAAACAAAAATGCCAGCAGAGAATCAACTTTCTTCGTACAATAACCGGATCATGGTGGGGTGCCCACCCAGGAGACCTGATCAGGTTGTATCAAACAACGATATTGTCCGTGATGGAATACGGATGCTTCTGCTTCCGATCAGTGGCGAACACTCATTTCATCAAGCTGGAAAGAATTCAGTATCGTTGTTTGCGTATTTCCTTGGGTTGCATGCAATCGACTCATACGATGAGCCTCGAAGTGCTGGCGGGCGTTCTTCCACTGAAAAATCGGTTCTGGGATCTCTCATATCGTTTGCTCATTCGATGCGACATTTTGAATCCTCTGGTGATTGAAAACTTCGAAAGGTTAGTTGAGCTTAACTTTCAAACCCGTTTTATGTCCTTGTATTTTGATTACATGGCTCAGAATATTAATCCTTCTTCGTTTGTTTCCAACCGTGCTCATTTCTTGGATACTTCTGATTCTACTGTGTTTTTCGACACATCCATGAGAGAAGAAATTCGTGGAATTCCGGATCACGTGCGCCCTCAAGTGGCCCCAAATATTTTTTATAATAAATTTAGAACAGTCAACTGTGAAAAGGTGTTTTACACTGACGGATCAAACATCAACGAGTCCACAGGCTTCGGCATCTTCAATCAAAACATCACCGCTTCTTACAAACTCAGTGATCCGGCTTCAGTTTACGTCGCAGAATTAGCTGCTATTCAGTACACCCTCGAGATCATTGAAACCATGCCCAAAGACCATTACTTCATTGTCACGGACAGTCTAAGTTCAATAGAAGCTCTCCGGGCAATGAAGCCAGGAAAGTATCCCCCATATTTCCTGGGGAAAATACGGGAACATTTGAGAACTTTATCTGAACGGTCTTATTTAATATCGTTAGTCTGGGTCCCTTCGCATTGTTCCATTCCGGGCAATGAAAAGGCAGACTTATTGGCTAAAGTGGGCGCATTGGAAGGTGATATTTATGAAAGACCAATCTGCTTCAATGAATTTTTCAGTATTTCTCGTCAGAAAACTCTCGAAAGTTGGCAAACTTCATGGACGAATGACGAACTGGGACGATGGCTACACTCCATTATCCCTAAGGTATCGACGAAACCTTGGTTCAAGGGGATGAACATGAGTCGTGATTTCATTCGCGTTATGTCACGGCTCATGTCAAATCACTATACATTCAACGCACATCTCCGGCGTATCGGGATCGTGGAGAACGGGCTCTGCACCTGTGGCGACGGTTATCAGGACATCGAGCATGTCGTGTGGTCGTGCGTAGAGTATCGTGACGCCAGGTCGAAGCTACTGGAATCCCTCAGGGCCCGAGGTAGACCGCCTGAGGTGCCGGTTCGGGATGTGTTGGCGAGTCGGGATAGTTCATATATGCTTCTCATATACCAGTACCTTAAACACATTGATATACAAGTGTAATGTGTTATTCCTCGCTCAGAAAGTATAATCTCCACCTACAGGTTCGGCACTAACATCCGCCCGATTCTCTCGATCCCCGTCCCTGTCCACCATCTTCATTGGAACTAACAAGATCTTTTTTTTTGTCACTAACTTTTTCGTTCCCCATTCCCTGTTTTTTCACCATCTCGATGGCAACTAATTAGATCTCTGTCGTTTTCAAACATTTTGTTCCCACACCCCTTTTTTACCCCGTTTCCCACAATATTTACTTCTTTTTTTTCATTCTCTTCCGTAACATCACCATCACCGGAAGACCGCTCCAGTCAATGACCAGCATGCGGGCCACCCGCCGGGCCTTCGTAGCCTGGGGGTGTTTCCCGCGGACCCACACGGACCGAAGGATGCGGCCAACATGGATATTCGCCATTTGGAAGACCCTCACCCAATTTTCAATTCACCTCGCCTGCTGAAAGCTGAATTGTCGAGAATCCGCTACCCCGATACTACATTACATAATGATACTATTCTAGTTTTAAATTAGTCGTAATTAAGATTAGTAAATACCCTTGGCATCTTAGAGCTTAAGCAGTGTGCCTTAATATTATAATATATTATTGAATAAAAAAAAAAAAAAAACGAATATATTGACATTCAATAAAATCGATAATTTTATTCAAGCGATTGTCTTACTAACTGGAGAGCGTAACGTTTTCTACTTGACTGCCGTCAAGGTGTTTCATCCTCGAGGTGCGTACAATACAATGTTGTGGATGTATATGACGCCGCCATAACACCAAATGACATTTATACCAAATGACCGTATGCCTAAAACCGTTATGCCAAATGGTGTGTATGCCAAATATATTTATGCCAAATGACCTTTACGCCAGTTGACCGTATGCCTAATGACCGTCGTCGAAGTGACCGTACACCCTTATATAACACTAGGGGTCTCCGAGGCTCCGTTCAAAAGTCGGGTTTTTCAGCAATTCTAATACCTTTCTATAGGGAAAGGCAAAGATAGTTTTCGTAGAGGAGGATTAGGGGAGAAGGGAGGGATCGAAAGTGGTTACGTAATTCTTTAGAGGGGGTTTCAAAATTTTTGACCAATATTCATAAGGGGGGGTTTAAATTTATTGAAATTTAACGTGACATAATTTATGCATGACGCCTAATCGAATAGTTTGAAAGGTTTAATAACAATAATAATAATAAATCGAGTAATCGGGTAATAACCCAGATAATAGTTTAAAATTTTATAGAGTGGTTTAGAAATTATACTCGATTATTGAATAATCGAGGTAATCGGGTAATAACCCAGATAATAGTTTAAAATTTTATAGAGTGGTTTAGAAATTATACTCGATTATTGAATAATCGAGGTATTAAAAAAAAGAAGAAACACGAGTAAAACACTGCTGGATGAAATTCACTGGGCTGCGCTGCGAAAGAAATTTGCAATGGGACTAATATGCGTAGTACCTCGGTTGTTTTTGTAAAATTCTCAGCTTAACTTTCCTATCATAAAAATAGCGATTTTTCAAGGTAGAATGAAACCATCGATTAATAAGGAAAAAAAGTTAGTTCTATATTTCATAGCATCATTTAAATATAGAACAATTGGGCGTAGAGCAGCTGTACATAGATAATTATACTTACATGCTTCCTGCATTAAATTAGTGGACGTTAGAAGTGTCTCCTTAATCGAATGCACTAAGGCAATTGAGTCTGTAATACACAATATTGTTACCTACGTTAGCATTAGGTAATTTGAAAAAAATACCTTCCGAACAACGTGACACTGGAGATCGTTGAGAATCATCAGGCAAATAGTTCCGTTCGTCTAAACTATATTTCTGACATGAAGTTTCGGGCATAGATTTATGTCTCACTAATATATTGTTTTCCTTGCAGTTTGGCTGATCTTCTAACACTTTTTTTGAATTTTTATTTTCTATGGTATCTTCAGCCATTTTCGAGACTTCAAAAAGAAATAAATCAAAATCAGACCCATTTAGTGATTCATCCTTAGTAGTATGAAAATCATCTGTTGTTCGACTTTTAAAAAAACTTTTCTTTAGTGATTCTTTCTCTTTGCCTTCGTTACAAGTTGAAGTTGAGCTATCATGAAAAACTATTTGAGGTTTTTTTTCAACTTGGCAAACCTGCAGTAGCAAACTATCGAGTACAGAATCATTGAGGAAATCCATTTGAGAAGATTTACAGGTATCAGCTCTTTCTTTGATCAGACAAGTAGAGACAAATTGATTTCCTTCAGCATCTGAGTTCTGTGAAGATGTTTTTGGATTAACGAAGTTAGAGCAGCTTTCTTTATCTGATTCTTCCGCATGAGAGTGCAGTTCTGAGTGCATCAGATAAGAAACATTCAAATATTCGTCCCTGGTTGAATCATAATCCTCAAGTCGATTCACAGAGAATCTCATTTTTTTCGGTCCATTCTCCTTTCCTATTGGATATGATTCACTATTTGCATTTGTATTTTTCTGTGTTCTTTCAATTGGGTTGGCTGGCAAAGCCAAAACATCACTTTTAGAGTCTGTTTCAAACGATTTGTGTGAGTGATATCTGTCTTTAGCCAGTTTTTTTGATGTTGATTGATTTTCATTAGCCAGCAAAACAGAGGGTGATGTTGGTGGATTAACGTCAATTGAAGAACTACTATCTTTATTTCCTAATCCTAGATTTACCATACATGATTGCTCCGTCTGTAATAATTTCAGTTCCGATTGAAACTTGTAAAACCCAGTCAGGCTATCATTTGTCTTTTTACGTTGTGCTAGATGTAAATTTTGATCTTCATTGGAAACAATGTTTTTATACACCAAAGACC
The DNA here is from genome assembly GCF_030247185.1 of Malaya genurostris. Taxonomy (NCBI): domain Eukaryota; kingdom Metazoa; phylum Arthropoda; class Insecta; order Diptera; family Culicidae; genus Malaya; species Malaya genurostris. The sequence goes on from NC_080570.1 coordinate 82,551,379, forward strand.
TAGATCGTTTTCTGAAATTTTGAGCTTCGGTACGTTTAGGACTATGCCAAGTCCATGAAACGCCAGATATTGAATTGATTATATCTTGAGACATCGGCAAAACGAAGGAGCTATCATAATCGTATGTTGAAAGAGACTCATCTTTTGACGAGCCGCTCCATTCTCTGGTAATTTGTCCTGTTTGAGGATCTATGCACAAATCAGTACCAGTTGATGGTCGAACACAATTAATTTTTGGTGTACTCGGAGATTCTACAAAATGAACTGATATTGTTGTATATTGAACACCTAATGTTGTATATACCTGATTTTTTCATTGACAAACTGCGCCGGTTTCTATATCCGGACATCATGAGTCTCTTGGTAATATCACACCTTGTATAAATAGCTTCGACTGTGCACCATCTCGCGAATTATTTAATTTTTCACTTAAAATTTGACATTCGAGCAGTTACTTTGCAGTTACCAAAAACAACCCTGCTTAGGAATGTCAGAATCAGAGATGCCATTTATACAGATTTTTAAATGCACATACAGATTTCATACAGAATACAGATTTTGTACAGGTTTCTCAAACCTAATACAGATTCATACAGATTTTTCAAAAAAAGGAAAGAATAAAATAATTTCGTTCGTCTGAGCTCTCTTTGGTAGTAGTAACGAGATGAGAGTTTTGTAATCAATCGACTAATCACAAATTGATCTAAAAATCTTTAAATGGTGTTGATAGTTTAAGTTGAGCGCTGAGATCCTACATCAACTCATCAAGCCAATATTTTGAAAGTATACGAAATTGAAATTATGTTTTGTTGATTCCGATTGGTGATGAAAATTTGAAAGCATTTAATTTTGTCGTTCTAGAATGATATGAATATTGAGCACTCATTCCATTTCTCATTATAAAACCATAAATTTTAGGAATAACATTACCTCAACAAATTTTTATTATTATTTCGATTCTATAGTGGATACAGATAAATACAGATTTTTCATTTTGGGTAATACAGATTTTCTATGAAAATATCTGGCATCTCTAGTCAGAATGTTGATCGATTAATTTTGTAATCGATTATATCGTTTTCGCTTGAGCTCGCATAGCGTTTTGGCTACCTGGGCAGCCATGGCCACCAGAAGGCTACCAAAATTGATTCAGTTACGGTTGTCAAATCCAATTTGACAAAACAAAGTCGCCTGTATCCAAGTTAGCCGAGCGTTTTCATCTTCTCACCTTCGCTGAAAATGTCAAAGATTTCAATGTGGAAAAATCCTGGTGGATACGGTTGTATCGACGACACGACCTGCCACTCGTCTATTAAAACTGTATCGCAAATTTAACTACCCCTCAGTAACTCGTAATGTCAAAACGAAATTGCTTGGAAAAATATTCAAACTGGCAACACAAGTTGATATTTTATTGATTTTGAATAACAGTTACCATAACCTTGGTTACTGTATATTGAAGACTTAAGAAATGTAAACAAATGAAACTGAAAAACGGGTATATTATTACGGAAAAATTAGAATGGATTCAACGGTTCAAGTGGAAGATCCGTTTTATGCAGTTACAAGTTCTCCAGCATCATTAGCTGTTAGTCGGTCTTAGTGTAGTAATTCTAGCCACATTTGTGGCTTGAAATTAGCCAATGGGTAAGACTACAAAGTACTACTGTATTTGGAAAGAATGCACGGGTTTGGCATTCAAAACAATTACGCCATGCTACTAACGATAAATAATGATACCTCAAATAAAATCTACTTGAAGGAAACGGACATACAAAAAACTACACTGATCTTGAATTGAATGTACTGCAGAAGCTTGGACTCACTAGGGAAAATCCTTTTGTTTTCATTCGTCACTGTATTTGACATTCTCCTCAGATAGTTTAATGTACGTAATAGTATGAAATAAAATTAGTGAATGATTTTTAAGCGTTTCCTTCAATTCTCATTTATTCATTGTATTGAAATATGTTAGTTTTTGAAATTTTCTAAAATGTAATATATTACAAAACATCAGTTAACTTTCGAAAACGAATCAAACGGATAAAAACAACTTAAAAACGTGTCCATTGAACAATGGATACAGAATCGTAAACGAACGTTAATCGATTTTGGTTTGTGTTGCAGTTAGATAACAAACCTAAAAATACTTCACAATGTTGAAGAAAAAATAAACATTCAAAATCAGCTGAAGCTACTTTGCGCACGTGTGCGGAGTCTCCACGTGACGCGGATGGCTTACGTTGCCTGTCGATTCCCGGAATACTAACGATACTACCTAGGTCTAGGGAAGACTTCAGGTGTGATTGGATTTACACTTGTTGCTGTTGTTACATGATGATATGGTAAATTTTTCAACAACCTTTCTGGATGTTAGTCCATCCTAAGAGATGGTTTTCTGAGGATTGGTTTATTCCGGCAGATGTTTTTCTGGTAGGAGATGTGTTCTGAGTAAAATTTTATCAGACAAATGAACTCTGGCAAATGTTTTTTCTAGGGAATAGTTTATCGCCCTTGCAGGCTGTATATGTCCAACTCTAAGATCATTACTGAATATGATGAACTGCAAAGAATAAAATCTGTATTAGCTGAATGAAAATGATGTAATATATAGATAATATTTGGAACGTAATCATGGTATGTTTATATACCACAACATACCTATATTGAAAGCTCGCAAATAAAATTTCATGCACTCACTTTTATTACAGCTTGCACTCATGATGGCTGTAACATTTCACGTTCTACTTTCTTAAGTTACTCTTATAAAGTGGTAATGAGGGACCAAAAGTTAAATAATTTTAACTGTTCCTCAACTTTATCAAATAGTTTTGTTTATTTATTCGGGGATCCTAGGTAACTAGTTCGTAGCAACTTAAACAGTGTTGCTCGAGAAGAATATTTTTATCATTATCAAGGGGTCGCTATATTTGTGGTAACTGGTGGTAAATCGCTAACAGACACGTTTTATTTCGATTTTTCTTCGGAGTGCCTGGTCGTGTCGTCGGTTGTATCGTTTGAGTTGTATTCCTGGCAGCGGTGAGGCAGCCGGTCACCAGAATGTCTGCCAGCCATATTTTTCCAGCTGGCAGCGTTTAGTCAGCCGTCTGGCAGCCATGCGTATGCGGGAGGTAGAGTGACTATAATCAGAGTGGCGACAGCTGTTCGTTTGGAATGCCAGCTCCCACCCACATTATCAGATCCGAATGGATTCCGAATCAATTCCGAATCGGCGAGAAATTTTCATTCGGAATTTCATGTGGAAATCATAATGGATTCCGAATCAATTCCAACTCCAGTGCAACAACCGATTCCGAATGAACCGGTTCGCCTACAACCGGTTGATTCGGAAATCATTCGGAATTGAGTGAGAAGATGCGGACTGAATTGTCAATTCGTTTTCTTCTTCTTCTTTCCTGATTTTGCATGTTTTCGTGCTGATTTTCAGTTTATTTTTAAACGAAAACATTATATAACTGAAAATACAAATTTAAATCTTCATGTTTTTCGGATATACAGAACTAGTAAATAACCAGTTCTTCTTAGAATCCCAACATAAACTATTGAAATTCGCTGGAAATTAACAAAACGGCTTACCTTAGTCAGCATCATCCATTCCTCTAGCTGGAGTGTAGTGAAATGGCTTAAGTCGCTTAAATTTCACACTAACACATGCATAAAATGAGCGAATATTCAATGACATTTATGATGTCACTGTCATTCAGGTTGATCGAGCAGCCAACTCAGGCGAAAATTCTAGCACTGAACCGATCGAGCACTAAAAAATCATGCAGTCGAGTAAGAATTCATTGCTCATTCCGTCATTTCGATAATGTGGGCAGTTCCAAACGAGCAAACGACCTGTCAATTCAATGTAAAGCTAATGGAATGTTTTTAATTGTTGCCAGCATTACGGATGAGATGTCGTCACTCTGGTTATAGGCACTCTAAGGCACCCTAGCTTGACTTAGTTACATCAAACCAACACTTCACGAACCTGTATTGGCTTCGCACTTAGCAACTGGGGTTTGAGCAAACCTGATTTTCACTGTCGGTTAGAAAAGATTGCGAGGCGATAAGATCGCGACAAAATGCCGCAAAAATATCGAAACTGTCATTCGCATCGATTCAACCTCTTCGAGACCACAATCCAGAAAAAAATATTTTTTAAATTGACCGTTACAATGACTAAATTTTGATTTATTATTAAGAAAACTTCAGTCATAATGAATTCATATTGATAATGCGTATGTGGCAGATTACGGCTACAACTTGCACGGATTTTTTAGGCGTGTGCTATTTATTTGACATAATGTACGATTCAGACGATCCGCCTCCTTCCGTCACCGTCACCGGAACATCAGCTTCCGTCAAAATTAGTTTAATACTTTCTTTATCGGAACGTTCACACGCTCCGTCCGTCAAGACGTTCCGTGACGGTGACGTTACGTGTGAATGGCTTCATAAGAATGCATGTAAATAATGTTGACGGAGATTGACTGTGACAAAAGAAGACGGATCGTCTGAATCGTACATAATGGTTATTTTGTGCATAGTATGTTCCCTTTTCATTTATATTTTGTATTCATCGACGTCTTGGTTTTCAAAACCTCGTGCTTTATTCGATTGTGCTATTTGTCAACTCTAAAAAGTTGGTCGTTTTTGACAGATATACATTTGTTGATGCTTTCGATGAATAATGAAATAACAATTGTCGCTAAGGAATTTTACCAGTTGAAAATGCAATTGGCCTCAATCCAACAGCCGATTAATTTTTCTTTTGGCCTAATGTTAATTTCAATACAACAGACAGCGAAGGGGTTAAAACAACTGTCCAATTTTCTAGCAGCGATGCCAGGCGAAACTTTAGGCGTCTGCGTATTCGAAATGGTCCTATGCGACCTAAATAGTTAGAAGTATGGCGAAAAAACCAAACGAAAACCCTACAGTTATAGCAAAAGGTTATTAAAATGGACGATTGTTTATAAAAATTTCGAAAGTCTGCAAAAAAGTCGGCTTAATTGCAAAGTCTGCTAACAAACGAAATTGCAAATGTACATACAAATCTGCAAGTCTGGCATCAGTGGCTCTGACGCTCATTATTTCGCTATCATGCGACGATTCCGTCGCATTCTATGTCCAGCTGAAAGCCATTATATAAAAACCAGATTTGAAACCAACTTGATTTTCAGTAGTAGACTAATATTTAATCGATTAGTTCTAAAATAATGCTGTCGTTCATCTGGCCAGAGATGCCAGATATTTCACAGAAAATCTGTAATGCTTTGCATAAAAAATCTGTATTTATCTGTATTCACTAATAAAATGAAATTTCTGCAAAAAAGTAATGCTAAAATAGCAGATTTAATGAGCATTTATTCTTCACATTTTTGTAAGTCATTGCCGCGCTCAGAATTCATTGACGAAATTTAATAGTTTGAATATGTTGACTTCATAAGTTGACTTGGAACCAAACGCCCAATATTCAAATCAAGTCATACAACTCTCAGACTGACAAAGTTTCATCGACGACACGACCTGCCACTCGCTATTAAAAACTGTATCGCAAATTTAACTACCCCTCAGTAATTGGTAATGTCAAAACGACATTGCTAAAGAAATTTTTAAAACTGGCAACACAAATTGATAGATTATTGATTTTGAATAATAGTTATTGTAACCTTGGTTACTGAATGGTAGAGATCGTTATCCTAGATCACCACCTAAACCGAGCGAAGAGAATAAATTACTCACAATGACGCGTAAGTTAGCGACTGAAAAAGCAAAAGCTTATCTACTCAAGGATGATTTAATTTTTAAAAAATTATTGAAAACTGCACTAAACAGTTTACGGCAGGATAAAATATATTTATGGAAAAATCTCGAGGGCTCTTATTACCGTTCTCACTTCCACTTTCACATTCACTTCACTTACATGTCACTTCACTTGATTTTGCCTATTACCGGTATCACGCATAGTGAAGTGATAACTGTGATGAAAAAAACGAATATTTTCAACAAAATGTTGGTGGCGTGATGTTCATAATGGCATCCAGTTCATTTAAGTAATTACTTTTGTCTCTGAAGCGAATTCCGTTATAAGGACCTACATTCACTTCACTTGATTTCAACCGTGAAGTGATACCCATAATAAGGGTCACAGTCACTTCACTTGGCTTTCACCGTGTTGTGACACCGGTAATAAGGGCCGAGGTTATTCGATGAAGAACTGAATCCAAAGAGAATGAACTAACAGTGGCATTTTTTTCGGATGGCATTTCCAACTTATGTCAAGCGGCAATTGTTGTATATCTCATATATTTCCATATATTGTAGACATTAGAAAACACACAAATATATCTTGCAATTTGGCTTTGTAATTGTTCTTTTTTCTAAACAATGAATTTAATGTATTACAAAACAGCTTGCAACTACCTTCTTAGAGGCTCCACTACCGCCTGAAACAAGGAAATGTCGACTGGTTAAAATATATTGGAAAGATTACTGATTACTGATATTATTGATAGTAAACCTTTATTGGGAGCCATTAAATCTATTATTGAACCACTAATAATTTTTTAAACTATTCCAAAGGCTAATTGATTCACATTTCAAACCTGTTATGCACGCTTGCACGTATCTACGTTCTCAAATTGTTTGTTTATTTATTCTTGGACTCCATAGCAACTTGTTCTTAGTAAATTGAACAGTGTTGCTCGAGAAGATTATTTCGATCATTCTCAAGGGGTCACTATATTCATGGTAACTGGCGGTGAATCATTACCGGACAATTTTCATGTAGATTTTTCTTCGAAGTGCCTGGTCGTGTCGTCGGTATATCTGTCGAAGACGACCAACTTTTTAGAGTAGACAAATAGCAAATTGAATAAAGCACGAGGTTTTGAAAACCAAGGCGTCGATGAATACAAAATATAAATGAAAAAAGAACATACTAAGCATAAAATAACCATTATGTACGATTCAGACGATCCTTCTTCTTTTGTCACAGTCAATCTCAGTCACCGGCACCGTCAACATTAATTACATGCATTCTTATGGAGCCATTCACACGTAACATCACCGTCACGGAACGTCTTGACGGACGGAGCGTGTGAACGTTCCGGCAAAGAAAGTATTAAACTAATTTTGACGGAAGCTGACGTTCCGGTGACGGTGACGGAAGGAGGCGGATCGTCTGAATCGTACATTATGTCAAATAAATAGCACACGTTTAAAAAATGCGTGCAAGTTGTAGCCGTAATCTGCCACATACGCATTATCAATATGAATTCATTATGGCTGAAGTTTTCGTAATAATAAAGTAGTCATTGTAACGATCAATTAAAAAAATATTTTTTTTCTGGATTGTGGTCTCGAAGGGGTTGAATCGATGCGAATGACACTTTCGCCAAATACAAATTATAATACGGAATAGGGTAACAGAGGTATTTTGGCCCACTTTAGGATTGATTTTATTTTGGCCCACTTTGTACAAATATCCACCAAATGTTGTGATATCTTTGAAAAACCCTTCCGCAATAGGTAATGTAATATGATAGGCATCAAATTGATGCAACATGGGTTACTTAACATGGATAAAATCCGATAAAATCGATAAAGTTTGTTTGGTGGGCCAAAATATATGAAGTGGCCAAAATACCTCTGTTACCCTACTTCTACAAATTTTCAAGGACACATTTTGCATCGTGCGGTACACTGTCAGAGTGACAATGTACTTTAACGAGTTGTCTATAAAACTAGCAACACTGAAGGGTAAGAACAAGTTCACCATAGTTACTGTTTATTATAGTGAAAAATAAATAAACAAACAGTTTTTATCTGATAATCAAGATCACAAGCGGACTTCCGGTGAAACCCTCAACGAGTGAACACGTCGTATCGTGTTAGTGCGGTGAAAATTCGAGTATTTCGCGAGAAAGAAAGGATTTTCATCCGTACTTCGGTGACTCCACGTTGTCACATAGCGAGGGTTTCACTTGTAGTCCAGTGAAAAGAAAGTCCATTGGACTATAAACGAAAACTAACTGGCAATATAGCTAAATCGCTGTGCCATCAATCGGCGTCATCTCAAGTGAGGTGACGCCACCAGAAGTGAAGAAGAAGAAGAAGAAGATCACAAGCGAAATGTAAGTTAAACAATAATCTAGAATGGTTAAGCCACCATGAATATACTACTGGCTGTATTGATATTTGTAGATTCGTGGGTGTTTGTGTTCATTTGTCATCTTTTGTGCTAGTGTCGGTGATATTTAGACTGATTGTTGCAGTTTATTTGTTTTTTTTTCTTTGCTGTGTCACTAACGTGACAGGCTAAGGGCAGTGATGGCCCATCTTGCCCGTGTATTGTTAGATTATTATTTTATTGTATGTTTTAATTCGTTTGTGGTTTTATTCACATGTGATTTTCGATTTTCATTTTATAGGTTATATTTCCATTGTGTTTTTAATTTCGATTGTAATGACTTTTACAGTGACTCCCGATGATAGTTTCGCGGCGTCGCAACACTGATTCACTCTAGAACGCAAAAAATCGCGAAAAGTACACAAAATTTTGCCGCACTAGTGCGAAACAACATCCTCACACGTTGAGAGCTCCACCGGAAGTCTTGTTGCAGTTTAATACAGCAACGATAAACATAAACAAACAAGTTTGTTTTGCACCGTAGCAACTAGCATAAAGCGTTGCCAGAAACGATCTCCTTCCACATTTTCAAGCTATCGCAATGAAAGGGAGTAATTTGCTAGGCTTACTTGTTCAGGCTGTGAACCAAACATTGGCGGTTCGTTTGTATGGGACTTAGCGGTATTATTATTTGTATTTGGTTTCGCTATCTTTGCGGCATTTTGTCGCTATCTTATCGCATCGCAATCTTTTCTAGCCGACAGTGAAAATCACTATATTAAGTAATTGACACCCAATCACAGTTGCCAGGTTATTTTTTAAAAATTCAAAATTTTATCTGGGTCTACTATATACGAGAAAATTTTTGCCGGGCTTCATTTTCAGTGAGCAAGAAAAGGTCTCCCCACCTATCGTGTAGAAGCCAAAACCGTAAAGATCTAGCGAGATCTGACAAAATCTAGGAAAATCTGGGAAAAATTGGAAAATCTGGCAAAAGATCTGGTTAGTTCGAGTGTCTGGCGAAACGAGAAAAATCTGGCATTTGCCAGACAAATCTGGCAACCTGGCAACGCTGCATACAATACTTAAAATAACCATACTGCGTTTATATATTATTCCATTTACAAATTAATTGCTAACTTGGAGACAGTCGGTTACTTTGAGTAGTGTGTCAAACGAATCTTAACACACATGTCAGTAATGCTCAGGTACCAATCAAACACTTATTCTTCATTCACACACTTGAGCATATTCGTTTCCATTCTGAAGAACAAAACGGAGCATTCCTGGACACAATATCTGCGTCAATGTCACAATCAAAAGCACAGTTCATATTTCAGGTGAACAGCTGAATAAAAATGCGAGATCCCACTAACAAAAATGGCTACAAATGGTTATTACGACTTTTAGAACGATCTTTTGAATAAAATCGAGTGCTTCCGTTAAACTCAAATGTACAGTAAGAGTTGCTCATTATCATTGATGGTTCCCACTTATACGCGGAGGGCAGATTTCCCCCCAGACGGCTGGCTATGTGTGCCAGCCATTTTCTGGCAGAATTCCGACAAAAGTCTGGCAACAATGGAACAAGCGTTTCCGGCAGAGAATTTCGCCTAGCGGTTATTAACGGTTACCCTCTCAGAAGGCCGTTCAATTTTGTTGGTTTGTTGAACGACATATTGCACGAAATATTCGTTCAGTTTGCTGGAACGGTTTGTTGTTGTTTTTTCTCTTGCAAAAATAGTGTGAAAATTAAGTGTTACCTTTACATAGAAAGAAAATTTGTTTTTTATTCTTCGTGAAGTAGAAGTATTGTACAGGTATGTATTGTTAGTTTAAACAAATAAGTGGAGAAAACTTCAGAAATTCTGCAGTGAAACTAGTCCAACGGGGCTCCAACTCCTCATGTTATAAATGGCTCAACAATGGACCTCTGTCTGCCGGGTTTGTTGAACGAAAAAAATAGCGTTCGGTTCAACGGTCTGTTTCAAAATCGGCAAACGAAGGTCCCGTGTTGGCCTCCCGTTGAACGATTAATTGGACTTTCATTGGACCAATGATCCAACGTATTGGACCAATGAAGGACCACCGTTGAACGTTTTTTTCTAAGTGGGTATTTTCAGTCGGACCCACATTATCGAAATGACGGAATGAGCAATGAATTCTTACTCGACTGCATGATTTTTTAGTGTTCGATCGGTTCAGTGCTAGAATTTTCGCCTGAGTTGGTTGCTCGATCAACCCCACATTATCGAAATGACGGAATGCGTAATGAATTCTTACTCGACTGCTTGATTTTTCAGTGCTCGATCGGTTCAGTGCTAGAATTTTCGCCTGAGTTGGTTGCTCGATCAACCTGATTGACAGTGACATTATAAATGTCATTGAATATTCGCTCATTTTATGAATGTGTTAGTAAAATTTAGGCGACTTAAGCCATTTCATTATACTCCAGCTAGAGGAATGGATGATGCTGACTAAGGTAGGCTGTTTTGTTAATTTCCAGCGAATTTCAACAGTTTATGTTGAATTCTAAGAAGAACTGGTTATTTACTAGTTCTGTATATCCGAAAAACATGAAGATTTCAATGTGTATAATCAGTTATGTAATGTTTTCATTTAAAAATAAACTGAAAATCAGCACGAAAACTTGCAAAATCGGGAAAGAAGAAGAAGAAGACAAATTGACAATTCAGTCCGCATCTTCTTACTCAATTCCGACTGATTTCCGAATCAACCGGTTGTAGGCGAAATTCATTCGGAATCGGTTGTTGCACTGGAGTTGGAATTGATTCGGAATTCATTATGATTTCCACATGAAATTCCGAATGAAAATTTCTCGCCGATTCGGAATTGATTCGGAATCCATTCGGATCTGATAATGTGGGACCTGATTGACAGTGACATTATAAATGTCATTGAATATTCGCTCATTTTATGAATGTGTTAGTGTGAAATTTAGGCGACTTAAGCCATTTCACTACATTCCAGCTAGAGGAATGGATGATGCTGACTAAGGTAGGCCGTTTTGTTATTTTCCAGCGAATTTCAATAGTTTATGTTGGGATTCTAAGAAGAACTGGTTATTTACTAGTTCTGTATATCCGAAAAACATGAAGATTTAAATTTGTATATTCAGTTATATAATGTTTTCGTTTAAAAATAAACTGAAAATCAGCACGAAAACGTGCAAAATCAGGAAAGAAGAAGAAGAAGACGAATATACAATTCAGTCCGCATCTTCTCACTCAATTCCGAATGATTTCCGAATCAACCGGTTGTAGGCGAACCGGTTCATTCGTAATCGGTTGTTGCACTGGAGTTGGAATTGATTCGGAATCCATTATGATTTCCACATGAAATTCTGAATGAAAATTTCTCGCCGATTCGGAATTGATTCGGAATCCATTCGGATCTGATAATGTGGGGATTCTTGCTATACAAGATTGGCAGAACCGTTTTGAATCGGTTCTACATTTTAAGCGTTTTGGTTTTATTTTTTCAATAAAAGATACATATGAAAGGCAATAAGTTATTGCCCTTCATATATACTAATCATGGAAAATGTTATTGCCAATAACATTACTTTCTCACTACCAAACATACCCACACTCAAAATAATAATCATGTTAAAGTTACGTGAAAAGTTATGTGAATATTTTCCACCCTACTTTTCACGTAGGTTTTAATGGACTGGCATTTAAAAACTGTTTAATGCGTAATCCAGTAAAAGCTACGTGTTTCATAGGTAAAATATAATGTACTGCTCATATTACATTTACCTATCAGTTCATATCAAATTTAGATACCAGAGAATTACTATTTATATAATGGTTGAAGTCAAAAGGGAGATTTCAGATTTTTATATAAATCTAGGAAAAACAAAATAAAACATTTATTTCATAAAATTAGCATAGAATTTCAACGGCTGAAAATAAAAAGCAACTAATAACGTCGTGGGATCTCGAATCGACAAGCCTCCAGAAATCGTTTTATTGTCACTGCCATCCAACCGAAGCTGAAGTCGAGATCCGAGAACTTCCACAACACTACCGATGCAGGTTGAGTTCGCATTACATGGGTCCAGTGTCTCTAGCTTCATACCGATTTTGAACTCGTTTTTCGGTGGACCAACGACATGTTTGAAGCATTCGGAAGGAGCGGCAAACTTCCGAACTCACGCAGGCACTCGGTCCAGTTAAACACATGGAAACTTTCATACTGGAATGGTCCGGTCGATGTAGTAAAAAATTGTAATTACATAACATTTCTCACAAATATTTACACTACTTACAATTTGAGAGCCACTGTTCGCCATTTTCAAAATCGAGTTTTTCACACTGGAAATTCACGTAGATTGTTTGACGTATGGTCAATTCACGTAAACCTTATGTGATGACTCTATTCATTTTAGGGGATGTTCGTATAACATTCATTTTCGTCACGTAAAATATTCAATTTGACATTTGAAACCAATTTACGTGATTTTTTAAGTGAATCGAACGTGAATTTTTATTTGAGTGTACTTTCTCACTACCAAACATCCCCACACTCAAAATAATAATCATGTTAAAGTTACGTGAAAAGTTATGTGAATATTTTCCACCCTACTTTTCACGTAGGTTTTAATGGACTGGCATTTAAAAACTGTTTAATGCGTAATCCAGTAAAAGCTACGTGTTTCATAGGTAAAATATAATGTACTGCTCATATTACATTTACCTATCAGTTCATATCAAATTTAGATACCAGAGAATTACTATTTATATAATGGTTGAAGTCAAAAGGGAGATTTCAGATTTTTATATAAATCTAGGAAAAAACAAAATAAAACATTTATTTCATAAAATTAGCATAGAATTTCAACGGCTGAAAATAAAAAGCAACTAATAACGTCGTGGGATCTCGAATCGACAAGCCTCCAGAAATCGTTTTATTGTCACTGCCATCCAACCGAAGCTGAAGTCGAGATCCGAGAACTCCCACAACACTACCGATGCAGGTTGAGTTCGCATTACATGGGTCCAGTGTCTCTAGCTTCATACCGATTTTGAACTCGTTTTTCGGTGGACCAACGACATGTTTGAAGCATTCGGAAGGAGCGGCAAACTTCCGAACTCACGCAGGCACTCGGTCCAGTTAAACACATGGAAACTTTCATACTGGAATGGTCCGGTCGATGTAGTAAAAAATTGTAATTACATAACATTTCTCACAAATATTTACACTACTTACAATTTGAGAGCCACTGTTCGCCATTTTCAAAATCGAGTTTTTCACACTGGAAATTCACGTAGATTGTTTGACGTATGGTCAATTCACGTAAACCTTATGTGATGACTCTATTCATTTTAGGGGATGTTCGTATAACATTCATTTTCGTCACGTAAAATATTCAATTTGACATTTGAAACCAATTTACGTGATTTTTTAAGTGAATCGAACGTGAATTTTTATTTGAGTGCACTCAAAATAATAATCATATTATAGTTACGTGAAAAGTTATGTGAATATTTTCCACCCTACTTTTCACGTAGGTTTTAATGGACTGGCATTTAAAAGCTGTTTAATGCATAATCCAGTAAAAGTTACGTGTTTCATAGGTCAAATGTAATGTACTGTTCATATAAAATTTATCTATCAGTTCATATCAAATTTAGATACCAGAAATTTACTATTTTATATATTGGTTGAAGTCGAAAAGGAGATTCCAAACTGAGCTAAATTTTCTTTTTCACATTATATGATATTCTAATGATTTTGCACTATTAGCATTTCCAATAATAGTTACAAGATGTGTTCAACATCATGTCAAATATATGAGATAATCTTATGAAACATAAAACTCTTCTTAACGTTATTTTTACAGGATTTCCATATAACGAATGAAATTTCCAGTCTGAGTCAAATTTATTGGCGCGTCTTATAACCATTACTAGATATCCGCACAACATACATTGGAACAATTTATGAAGCGCATATTATATTCACTTCGATTTTATTTAGATAGGTTCATATATACCATATGACTAGTTTTATAAAATTTATATATATATATATATATATATATATATATATATATATATATATATATATATATATATATATATATATATATATATATATATTTATATATATAACTTTCAATGGTAGTAGATAATCGCCAACTAATACTTTTCTTTGAGGATTCAATCTATACTAGTATTCCGTTCTGTAAGGGAGCACCTCGTGATATTTGCGAAAGAGAAGTGAGATCCCGAGACTGAAAATAAAAATGAATCTTACTACATAGATAGAGTAATGAAATGTACCCGATATATATTTCATGGTCCGTTAACGCATATCCTTGAACGAAGTTGGATGAGCTATCTTGTCAGCAATTTAAAATTACATTGAGATGCGGAACTTCCTGAAAAAAAATGGTCTGGAGCAGTTGATGAATATCGAGGACACAACTATTTCTTCAGCTTCAACCAGTACGATTCACGACTTCCATCGGATTTCCATATAAATTATATGGGATATTTTAATAACTTTCATTATGATAACGTCCATATAGATTTGACGTACACATTAAATAAAGATTATAAGTTTCCATATAATTTCTATGAAGTATATTCTGCATATGATTCATATGACAAATCTAATGAATATAAATAAGATTTCCATTTCAGTGCAGATTTTGATATAAATCTGTGAAATGAAAAATGCCATGAAATATAAAACATTTATTTCAGAAAATTGTCATATAATTCCAATGGCTTAAAAAGCAACTAATAACGTCGTGGTATCTCAAATCGACAAGCCTCCAGAAATCGTTTATGTTGTCACTGCCATCCAACCGAAGCCGAAGTCGAGATCCAAGAACTCCCACAACACTACCGATGCAGGTTGAAGTCGCATTACATGGTTCCAGTGTCTCTAGCTTCATACCGACGGCCTGTTTGAAGCATTCGGCAGGAGCGAGTAAACTTCCGGACTCACTCAGGCACTCGGTCCAGTTGAACACATGGAAACTTTCATACTGGAATGGTCCGGTCGATGGAGTAAAACATTGTAATTAAATAACTTTTTTTCGCAAATATTTACACTACTTACACTTCGAGGGCCACTGCTCGCCATTTTCAAAATCGAGTTTTTCACACTGGAAATTCACGTAGATTGTTTGACGTTTGGTCAATTCACGTAAACCTTATTGCCCCGTTTACACTTCTGCTGGCTGCCAGCATGCTGGTGTCAGTGTACTGCCCTCTTAGGAAAAAAACGTTCAACGGTGGTCCTTCGTTGGTCTAATACTTTGGATCATTGGACCACAGTTGAACGTTTTTTCCTAAGAGGGCAGTACACTGACACCAGCATGCTGGCAGCCAGCAGAAGTGTAAACGGGGCATATGTGATGACTATATTCATTTTAGGGGATGTTCGTATAACATTCATTTTCGTCACGTAAAATATTCAATTTGACATTTGAAACCATTCTACGTGATTTTTCAAGTGAATCGAACGTAATTTTTTATTTGAGTGCATATTTCAATCTCATTTAGGGGCTGTCCATAAAAGACGTCACGCCGCAAGGGGGAGGGGGGTGTTTCATCAAACGTGACCTTTTGCGGCAGGGGGAAGGGGGGGGGGGAGGTTTTTGGAATGTGACGTCCAATATTTTCAATGAGCGCATTTTTGAAATACCTAATTATATTACTGCTTTGCCCTATTTCCTGAAAAAAAATCTCCACAATAAACGTTTACATTCTATAGGAAAACGTGTATTTGTTGATGTAAAAGCTTCTTCTTGTAAATTCGGCAATGAATGATGCAGGAAATCATTTCTGTTGTGATCAGCAAAAGTGCACGGAGGAGCGAGTAAATTAGCGAAATTAATAAATTTTGCCTAATATGAGTAAAAAAGAAAAAGATGCCTTCAAACGGTTTAACTAAAGTTATGAACTGACAATTTTTTCAGTAATTTGATTTACTAGCATTGATAATAGTATATCATAAGATTTTCTCGTATCTGATTCTGATGCAGTTTATTCAATTGTACTTCATTTGAAAAAGGGCGGGAGATCAACGATTTCAGACGTAGATCATGTCATGTTTTATCTTGATAATATGTGATTTTCCTTCACCAACATCAAAGCTTATCGAATCATCCAATGATTGAACTTACATAAATCAAGAATCATTTTAGCTCAAAATCACTACCCATTGTGTGACGGAAGATCAGTACCGATATTGATCGATGTGATTTAAAATTAACTGATCAACTGATCTTGAAAAGATTCTTCGGCAGTGATCTCTTTTGATGAGGCCCTTTATGCTACAATAAGGAAATATTATTCTTTACCTAAAACAATAATATATATGTGTACCCCTAGGAGGAATAAAACAGATGATTTAAATGTTTCATCAATTCCAACCAAATACTTTTGTTAATTTATATAATTGATATTAATAAAATAATTTCGATGGTTTTGTAGATTCAGTGATATTTTTTAATCTAATGACAACATGTAATGAATCGATTTTTCCCTCACATTTGTATGGTTTGTCATACATATTGAGAATGTATTGAGATGAATTTTATTTATTTTGAATTCGTGACATGTGACATAGGGGGTTGGGGGGTCTTTGCTTCTGTGACAATTTGTGACAACGGGGGATGGGGAGTCGAAAATCGTAAAAAAAGCGTGACGTCTTTTATGGGCAGCTCCTTACCTTGTCTCAAGATTCGTTTTTTGTAGCTACATGCGGGATTGTCGAATAAAAAAAAGAAAAACGAGGGAAATAAACAAGACACGTACGGCAAGATAATGACGCAATTTCGCCTGGACAATTTTGACAGCAGCCGGAATGCAGCCAGCCTTCTGAAGGTTGCCAGAATTCCTCACAAGCGGGACCGTTTTGAATCGGTTCTACATTTTAAGCATCTTGGTTTTATGTTTTCAATAAAAGATACATATGAAAGGCAATAAGTTATTGCCCTTCATATATACCAGAGATGGCATTTCACCAGAGTGATACACGCTGGCGTCAGATTCTTGTCCACACCGAGGATGCAAAAAACGAAGCATCGCACAAAGAGGAAAGTGCACTTCTTCTCAGTGTCGAATAGACAGCATTTGAGTGTGTGCTTGTGGTTAAAGCAGCTGGCGCGAGTGAAACACATTCTCTTCGCATGAATCGCTCTCACGCGCTCTCGTCTAAATACACCCAAGTGACCCCTGGCGCGTGATGGTGAGCGAATACTTCTGTGAACTTCAATTAATAGAGAGTAGATCTGGCCTTGCTATGAAAAATTTGCAAGGAAAACCGAAAATTTTACGATAAATTGTTTTATTTTGCTGATTTTGCGTGTCCACGCTTCATCTACGCAAACCATACACCAGAGTGCTCACCGGCGTGTACACCTCTGTGAAAGTATCTGCATCCACATCAGAGCATTTATTAGCTCTGCTCTAGCACTTTGGTGCGATTCAGTGGAGGAGGTAAAAGGAAATAAACAAACGCACTCATGATGCGTGCACACTTTATACAACAGTGGTGTATATATGTGAAAGAGAAGAGCTCTCGTTGAAGTTGTCAGTGCGAGGGGAGATATTTTGCTTGCTCTTCGTCACACAGAGGAGATGGACATCTCTGATATATACTAATCATGGAAAATGTTATTGCCAATAACACTACTTTCTCACTACCAAACATACCCATATTTTCAATCTCATTTACCTCGTCTCAAGATTCGTTTTTTGTACGTACATGCGGGATTGGCGAATATCAAATGAAGTCGAATAAAAAAAAAGAAAGAGGAGGGAAATAAACAAGACACGTACGGCGAGATAATGACGCAATTTCGCCTGGACAATTTTGACAGCAGCCGGAATGCAGACAGACTTCTGACGGTTGCCAGAATTCCTCACAAGCGGGTATGAGTCTCATTGTTCTCGTGGGTTGAGGGAGTTCTTCCAAAAGAACGTTTGTTGTTTATAAAACATCTAAAAGACACATAGAGGAATAGTTATATCGACAGTTCTAGTGTTCCGTAACTAATTGGCACATTGTCGCAAAGCTGAATTACCGGTTACGACACCTGCCAATGAAAAACGGAACCAAGAAAAGGAGGATTCTTCCGAAAATTTTCATATCGGCAGTAGTGATTTGCAACGATTTTTTTGTTTATTCAATGTCGTCGATTCAATAGTACAAATTGTTAGGATTGGCAATATCCTACTCCTGTCTTTTCGATCTACGAGACCGAACCCACACAGCAATCCAGCTGTCAGCTTGAATGATGAGCACATTGATGTGTGCACTCTTTTCATTACTTGTTTCCTTACTCACTCTTAGAGAACACGTTGTAGAAATCGGTTCACTTAAATAAAGCTTTTACTGTTGTTACATTTAACTTCCACGTGTTTGTCGTGTTATTTAGTATCACTGCCAACCTAAATCCCATTAGGTTATGGGCCCAGTTAGAGTGACTATAATCAGAGTGGCGACAGCTGTTCGTTTGGAATGACAGCTACCAGTTCCAAACGAGCAAACGACCTGTCAATTCAATGTAAAGCTAATGGAATGTTTTGAATTGTTGCCAACATTACGGATGAGATGTCGTCACTCTGGTTATAGGCACTCTAGGCCCAGTGACCGCGGATACTAAGAATTAGAAGAAAGTGTGAAATTTGATCGCGAAGCAGAATATGCCCGGGTACCACAGTTCGACGGAAGTGGAAGTTTCGAATGATGGTTCTCCTGCAAGAGCACGAGCTTCAAGAGTGCATCGAACTAAAAGCGAATGAAGTTGACGAGCTAACTGTGAACGAGCAAGATTCTGCTGCTGTCCGACAGGCGAAAAAGGAAGCGATAGAAAAACGATTAAAAAAGGATCGACGTTGCAAGTCGCTACTGATTTCGCGAATTAACGACAACATGTTGGAGTACATTCAGGAAAAAGAGTCCCCTAAAGCCATCTGGTCAGCACTGAAAGGAGTTTTCCAGCGAAAGAGCATTGCAAGTCGGCTCCATTTGCAAAGAAAGTTACTCACACTGCGACACACTGAAGGTTGTTTACAAGATCATTTTCTGATGTTTGAACGGATTGTTCGGGACTATAAATCGACCGGCGCGAGATTGGATGACGTCGATACTGTATGTTATCTCTTGTTGACGTTGGGAAAGAGTTTTGCGACCATCGTGACCGCTCTGGAAACAATGCCGGAAGAAAGGTTGTCACTGGACTTTGTAAAGTGCAGATTGCTTGATGAAGAAATCAAGCGCAATGGTGTAGGTGATACTGGCAAATATCGTGAATCGAAAAGCGATGCCGCTGCGTTCAGCGAAGCTAGCAGTGCTAAGCAGCACCAAAAGAAAAAGATTGCAAAGTAGAAGTGTTTCGGGTGTAATCGCGAAGGGCACAAAATCGCTGAATGTCCGGATAAGAGCGATGAAAAGAGGAAGAAAGAATCGAAGAAAACCAGTGCACATCTAGGAAAAAGTGAGAAAACTGTTTGTTTTTTTGGTGGTGAAAGTGATAGACTATCGAAAACGAGCTGGATAATTGACTCCGGATCGTCAGAGCATCTGACAAATGATAGAAATCTTTTTGAAAAGCTTCTACCGATGGGAAAGCCAATGCACATCTCGGTGGCAAAGGAAGGAGAATCCATCGTAGCAAAAGAATGTGGTGATATAAATGTGTTCGCGGTAGCGAAAGGTAAGTCGACTCCCATTATTCTCAAGAATGTTCTATACATCCCGGAGGCGCGAGTGAACTTATTGTCCGTACGAAAAATGGAAATAGCCGGTTTGAAAGTTGTGTTCGCGGATGGTGCGGTTCGTATCGAAAATAAAATTCGGAAAAATTCGGAACTGATCGCGATCAGTGAGCGCCGTGGTAAGCTGTATGAGCTTGACTTTTATCGGAAGAAACCGACAAAATCGGTGCTTTATTCGTGTGGTGGTGTGCTAAAAGAACTTGAATTATGGCATCGTCGGTATTGGCACTTGAGTGTAAAGAATTTGAAAGTGCTTATGAATAACGAAATGGTTGACGGTATGAATATTAAAGTGAAGCAATCCGACAGTGATTTCGTTTGCGAACCGTGTGTTGCCGGTAAACAAACGCGTAAACCATTTCCTTTGCGCGAAGATAGACAATCGAAACGGGTTTTGGAACTTATCCATTCTGACGTTTGCGGCCCGGTGTCCCCGGTGGGCATTCATAGTGAACGGTATTTCGTAACCTTCGTCGACGATTGGAGTCGTTTTACGGTCGCGTTTTTAATGAACTCCAAAAACGAAGTGTTGAAATGTTTCAAAGAGTATGAAGCATTAGCGAGTGCGAAATTCGGTAAACATATATCTCAGTTGAAATGCGATAACGGTGGCGAGTATATCGGTCACGAATTTAAAAAGTTCTGCAAGCAAAAAGGAATTCAAATTGAGTGGACAGTCCCCTATTCCCCTGAGCAGAATGGTGTGAGTGAGCGCATGAACCGTACGCTCGTGGAGAAGGTTCGTTCCATGATTGGCGATAGTGGTATCGGTAAGGAATACTGGGGTGTTGCAGTCCAGACTGCAGCGTACCTAGTGAATCGCAGCCCCGCCAGTGCAATAGGCAACCGAAAAACGCCATATGAAGTTTGGGAAGGTCGTAGGCCGAACGTTCAGAACATTCGTACATTCGGAGCGCAAGTGTACGTTCACATTTCTAAGGAACGTAGAAAGAAGCTTGATTCAAAGTCATGGCGAGGAATTTTAGTTGGGTATGCTCCTTGTGGCTATCGAGTGTGGGACCCTAGACAGAAAAAGATAGTCGTTGCGAGAGACGTTATTTTCGTGGAAAACAACAATCAATCTGTTTTGGAAAACAATCTAAGGCTGAGAATAGTTCGGAAGTGTTTCCGGGTCGAGGGAATCGAAATGGATCTAAATGCGAGAGCGATTCTGTCAACGGAAATGTTTTAGAAGAATCAATCAACGATTCTGATGATTTGGGTGGAGATTTGGATGAATCGGATACAGATTCAGATGAAGCCTCTGAAGTTGAAGATTACGACAGTTGTGTTGACAGAACGATCCAAGATGACACTGAAGAACAATTACCAGAGCGCCGTTCAGAACGGAATCGCAAGTCACCGGTATGGCATCAAGAGTACGAGATGAACTATATGGGATTTGCATTGAACGCTATGAGTTTCGTCAATAACTTGCCAAGTTCGTTAGCGGAGATGAAAAAGCGACCGGATTGGGAAAAGTGGCAAGCGGCCGTTGGCGAAGAAATTGATTCATTGGAGCGGAACAGAACGTGGACACTAGTCAAGCTACCTGAAGGGCGAGTACCTATCACGTGCAAGTGGTTGTTTAAAGTTAAACATGACGAGGCTGGTAGTGAAGGTCGCTGCAAAGCTCGACTTGTAGCACGCGGATTCAGTCAGAAAGCAGGGTTTGATTACGCCGAAACTTATTCTTCTGTTGCACGGTTGGATACCGTTCGAACTGTGTTAGCAGTTGCGAATGAGCAGAGGATGGTGGTACACCAAATGGATGTGAAGAGTGCTTTCCTAAATGGACATTTGAGTGAAGAGATATATATGACCCAACCGGAGGGTTTTGAACGCGGTAAACATTTGGTCTGCCGTTTAAATCGTGCGCTATATGGGCTGAAACAGGCATCTAGGGCCTGGAATATAAGATTCCATACATTCGTCGAGAAATTGGAATTTCGTCGAAGTTCGAGCGACCCATGCCTTTATGTGAAGGGTTCCGGAAACAATCAAGTCATCCTTGTGTTGTATGTTGATGACCTTCTTGTTGTCGGGCGGCAGCTAAAAGCAGTTGAAGCTGTGAAGCGATGCTTGGCTGATGAATTTGAAATGACGGACGTGGGAGAAGTACGAACATTTCTCGGCATGAAAGTTGATCGCGAGAATCGGAAAATCGAAAGCTTCGAATCAGTCAGAAGGGATTCTTGGAGAATTTACTTCGTCGCTTCAATATGTTTGAGTGCAAGATTGCATCCACGCCTATTAAGTGTCGTTTGCGCTTGAAGAAAGGAGAGGAAGCCGAGCGTACTGATAAACCGTACCGAGAGTTAATCGGATGTCTTACATACGTGACGTTGACATCAAGGCCGGATTTATGTGCAGCTGTTAGCTATCCCCTTCAGTTTCAGAGTTGCCCTACAGAGGTGCATTGGGTGCATGCGAAGAGAGTACTGCGTTACAGTAGAGGAACGTTGGACTTAGAACTGGTGTTTGCTGTTGAGGATTCGGTTCCAATTTTGGAAGCATTTGCTGATGCGGATTGGGCGAACGATGCTGTTGATAGACGTTCGCTTACTGGATATGTCTTCCGAGCATGCGGTGCAGCTGTAAGCTGGTTGACCAGGAAACAATCTACCATCTCGCTGTCGTCCACCGAAGCGGAGCTAGTGGCGTTAAGTACTGCTGCCTGTCATGGAATTTGGTTGGTGCGTCTGCTGAAAGATTTGGCGAAGGAGCCGGAGAGCCCCGTTGTGTACTACGAGGATAACCAGTCTACAATTAGAATAGTTGAAGATGAACGTGATACTGGCCGATTGAAACATGTAGATGTCAAACACCGATTCGTACGTGAAGAGATTCAGCGGGGGCATGTAGCAGTTCGTTATATTCCTACTGGTGAGCAAGTGGCGGATATCATGACAAAAGGGTTGCCGATAAGTCTGTTCCTGAAGCATCGAGCAAATCTAGGCTTGGCACGTTCCGGATATTGAGCGGGGGTGTTAGGATTGGCAATATCCTACTCCTGTCTTTTCGATCTACGAGACCGAACCTACACAGCGATCCAGCTGTCAGCTTGAATGATGAGCACATTGATGTGTGCACTCTTTTCATTACTTGTTTCCTTACTCACTCTTAGAGAACACGTTGTAGAAATCGGTTCACTTAAATAAATCTTTTACTGTTGTTACATTTAACTTCCACGTGTTTGTCGTGTTATTTAGTATCACTGCCAACCTAAATCCCATTACAAATAGATATCAGCCTTGAAAACAAACTCGGAGTAGAAGCAAATCGATTTCAAAATGATTAATACTACTTTTTTTAGTGTAAACTATGATTAAACATAGAAAATCTTCACAAATGAGCGAAACTGGGTAAGGTAAGGGTTTTTCGAACCAGAATGTTTTTAAACAGAAACCAGTGCAATAACGATTTCTTTTCCCCTACAGCAAAGACACCATATTAACAAGATATCCAGCTCTCACATTTCCTTTTTTGCGAGCATGGCGCCCTCAGGTGAGTCCGCATTGAAACTCGTACATAGAAGTAGGGGAGAGGAATGTCAAATCCGTGCGCGCCAAATCAGCAGCGCTACGCACCCATACACAGAGATGGCATTTCACCAGAGTGATAAACGCTAGAGTCAGATTTTTGCCACACCGAGGATGCAAAAAACGAAGCGCCGCACAAAGAGGAAAGCGCACTTCTTCTCAGTGTCGAATAGACAGCATTTGAGTGTGTGCTTGTGGTTAAAGCAGCTGGCGCGAGTGAAACACATTCTCTTCGCATGAATCGCTCACACGCGCTCTCGTCTAAATACACCCAAGTGACCACTGGCGCGTGATGGTGAGCGAACACTTCTGTGAACTTCAATTAATAGAGAGTAGATCTGGCCTTGCTATGAAAAATTTGCAAGGAAAACCGAAAATTTTACGATAAATTGTTTTATTTTGCTGATTTTGCGTGTCCACGCTTCATCTACGAAAACCATACAGCAGAGTGCTCACCGGCGTGTACACCTCTGTGAAAGTATCTGCATCCACCTCAGAGAATTTATTAGCTAATGCTCTAGCACTTTGGTGCGATTCAGTGGAAGAGGTAAAAGGAAATAAACAAACGCACGCATGATGCGTGCACACTTTACAACACAGTGGTGTATAAATGTGAAAGAGAAGAAGCTCCCGTTGAAGTTGTCAGTGCGAGGGGAGAAATTTTGCTTGCTCTTCGTCACACAGAGGAGATAGACATCTCTGCCCATACAATTGACATGATATGATGAATGTGATGCCGTGCGATGGCGTTGCTGAACTGAAAATTGATTTCGCTCCAAGCTGACAGGGTCTGCCTACAGTTAGCAGATTTTATGAACGTTTCACATACTAAATTATCTCAGAGAAAAGTGCGCTGATACCAAATACAAATTATGCTAATTGAACAATCCAATCAGCGTGGTCACCACGAGATAGCGTTATGGTGATTGTTTTGACATAGTATTTAGAAAAATTTTTGACAAATTTTACAATTTACTTGAGTTTGAAAGAATGCAGATGGCAAAACCTTGCAAATATGTGTAAGAAAAACGATTGTTCACGTGTTGTCATCAAACATATGATTTCAAATTGTCCTATATTCTTGACAATCGCGGATGAAATTTGAAATTTTCAGTTCACAAACAGATTTGATTTAGATGATAAAACATGAGTAAATAGACTAGTCATAAAACTTTTGATCATAATTTATCAATTAATCTCAAAATCCAACCTAAAAACAAAGAATATCCCAGATATGAAAACAGTACCCAACCTCACTTCTTCGAATTTGGTATTTCATGTTACGATTTCTCCATAAATATCAATCAAACATTCACACGTTTTTGTATGTTAGTATTCGATTCATAGGAAAAAAAAAATAAAAACCCTGCATTTTGTTCGAATCTTCAAGCAAAATCTGAAAATTATCACCATCGCTTAGTTCAAAGCTCGCCACTCGTGCAGCGCAGCTATCGCAAAAGAGTTGGTTGGATTCTTCAATACTACCATTACTGAAATTTATATTAAAAATATCCTTCTCCCGTGACACTTGCGGAATGCACAGTAATATATACGGCCCCTAGTATCAGGAATCAGGAATCAGAACAAATTGACTCAAATGGCACGTTCTCCTTGATGTTTGGAGATTTGTGCCTTGCCATCAATTTGTTTTTAGCATCATTTTCCCGATATATAAGAGGGAAAGATTCAAGGGAAATGGTAAGGTTTGGACTAGGATGGGGAAAATTGACGACACAAAAACACAAAAAGCAGAAGTAAATTCTGCACCCCTAACGGATGCTGAACAATCTGCTGGGGATCACATTTAGTGGAAACAGAAGTAAATTCTGAACGAATCTTGTGCTTTATCCAACTAGTTGAAAGTGGTAAAGCTAATTCCTGACCAACGAAATCATTCGTTGCACCAGCTCTAGCTCATTGCCGATTGTATTCCACACAGAATCGCGTAGATTTCTGCTTCGAACTTCTCTTTTCTGCCACCATACAAGACATCCATCCGTATGCTAAAATTAGTCTAACGATAGTTGTGTAGATCCAATGAATGTATCTGGGTTTGAGTCTCCATGACTTTCTAAAAGCTCGTCTGCATTGGCCGAAAGCCTCGCAAGCTTTTTTAATCCTGAAGTCAATGTGAGCAGACCAATTCAGTTTTGAATCAAGAAGAACCCCGACATGTTTAACTTGATCAACCACAGTGACCTCTGAACAGAAGAACTGTAACGGACGAGCTCCTGTGATTATCCTACGATAAGTGTAAAGCACCATTGATGTTTTGCCCGGATTTACAAATAATCTAACCTGATAACACCATTGTTGAACAGATCGCAGGGCTTGCTGCATTGAATCAAAGAGAGTGATAATGCTTATACCCGTCATCAATATATGATAATCGTCGGCAAAACCATAAGTCGGAAATCCAAGGTTATTAAGTTTCCTTAACAAACCAGCAGCGACTAGGTTCCAAGATATTCCGTTCACGACTGCATTGTTTAACCTCCTGCAGCCATTCAGTCCTCGGCACGGAAATACACCTTGACTTAGGAGTTCCTATTTTTGTGACCTTTTACGACTTGGAACAGGAAACCAGTGGATCAATCCTTGGTAGAAAATAATTCCGCCGGATGCCACACGGCTTACCTGTTTGGTGGACTTATACCACCGGTACAGGTGGACCGTAGCATTATTCTTAGCCAGTTGGGAAACCGCTACCGACACTGCATGGCTATCTAGGCTGCTTAGAAAGGTAAGTTCACATTGATGAACAACTTCCATGGATGGCCGAGCAGCCGTGTGAATGCGCAGTAGTATATACAGCCTCTAGTAACAAGTGGTGGACTAACATCCCTTCCCAGTCCTTAGTCGATTTACGTTCGGGCCTGGCCGGCACCGGTACTGATCAAACATTTCTGGGGCTACCAGAAGATGTACATTGAAGGATGATTTGCCAGTCCCAGCTCTTATCATCTAGAAATTCATCTAATCCCGATCAGTCACGGAGTAGTAATACTCTGGAATAAACAAATATAATAACAACGATTCATTTGTCTGCTGCAGAAAACATCATAAACTATTAGTTATGGAACACTAACCCTGTCAATATAACTATTCCTCTGTGTCTTTTAGATATTTTATAAACAACAAACGATCTTTTGAAGAACTCCCTCAACCCACGAGAACAATGAGAATCATATCGGCCACATAAAATTAACCAAGCATACGATGAGAACAACCACACAATTCTAAGAATAATTTAAAACAAGATTTATTTATTTTAGTTCTTTCATTTTTCGATCTCCGTGCAATTTATTTATTTTTCAATGTCAATGACAAGGGCTAATTTGTTATGTATTTTAAATTTAAAGTTTGATAAACATTCATTCATTCAAAGTATTTTTATTGAACTTTTGTTTGGCTTACATAAATGCGTGCGACTTTAATGTAAAAACCTAACTCACATATTCATACTATACAAACTTACTGGCATATTAAATGATAACACACTTAAAACTGTAACAAAATTAATAGGATTTAAAAATAGTCGTATGTTAAAATTGCATCAATCGCTGACTTATAGTATTGTACCACCTGTGCTCGTCGTTGGACTTGAAGGAGAATGCTGTGGTAGATTCTATAAGCAAAAGTATGCATTGGTTAAACACAAATGCATAATTTATAAACCACTTACGATGTATCCTGGCCTGGCCCAAGTATACACGAATCCATCCTGGCACGCGGTAAGAAAACAATCTTCTCTAAAAATTAACGCTGTGAGTCTTTCGTGAGCTATCTTCTTACACACCAACGGTTCTAACACTGGACAGTCATCGAATCGAGGACATGCAGGCGTACCAATCAACTTCAAGGGGTCATAAGATGAAACAATACTGTTGCCATTCCCCGTCCCCGTTCCATCTGACCGCTTGTTTTTAGTCAAGGATGATGTCATAATTGAAGAGATGGTATTGGAAATGACACTCCCGCCCCCTCCACCACTACTCGATGACGATGTTGAAGCAGTCTGGACGACATTATTGTTAGTATGACTAATGTTGCTCCAAGTATTAGTGAGGAAA
This sequence comes from Malaya genurostris, assembly GCF_030247185.1. Lineage (NCBI taxonomy): Eukaryota > Metazoa > Arthropoda > Insecta > Diptera > Culicidae > Malaya > Malaya genurostris. Next base: position 82,578,905 of record NC_080570.1, read on the forward strand.
TAATTACTGTTTGAACTGCTATGCGAATTATTGCTGATATTCAATTTACTAGTAAGCGAAACGTTTCTTTTGCCGATTTTCTCAATCGCGTCACTTTTATCACTACTATTGCTACTGTTACTACCACTGTTGCTGAAACTAAAATTGGATATTCGCTGCGTGATAGAATTAAGAATCACGTTATGTTGGTGGTGATTAATGTCAAGTTTGGGTATTTTATCGCTTTTGCTGTCTTTCTCCTTCTTTATAGATGATGCAATAGCTCCCGTTAAGGTACTACTGCGGCTATATTTAGCAATATTATTTTTCGTGTGTTTAGCATCAACCAGATTAGTTGATTCTTTATCGCTATTGTTGTTTCTATTAATACTACCATCACAATTTATAGTAGAACTTAGATTGTTGTTTGTTGAAGTAAGATTTTTAACAATGCTATTCGCAATATCCATAGTATCATTTGCATTAACTGAATTAGTTGCGGATTTCTCAGCATCCTTTTGGGATGACGTTTGAACTCCGCTATCACTAGTATTTGCACTATTAGAAAATTCGCTGAAATATGTAAAAAGTCATTAAGATGATCAAAGAATTTTCGTTTATTATTATATTATATTACCTTCTTGTGTTGAAAAATTGGGGCTCTGTTGAACTAAGATTGCGACTTAAACACCCAAGAGACTGTCGTAGCACATCTTCTGTGATATCCCATAAACAAAGTTGAGTATCCTGACTAACTGACCCCAATCTGTAACTAGTGGCAAATTTATCCGATGTTGGTGTGCTGTTCCGAATCGTAGGAGGATGGCGCCGTACTGTGGCTGTGGTAGTTTCAACATTCCTTTGGTTGCTTGGCTCAAAACAATTGTAACTATCATTTATAGGAATTTCGTCTTCTCGACATGCTCCTGTTTCCCAATTTGAATAAGATGTCGTGAATGGATCAAATGCTACCACTGATACCCATGAGCGATGGCCTTGGCCCCTGGCAATAACTCGTTGTTCGTGTAATGAGTACACGGTAACAAGATCATCTTCTCCTCCAACGACAACATATTTACTATCCGGACTCCAACAAACACATAGAAATCCTCCAAAATAGGATCGTGCAATCCCTGTCAACTCCATGTTGCTGTAGTGGAAGACTCTGAGAAAACCATCTTGCGAGACAATCGCTAAATGTAGACCGCAAGGCGAAAAGCAAAACTCATTTATGCTAGAATTTTCTTGTTGTCCAAAACACCATTTGTACAAAGGATTCCGCGAAGATTTGGATTTACACGCCAGAACTATATAGCCATCACCGCATTTGTACGGTTGATAGATAGGGCTAACTGAGGTACAAGATAATTCTTCGTTATACATGTATAAGCATCCGCTCGCATGGGATGCCAAAAACTGATTTTCTGATCCAGGAATCCATTTTAAACAGGTAACTTTTGTCTTATCAATCAACCTCTACGAATGAATCGAATTATTACTTAGTATACTATGGAATTGCATATAGTGATTTTACCTCTTCATTGTACAGTCTTCCTTGTTCTCGTCTACCAGGATAGACTAACTGAATCTGGCCCGTACTGAAACCTACAAGAAGAGGTGCTCCCTCATGTGTTGCTGTAGATGCATTAAAATCGTGACAACTCGGATTCGTACCTTTGTAAAGTTTTTTGTCTATTGGTTTATTTAAATCTGGAGCCTAAAAAATATAAAAGCACATCATAAATTTAAAACCAACAAAAGAGTTGTGTGCGAAATTCGACCAATTACAGTGACAATAAAAAAGAAACAATTTTGTATTTTACACATTAATGTATATTTAATGAACATCCTTTTTTGCGAACATGGCGCCCTGAGAGGAGTTCGCACATAGAAGTATGGGGAAAGAAATGTTAAATTCGTGCGCACCAAAATAGCATCACTGTGAACCCATACAATTGACACGATATGTTGAATGTGATGCCGTGCGATGGCGTTGCTGAACTGAAGATTGAGTTCGCCCTAAGCTGACAGGGTCTGCTGAAGGGCTTCCCACCGACTCCACGCTCGGATTTCAACACACTGATCAGCAAAGGACTACAGGCAACAATCCGTTTATGTACTGAAGGCTACAAAATAACTGTTCCGGCTTTGAACCACTACAAAGCAGTGGAATGTTACCTGAAGCAGACAAAAGCGAAATACTTCATACACGATATTGCCGCCAACAAACCTATGAAGTTTGTACTTCGAGGACTACCCGACATGATGAATGCCGAACTAAAGCAGGCACTGTCGGAGGCTGAACTAAAGCCTGTGATGATGTTTAAAATAAAACGACACAACACGGACAACCGAAAGTATCGAGATCAACTGTACTTGGTTCATCTAGAGAAGGACTCCATCACCATGAGACAACTGAAAACTATAAAATCGTCATTTCATATAATCATCGAATGGCAAAAGCATAAACCGGTACATCGGGATGTCTCACAGTACACGAACTGTTTGAACTACGGCCATGGAGCGAGGAATTGCCACATAAAAAGTCGGTACGGGAAATGTGCCGAAACACACAATACCAACGATTGTCTACTAGATGACATCGTAGTAAAATGTGCGAACTGTGATGGCGAGCATCCATGTACTAGCAAATAGTGTCCCAAACGTGCGGAGTTCACAAAAATTCGACAACAGGCGTCTCGTAAACAATCAACGCGCAAGAATGTTTCACAGAAGGATGAAATTAATTTCCCACGGCTCCCACCAAAGAGGGATATTCAAAATTTGCTGCCTTTGAACTTTCTCACAGCAATCCAAAAGATTCAGCCGCAGGATCACAAAAAGATTCTTCCTCCAAAATCCCTCCTAGATGTTGCAATAATCAACCACAAGCAAAGGATGACTCTGGTGACTTATTCTCCGCTGAACAACTGATCGTCACTTTTGAAACAATGACAACAAAACTACGAAACTGCAGAACGCAATTAGATCAAATCAACGGCTTAGGCAAATTCATCATCGAATATGCAATATAATGAGTTGTCGGACTTTCTTCAAGAGAAGAATGCCGATATTGCTATTTTAACTGAAACTCATCTTAAACCTGAAATTTCTATTTTTATTTCCAATTACAGAATTCACAAGCTCGACAGGACAACTACCAGAGGAGGGGAAGTTTCCATTGCCATTAAACGAACCATTCAGCACAGGCTTCTGCCTGTCTTTAAATTGCAACTTATAGAAGTCATCGGAATTAAGACTACAACGACGATGCGACCCATCATCATCATTGCAGCGTACTGCCCCATTGCCGCGTACTGCGAGATCTGGCTATGGTCACTCAACGACAGAACAAATTCATCATTGCTGGGGACCTGAACGCACGACATGAGCTGTGGGGAAACAAAAAACAGAATCGAAACGGATTCGTACTTGCCGAAGATTACGAAGCTGGACAGTACAATATTCTCGCTCCGGATCAACGCGACTTTCTAGATCGGGAGTTCATTCCATTTTAGATATATTCATCAGCAACATCGCCATAGATAGCTCTCCGGTTGTCTTCAACGAGCTCTCTTCCGACCACTTTCCAGTAATATTGACGTTAAGATCTTCACCAGAAACAGTGCCTATTCAACCTCGGAGGAACTATTATCGCACCGACTGGGTCCAATTTCAACAAAACGCCGACCAACTTATTAACATCGATTTGCCACTAGATTCCCCGATGGAAATCGATTTGGCCCTATCTTTCTTCCAGCATTCAATCACAGTCGCTAGGATAGGACGGTTCCAGTACAACATATGCCGAGTTCCTCTCTTCAAATTGACAGTGTCACCAAGAAACTCATCCGACTTCGAAATATCTACCGGAGGCAGTATCAACGAGCTGGCACCCTAGATAATAAGACCTTTTATAACAACTTAACTAGGATAATCCAGGAAAGGATAACTGAGCTTAGCAACAGGAACTTCCAGCAAAAGCTTCAAGAAATTCTCCCACATTCAAAGCCCTTCTAGTCTTTAACGAAGGTGCTCAAGAAAAATCCGAAGCCTATTCCTCCTTTGACGTCACCCCAGGACACAGCTGAAGGAATACCTTTAATCACACCAGTAGAGAAGGCAAATGCGTTAGGCCAGCAGTTTTTGTGTTCTCACAATTTAGGACTCAGCATTGTTAGTCCCAGGCGCGTATACAGGGGGGTGTTTTAGGGGTTCAAACCCCCTCCGAAACTCAAAAAAGTATGATATTATGTAAACTCTTTTTTTCGAATAAGTAAAAAATAAAATGAATAATTTTCAACAAACGACTCCACAATAAAAAAATTTCAAATAATTATATAAAAAGTTCCATTTGTATGGAAATTGATCAACATGTTCTGAAACACCCCCCGAAATTTTTTTCTGGGTACGCGCCTGGTTAGTCCACATGAAAGAGCCGTTGCTGATAGCGTAGCTGAGGTAGAGCGAATAAGCTGATGGCTCTTGCGAAAAAATCAAAAATATGAAGGCTCCCGGTTTCGACAACACATTCAACATTGAGCTGAAACATTTGAATATTCGCTCATTTGTTTTCTTAACTAACGGCTAGCTTAGCTTTATAACAGGTGCTGGAAGCTACCTTCAAAGTGGAAGTTAGCTAAAGTTATCCCAGTTTTGAAACCGGGGAAAGATTCTTCCTTTTCCAAGAGCTATCGGCCCATCAGCTTACTCTCTGCCCTATCCAAGCTGTTTGAAAAGTCAATACAAAGGCGAATTCTTAATTTCGCAGACGAACTGGATATATTTCTGGAAGAACAGTTTGGGTTCCGGAAAGGAAGATCCACCATCCACCAACTCACAAGGGTTAACAACATCATCCAGCAAAACAAATCAGTGTCCAAAACAACTGCCATGGCAATATTGAATATTGAAAAGGCATTCGATATATGTGGCACGATGGCCTGGTGTTCAAACTGCATCGGTATAATTTTCCCATGTATCTTATTAAAATTATCAGAAATTATCTTGCAAATAGAGCATTCCAGGTTTCTCTGAATGATGCACTTCCAGAAAGATTTACTATTCCTGCTGGTGTACCCCAAGGAAGTATCCTAGGTCCCATCCTATACAACATTTTTACATCAGACATCCCACCTCTTCCGGGTGGTGGTATTCTGTCACAATTTGCTGATGATACTGCCATTCTTTACAAAGGTCGTGTCATTAATGCTCTGAAGAATAATCTACAAACAGGTCTGGACGCTCTAACTGAATATTTTACAAGCTGGAAAATTGTGATCAATGCAGCAAAAACTCAGGTCATCTTATTTCCACATTCAAGATCTTCAAAACTTGTTCCATCAGACGAATGCCGAATATGATTCGGTAATAAGGTCATCCAATGGTCCGACGATGTTATCTATCTAGGACTCACCTTTGACAGACATCTGATATTCAGGTCACATGTTGACAAAATCGTTCAAAAATGCAGCATACTCATCAGGTCTCTGTATCCGATTTGTAGAACATCTAAACTGTGCCTGAAGAATCAGATGGCTGTCTATAAACAAATCATCTACCCCGCAATTGAATACGCAGTCCCTGTTTGGCGGGGCTGTGCACGAACACACAAACTTAGGCTTCAGCACATTCAAAGTAAGATCTTAAAGATGATTCTAAATCTACCCCCTTGTACAAGGACTAGTGAAATACATGAGATGGCCTCCCTGGATATACTAGAACAAAAATTCGAACAATACTGCACGAAATTTGAAGAGAGATGCTCAATCTCTGAAATACAAATAATTCAAAATTTGTACGTATTAGGTTAGGGATAGTTATAAGTGGGTAGATATTTTATAAATAACTAAAATATATATTATGATTAAACATTAGTATGTAAAACAAGAGTAACTAAAACACCTATTGTTAATAACGAATCGTATGAACAACAAAGATGAAAGGCCAAAGGGTCAAAACCCTTGCACTGTAAAATGTTGATGTAATACATAAAAATAAGATTAATAGACAGATATTTATGCAAAAACAAAACAAAAAAAATAGATGAGCATGGACTAATACGCATGGAAGGGAGGAAGAAGAAGGCAAATTTTCCTCCGTATGACATGCGATTCTCGATTATCTTACCTAAAGAACACCCTTTAACTTGCAAATTAGTACAACATTACCACGAGAAATTCGGTCACGGTTACAGGGGAACGGTAAAAAATGAACTAAAACAGCGATATTACATTCCAACTCTAGATAGAGTAGTACACAGAGTTATGAGGAACTGTGTCTGGTGTCGAATCCACCGTAGTCGTCTACAAACTCCCAGAATGGCCCCATTGCCCGTTCAGTGTTTAATACCATTCCAACATTCTTTTAGCTACGTGGGAGTTGATTATTTAGGCCCGTTCGGTGTGTCAGTTGACCGTCGTATAGAGAAACGATGGATACTATTATTCACGTGCTTGGTCGTGCATTCACTCAGAGGTAGCTCACAGCCTGAACTCGCAATCTTGTTTGATGGCTATTCGGAGATTTATCTGCAAACGAGGGCCTCGGGATTTTCTCAGACAACGGTACTAACCTTAAAGGAGCCAGTAAGGAACTAATAAAGGTGGTTCGCCATATTGATGAAGACTGTGCAAATGAGTTAACCAACGCTCGAATGAAATGGAACTTTAATCCGCCAGCCACCCCGCATATGAGAGATGTTTGGGAAAGGCTGGTTCGGTCAGTAAAAGTTGATGATGAAAGGCGTCTTACGGAGCTGAGGATATGATTAACTCACGTCATTCGACCTACGTGCCGCAGTCAGCAGATGAGATTGAAACACTAAGTCCGAATCCCTTTCTTCGTGGAGTATCGCACAATGAAGCTTAGTCAACGCCTCCTCCACCGTAGTCAGCAGAGGCTCTCAGAGATGCCTATAAAAGATCACAACAACTAGCCTCTGAAATGTGGAACCGGTGGATTAAAGAATATGTTCCCACGGTCGTGCCAAGTGGTTCAGTGAAACGAAGGGTTTAAAAATCGGCGATTTAGTAATACACTTTACCCTATAACTCCGGAACCAGAAGTCGGATCCGGATGAAATTCAGCAATTCCGTATGGGACCATGAGACTATTCATTCGAATCTAAGTTTGTGGAAATCGGTCAAACCATCCCTGAGAAATGTGAGTGAGATCCATTTTGGTATATATGACCACTATTTCCGGTGCTTCCGGAACCGGGAACCAGGATAGCCGGAATCGGTTTGTTTAGTTGCCAACCCATAATGACTATCAATTTGTGTAGTTTTGAGACCAGTTTAGAAATTTTTTTTACGTTTTATGTTTCGCCGGTTAAAGTGACGGTGTACAATATTGAACACACTTCACCCTGTAACTCCGGAACCGGGAGTCGGATCCGGATGAAATTCAGCAATTCCGTATGGGACCATGAGCTCGATGAACTGAGTCGAATGGTATATGACATTTTTACTAGTCGGTTTTTCGAGTGATTGCATAACCTTTCTATATGAGAAAGGCAAAAACACAGTCTAGATGACAGACAGGATGTTTTTGATAGAGTAACGTGGTGCCATCATGCCATATGCGAGTACTATCCAAACTAAAGGAATATTCGAAATGATCGTTAAAATGACTAAAGAATCTAATTTGAGTGTCCTGTCTGTTAGTCTGTAATACTACGTCAAGTTTACGGAACATGTTAAAGTCGGGTACGTGAGCAATATTCGGCTAAAAAAATAATATATTGATCTTAACGTCGACCGAAATTGATTGATCGTCTGAATCGTGTTTATGTAGCGTTTACACTATTGCTGGCAAAATTTAAAAAAAAATGATTAAAACAATGAAATGTGATTGATATTGAACCTCTTCATACGAACGAATGCTTTCAACTTAGAAAAACATGAAATACGAACGAGATGTTCAATATTTTCATTCCGTCGTCATCTTGAATTTCTTCACCAGCATTATTGCATGCGATTCCTGATGAAAACAAACCAATCTCATTTGCATTTGTGGTTGTAAGTGAGCTGTCAGAATACTCAATAAGATAAACATTCGGTTGAACTTTTTAATTTTTTTGTGAACGGTGATTTGGTGACATTTGAAGACACACACGAGAAAAGGTCCTAAGTGCAAATGAGAGTTTCTCTATGTTTGCTATCTCTTTCGATTATTACGGTCCTATCATTAATCCTACTCTCTAACTCTTCACATAGAATAACGACTGAACCCATCGACTTTGAATCTGTAGTCAAGAAATTGTTGGAAAATACAGAGATATGCCGTAATAACTGAAAGAGCAATTAAACAAAGACAATCTGTCAGTTGCACTTGGGACCTTTTCTAATGTTCATCGAGATTCGTGCTTTATAAGTAGTAATCGTTCTTCATTTTAAGCATTGGCTAAAACGTAAGTACTTTATTTGATTAAAATGCATGAACAATAGATTATAAGGTTACGATTTTTCCCAGTGAAATCTCTACTACGTTTGTTCTACGTTTACTAGGTATCTCATGTTTCTTCGTTATATGATGATTTCGAGTATCTAATGGAATACTGAAAAGGTTTTGAACATTTTCCACGACTTTAAAAGTTTTCGACATAGTTGTATGCGTCATTTAAAAAGGCGGGTGGGTAATGTCAGAGACATAACTGGATGTCGTGAATACGAAAACAACTGACATGTTACTTAACACTTCCGAATATCAATAAGTTGATCAATTGTATAAAATTGTATGTAGAATTTGAAACGATGCACCTAAACTAAAGTACAGATTAGTTACAATTAACATTCTGAAACACAAATATTATGAAATAACCAGTATAGTTCTTTATAATAAAATCATGGTGGCTCTGAAAAGAACCTTTTATGAAAGCGTTTGTGATGGAGAGTGATGAGTTGAATTCGAATTCCGATGGATGCCGCTGACTTCCGTCATCTAATTCCAGGCTGAACTGTTGTACACCCAAACCTCCATTTACGTAACTTATATATGTATGTATGTATGTATGCTTACACACTCACTCGTTTGCGTATATGTGTAAATATTTATACATATAAATGATCGCTTTTACTTCACAAATATTTATATGTATTAAGAAATACAAATATTTGCGCACATGCGTACGTATATTAATACATATATACATATATAAGTTACGTAAATGGAGGTTTGGGTGTACGTGGGTGCGATACTGATATGGTTGGTGTAGGTGTAGTGTTTACAACCGATTATACGCTTCCAATAAAGAAAACATTAATTCGCTGGGTTGATCAATGATACATTAGGCCTAATTTATTGAACGAAACTATCAATATGCTATAGGGATTCGTTTCTAGCATTCAGGAGGGTCAAATTGCGTAATTCTCTACGACATTAAACTCTGGAAAATTTTTCGCAAAAACAAAGAAGGCTTCACTTGATCTCGATTACTGTGAATTTCACACAGCGAAAAGTGCACAAATCTAACCAAGCTGTTCTAGATTTTCACTAAACTGAGGATATTTACCTTTGATTTGCGAACAACAAATCCTAATAGTTCTTTAGAAAACTTTTGAGCCATTAGAACGACTGATTTTGTGTAATGCTCTCCACCGTTGTTTTTTCATCAATGCAAATGACTGGCAGCTGTGACGTAATCGCTTTTGTCGGGAGCGAAATTAGCTTTGCAAACGACATAAAATACATCTGCTTGCAGTGGCGATAGAATCCAAACTGATCCAATTTTTGTTAGGAGCTTTCTTTTTACGTGATTTCGTTTGTAGCTTTTTCATTAATAGGCGGTCCTAACGGCTATAAAAATAGCCGCATACAGAATTTTAATGTCGATTATTTCATTTCGGATTTGCATAATTTATTGCAAGAAACTATCAACATGCTGTAGGGATTCGTTTCTAGCATTCAGAAGGACCAAATTGAGGAACTCACTACGATTTTCAACACTTTTCGGAACATTTTTCTCGAACGATTTGTTGTACAGCAGCAGATATTTTGTTCTCTTCCTCAGAACGCGTTCTGATTGGCTGGTGTTGACATGGATAAAATGAGACAGGTTTTTCAATAGTGCACTATTGAAATACTATTGAATTATTTGAGATTAGGTCACACAACTGATAATTTTATCATAAAATTGTGATCATATTTCCGATGACGTGTAGCAAAAATTATGTTGATTCGTTAGATACAACAAGAGATATTCACGATCAAAAACTTATCACTCTCTCAGAGGGTAAATTTTGAAAAGGTACCCATAGTAAAGTAAGTCGTATTCACGACAAAAGAGCACATCCTCAATCTAAGCCACCAGTGAATTGGCGATTCAAGAAAGTACCGGTCACACAAATAAATAATTCTTCGGCGACGCATAATGAGTAAGTATATTCACATATGTATTTTTACATTTATTTCAATCTACAAAACTATATGTGCCTCCATCAATAATATAGATGAATCTGATTCGGTTAACCAATCAACACGTGGCAATGAATCTTTTATTGAGAATAACCATGTTCAACACGACGATTTTTGGGAAGATCTGAAAAGACATGTTGATGACAGTTTACTCGCTTCAATACAGTCTACAGGAATAGCATTCACTGCATATTTGCATAGTTTACCCAATTACAATCGTGCTATGGTGTTCGAAATTCTTCCTTTATTAAAATCAATGGTTTTGAAGCCGCTAATGTCAATTGTTTGTGGAGAAATCAAGTTATCTATACTAGAAATAAATAGAACTATTGTTTTGAAACATGTAATGAAGGTGACTCATACATTTGATATGGTAGATACCGAACATAAATTCATCGAAGTATTGAAGGAACGCTGTAATTTTAAAATGCCAATGTCGGATCCTGTAAGCACAGAACTGAACACCACGGAAAATAAAAATGGCATTGAACTGGAAGAAAAAACGTATCCGAATGTATACATTGGATTAGAAAATTTTTTCACTAATTTCTTTGCAATTGAAATGAATATTGAAATATTATTGCAAAGCTATCGGAAGCTTGTTAATTCTGAAAATAGTCAAAGCAATAACTTTGTACAGGGCAAATTTTGGAAGAGAAAAATTGAAAGCAGACGTGATGAAATTTGTATACCCTATTTCATTTTCGCAGACTCGTTCGATATTAACAATCCGTTAGTTTAGAACCTGGTAAACAAGCGTTTGTTGGATTTTATCTGAATTTTCCCAGTTTACCAAGACACATTCATGGGAAAACCGAGAACATGCTTCTGATTCAATTCGTGTATTCAGTAGTCGATAAGTCTCATTCAAATGAAGATGTTTTGCATATTTGTTCGATAGAACATGAAAGTATTAGAAAATGTATAGAGGACGAACCTGCACTATATCGCAGCGAAGAATCTTACAACGAAACACTTGAGAAATGCAGCTTTTCAGAAACAGGAATCCGAAAACAATCCGTGTTCAATTAAATTCCAAACTTTCATATTACTGAACTAAAAAAAAAGTTGATTGTATGCACGATGTTTATGAACGATTTGCTCACGATGCTTTTGTCAGCTGCATCGTACATTTTATTTCAAAAGGATATTTTTCTTTATACATACTAATTCAACGAATCAAAATGTACGATTATGATATTAATGAGAGAAAAAATATTTCTCCAGAAATAAAGTAGGAGCACTTAAGAGTCATCTAAATTCAAAATGTCTGCCAGACAGATGAAATGCTTTGTGGATAACATTTCATTAATCATAGGAGACCTAGTGTCAGGTGAAGATGAATGGATTTTTGTGATAAATGTAACTAGAATTGATTAATTTATAATGACACCATGTTTATTACCAGAAGAAATCAAGGATCTAAAATACTTAATTAAGTGTACTTTAGATCATTATCAAAAGTTATTTCATAAACATCTAAAACCCAAAGCACATTTTCTGACGCATTGTCCTTTTGCAATAGAATGGACGGGTCCGACACGGTTTACATCCAAGTTTGTTCCTGAAATGAAGCACAAATATTTCAAAAAGATAGCAACTACCACAGCATCACGAAAAAATATTGCTTTAACTCTAGCGATTAAGGATGGATTTAAGTTAGCATATAACTTACTCACAAATAAGCATAATTTTGGATTACAGCAACTGGAAGAATGAACCAAACTGTAAATAAAACTGGACTGCATAGGTATTCCTCATAAATTGATATCTCATTATTCTATTTGAATTTTCGAAGTTCTCAGCTATGTAATGCTTGAAAAAAAATCGAAATTAAGATGTGGATCTGTACTGATTTCTAAGGATGAAAACTATTCTCTTAATGAAGTTTGCTATCTTATTAGAAACAACGATTTGATAGTATTTGTTTGCCATTCAGCTTGGCGCGACGACTCTTGAAGGCTGCTGGAGGAATATAAGGTGCGCCGTGAGTAGGACTGCTTGAACCGTATTAGGTACGAGGTTATCGAATCGAGGAAATGACTGGTTTGACGGCGCATGTCAGCAGTTAGTCGAAGAGAAGAATGCAGCAAGGGCGAGGATGCTGCAACACCGCACTAGAGCGAACGAGGAATGATACAGCCAGGCACGGAACAGACAGAACACGGTTTTCCGGAGGAAAAAGCCCCACCAGGAAGACCAAGATCGCAAAGCGATGGAACAGCTGTACCGCGCAAATGACACTCGGAAATTCTATGAGAAGGTGAACCGCTCACGTAGAGGCTACACGCCACAGGCCGAAATGTGCAGAGATACCAGTGGTAACCTTCTCACGAACGAACGTGAGGTGATCGACAGGTGGAAGCAGTACTATGACGAACATCTGAATGGCAAAGCACAAGATACAGAGAATGACACAGGAATCAATCAAGGTGCACGCTCAGCCGACGAGAGATTCCCAGCCCCTGATCTGTCGGAAATAAGTGAGGAGATCGGCAAGCTGAGGAACAACAAAGCCGCGGGTAATGACCAGTTACCAGGCGAGCTGCTCAAACATGGAGGAGAGGCACTGGCTAGAGCGCTGCTCGGAATGATTTATAAGATTTAAGAGGAGGAGATTCTACCGCAGGAATGGATGGATGGAGTGGTATGTCCCGTCTACAAAAAGGGCGATAAGCTGGATTGTTGCAATTACCACGCAATCACAATGCTGAACGCCGCCTACAAGGTACTCTCCCAAATCCTTTGCCGTCGTCTATCACCAATAGCCAAGGAATTCGTAGGGCCGTATCAAGCGGGATTTACTGGAGCCCGCGCCACTACGGATCACATATTCGCGATAAGACAAGTACTCTAGAAGTGTCGTGAATACAACGTATCCACGAATCACCTATTCATTGATTTCAAAGCGGCATACGACACAATCGATCGAGAACAGATATGGTAGATCATGCACGAATACGGTTCCCCGGATAAACTGACGCGATTGGTCAAAGTGAAGTGCTTCGTCCAAGCATCTGGGACGCTCTCGAGTCCCTTCGAATCTCGGAGAGGGCTACGGCAAGGTGAAGGACTCTCTTGTATTTTGCTCAACATTGCCTTGGAAGGTGTGATTCGAAGAGCGAGGCGTATCGGACTGGCCATAAATGCGTCAAAAACAAAATACATGAGAGGAAGAGGCTCTAGAGAAGAAAAACTACGCCTCCCACCACGAATATTGATAGACGGTGACGATATATCGAGGTAGTTGACGAGTTTGTGTATTTGGGCTCACTGGTGACCGCCGACAATGACACCAGCAGAGAAATACAGAGACGTATTTTGGCAGAGAATCGTGCGTACTATGGACTCAGAAAAATCCTTCGATCGAGAAAAATACGCCACCGCACGAAATTGACCATCTACAAAACGCTCATTAGACCGGTTGTTCTCTATGGCCACAAGACCTGGACTATGTTGGCAGAGGACCATCGCGCCCTCAGTGTTTTTTAACGGAAGGTACTGAGAACCATCTATGGCGGAGTGCAGATGGAAGACGGAACGTGCAGACGGCGTATGAATCACGAATTACAACAGCTGCTAGGAGAACTACCCGTCGTACGGACAGCTAAAATCGGACGTCTACGATGAGCTGAGCATGTCATAAGGATGTCGGACGACAGCCCAGTGAAAATGGATCTTGAATCTAATCCGACTGGTACAAGAAGAAGAGGAGCGCAGTGAGCAAGGTGGATCGATCAAGTGGAGGGAGATCTCAGCAGCGTCCGTGCCTTGAGTGGCTGGCGACGAGCAGTCATGGATCGAGTTATGTGGAGCCCTATAGCTGTTAGGTAAGGTAAGGTGTTTGCCATACCTACAGCAGCTATGAGTTCGATGACCACATTGATGCGTACATAATAAATACGCAATACTTTGCTATTAGCACTTGCAATATAGAAAGCATGATGTATGCTCCCTCGCGTCTTAATAATTTACCAGATGATAGGAAAGCAATTCGCTTGCGAAACTAAACAAATAAACTACCTTTTGAATATAGTTTTAATAAAAAAAATCAGATTTTTCTAAGACATTGTTAATTGTTGTATATTTAAAATCAAAAAAATCTCAATAATTCTTTCTAATTATTCTTATTGTAGGTTGTCAATTGTGATGCTCTAAGATCGAAATTCTTCGTGTTTGTGTATTGTTTATTGACCTTATGATAATTTACAGAACAATAGAGGGAAAACTCATCATTCTCATACAATTTCAGTAGCTGCAACCACAGCTGTAGGTGCAGCAAAGACAGCCATTTTTGTAATATTTGGAGGAGCAGAATATGCTGCCGAAAATATACTGCATGCAATATCCTTATGCATGAATATAACATATATATTAAATTTACAGTACTTGCCAGGTTGTAAACCGTTATGGATGTTCATCCAAACTTATCTTTTCAAAATTACAGCATCTATTATTGAAATACCAAAAAGTACCCGTGATTTACTTCAAGCGATCGACGAACCATAACTTATTAAGGTTATCATGTATATTTTAAATATGTTGTTTCTGTTCTTAATTTGAATAAAATGACATTTTCAACAGACCAAATCTGAGTAATTGATCGAAAAAGATTTTTCGATAAGCCACGGATATTCCTAGAACCATGACAACAAAAACTCGGAATCTGGAAAAAAAATTTCAACATTCATAAGTTTTACTCATGATATAAGTTGTGGGGAATCATGATTTTGGTCAAAGGAAAAAGTAACGCTCAGGTAGCGTTACGAACATTAATTTTCATGATTTGAAGAATATTTTGCATGGTCTATTTTCATAGCATGAAAATGTAGTATTTTCATGAAATCATGAGTAATTTTTCTTATTTAAGAGATTTTGTCCACGTGTATGATTGATATGAGAAAGGCATCATTACACCACTAGGTGGATTAAAACAGGTTTAATTAGTATATTCATACACATGATAAAATTTTATAAAAGTATTGTATTTTTTGAATCACGTCTTTTGCATTATAGTTTTTACGAATATAACACATGAATTGAAGAACAAAAATATCCTCGAATTTTTCCAATATGAGAACTAACACCTAGCGAAGAATTGAAAAATCACTCCGACACTTGAATCTAACAGATCGGCTGAAAAGTTCGTATCGTTTCTATGAGAAGGCGCCACTAGAATTAAATCCATGCCATTTTCAGTTAGTACCAACCTTCAAAAGATACGTGTATGAATTTGACAGCTGTCTGATTATTAGTTTGTGAGATATTGCATTTTTAGTGAAGCTACTTTTGTTATTGTGAAAAAAATGGAAAAAAAGGAATTTCTTGTGTAGATGAAACACTACTTTTTGATGAAAAAAAGTGCCGCCGATACCAAAAAATGGCTTGATGAGTGTTATCCAGACTCTGCACCGGGCGAAGCAACAATTCCTAAGTGGTTTGCAAAATTTCGTACTGGTCATATGAGCACCGAAGACGATGAACGCAGTGGACGTCCAAAAGAGGCTGTTACCGAAAACGTGAAAAAATCCACAAAATGATTTTCAATGACCGTAAAGTGAAGTTGATCGAGATAGCTGACACCATAAAGATATCAAAGGAACGTGTTGGACATATTATTCACGAATATTTGGATATGAGAAAGCTTTGTGCAAAATGGGTGCCGCGTGAGCTCACAATCGATCAAAAACAACAACGAATTGATGATTCTGAGCAGTGTTTGGAGCTGTTATATCGAAATAAAACCGATTTTTTTCGTCGAAATATAACAATGGATGAAACATGGCTCCATCACTTCACTCCGGAGTCCAATCGACAGTCAGCTGAGTGGACTGCACGCGATGAACCGAACCCAAAGCGTGGAAAGACTCAACAATCGGCCGGTAAGGTTACGGCGTCTGTATTTTGGGATTCGCATGGTATAATTTTCATCGACTACCTTGAAAAGGGAAAAACCATCAACAGTGACTAGTTTTGTTTCATCAAGACAATGCACCGTGTCACAAGTCGATGAAAACCATGCTGAAATTGAACGAATTGGGCTTCGAATTGCTCCCTCATCCACCGTATTCTCCAGATTTGGCCCCCAGTGACTTTTTCCTGTTCTCAGACCTCAAGAGAATGCTCGCTGGTAAAAAATTTAGAAGCAATGAAGAGGTAATCGCTGAAACTGAGGCCTATTTTGACAAAAGGACAAATCGTACTACAAAAATGGTATCGAAAAGTTGGAAGATCGCTATAATCGCTGTATCGCCTCTGATGGCAATTATGTTGAATAATAAAAACGAATTTTGGCAAAAAATGTGTGTTTCTATTAAACGATACGAACTTTTCAGCGGAACTGTTACGTAAGCCTATTTAGTTTCAGCTCGGATCTACGTAAAACAATTTTCTTTGTCAGCTATTTAAATTAGTAGCGCATAGAAACTATACACCGAAGAAAAAAAACATGATTATTTCATAAGTTGTGACTTATGAAGCAGCACAATTTTGAATTTATTGGGGACTTATGCATTCAGTAAGGACACATATGAACTTCATAAGCATGAGTTATGATATTTATATCAATGACATATGCATTCCTTAAGACACAATTAATGATTTTTATAACAGTGGAAAACAAAACACCGTTGTTTTAAATGAGCACATTTTGCTTCAAAACTTTGTGCAAAGCGCACCATCTGAAGCGTGCAAAACACTTTTTCAAAATTCGAAATTGAAACAATTGATGGAGTAGATCACCTCTGGAGATGAAGAAATAAATTCGTTGGCTTCAAAATATCCCGTTCTATCAGAAATTGTTTGTAATTGAATTGCGGATTCGAGGAAAAAATGTAAGTCTCTATTCATTATTTTATTTCATGATAGTAACATCTTGTTTATGCATAACATAACAATCAGAAAATATTGCGTTGGTGGAGGAAAATAACATCCAGAAATCGGAAGCGCTTGTCCCGGGTTGGCGGTTCAATGCATAGGGAGCTGGTCTTACAAACCAGTTGTCGTATGTTCGAGCCCCAACCTGGAAAGATTCGTAGCGTCAGTAGAACCGTAGCACTAGTCATGCAATGGTTCTGTACACTCTGAATCGGCTGCGAAGTCTGTTGAAACAGAAGGTCAAATTCCACTACAGGAATGTAATACCAAGGCTTTTTTTGTTGATCCGGACTCGTTTTCACACGTTTTAAATCAGGCCCGTGCGCAGGAATCATTCAAGGGAGGGGTTTAAGTGGGAGATTTAAAAGGGGTGGTGTTCAAAGGGGGTGAGGGTTCAAGGGAGGGAGGGGGTTTTTAGAAGGTGTGGAAGGCGCAAAAAAATTGAGAAAATGCGTTAACTAAAACATTGACACTGTAAAACAAATTCTGAGAACGAAGTATGAATTGCAGGGTTTGGATGAATGAAGCAGTGAAGATGAGTATACATGCTTCACGGCGTATGATATTCATGAATATACCTGCTTTATGAATCATGTCGCTTTTGAGGAAGCGTGAGCCTTGTTGCTTTATTGAAGTGGCTGTCCATGCACGAGAATAGAAGAGAGCGAACAATATTCACCCCTACTACTGTTTCTCCTTCTCTCGGTAAGAGAGAAGCTCTAGCCCCATAATTCACAGCAAAGCAAATTAGCTTCACGGTGCAAGATAGTGATGAAGATTAAATATTCAGTTTTCGCTAGCAGACTGATGACTGGCTCTGAACTGTCACATGTTTCTTCGAGGTCCGAACGCGATTCACATTTGTTCATACAGAATTCAATTTGTGTGCACTGCCACCGCTAGAGCGTTTATTAGAATAAAGGTTTTACTGTAATGGGAACATGTGTTTCTCAAAGCTCTCACAGGTCATAGCAATACACAATGAAAATTCAAAGAAAAAATGTTCAATGATTAAAAGACTTATTTTTTATCCTGCTGGTTGATTAACTATTATGCCCTACTACGATTAAACCCAATTAAACGCTATTCAGTAGGAATTTGATTTACACAAGTAACAAGAGTACATGAGCCAGTTTTCTTCTAGCAGCTAGCAAACGCAGCGTTTGTTTGTTTGCAGTATTTTGCGAGATCACCAGATCGCAATTGCGAATTGCTTCGCTCCTGCTACTTCTGTTTATAATATTCAAGTATAACTAAAAATTCTTACCCTGTACTAACTTGACACGAAATGAATAAGTGATATGCAACAGTTTTCGTGGCATAAAGTCATCATTAACAGCCGTTCGCGTTCGAAGTCATCAGTCTGTTAGCGAAAACTGAATATATAATCTTCATCACTTACTAGCCCCGTGAAGATTGTTAGCTTGCAATGATTTGTGTTTTGTTTACACTTTTCTCTAACCACTTGTGCAGTTGTTTATTCGTTTTCATTAGTTTGTTTCGAAATGCGTGGACTTTCAGCAGAACAACGTCGAAAAATTGTGTAGAAATGGTGCACAGAACGCGGACTGTCACTGTGAAAGATAGCAAAAATGGAAGGAGTATGTGAAAAAGCCGTGCGAAATGCAATCAGGAAGTTCGGTGAGGATAACACCTTTGAGGATAAACCGAAGTTCGGGATGTGGCCAAAAAAGTGTGCACTTCGAAGTCAAATGTTCTTCGTGCTAAAGAACGGCTGAATCTTCAAACCTATAAGAAGCAGCAACAACCAAAACGTAGTCCGAAACAAGATGCATCGATCAGGCCGAGGCACAGTGGTCCAAAACTGGAAAAAAGACGGTCAAAAGTCTGTACTGACTTTCACTGATTTTTAAGAGCTAACGTGTCTTCGAAGAAGTTTTACAAGATTATATTACGCTTCTTTTGAATGTGGCACCTTAAGGTGAAATGTAGCGGAATGCGAAAATCACGTTTTTGATCAATTATTCAAAAACTATACCGATTTTCGAAAAACCAACAACACTTAAGATTTCGAAATCAAATTTATCATAACTAAGTATTCTTAGAATTTTGAAATTTTGCTTTGCCGAGCCGTAATTGGTTTTTGAAATGTATAAACGGTCACTGTTCCGTCCCACGGGGATTATTTTAGAACTGAAAAGTAGTGTTTGTAGCAGAATTTCACAAAGAAACTGAAAATGGAACTCAAAATTATAAAATTTTAGCTAAAACAACCGAAAATTGAAAAAGTTTACATAAACTTTTCTGCATTTTTTTAATGCTTGCGCGCAGCTGTTTCGTATTGAGGTGGTGTGAGAAATGCACGGTGGCATTATATCGTGAACAAAAATTACATATCAAATAATGACGCGAATTTATGCAGTATTTGGTTTTGTGTTAAAATAAAAACGAGTTGAATACAATAAAATGAGTATTGTAAGAAATCGTTTATTTTCTAAGTAGCTGTCATTTATAATGCTAATAATGTTCAACTCTGTTATCGTTGTTATCGTAAAACAGGTATTATTTTAGATTGTAGCAATTTTTATAGCAAAACTAAAACATCAACATTGACAAGCTACTGAATGAAATGAATACAAGCCAAGTATTATCGTTCATTAACCTGATATACAAACAAAGTGATAAACATTGAGGGTCAGCTTCGAGCCAGTCAACATGGAAAACTTATTGGAATTCATTGGTTTTTCAATTATAATGAATACAATGAATCAACGCTTGATTTTGCTTTCAAAATCGATTGAATAATAAGGAACTGCGAAATAACTTTATATTCAATTTCGTGCCCCAAATATGTGCTTGAGAAAAGATTCACTAAATAATTTGAACTGCATGGTATGATGAACTATTAGTTATAATTGGAATGCATCCGGTCCGGATAATAGTGCTGAGTTAAGTGAAACGCCTTTCACTTTAACTGCGGCATCAAACACTAAGCGAAGTTTCGGTAAACTTTCGTTTTTATTCATGACGATAAACTGAGGCTCACAAATTTCTTCAGGTGTTAACTTTTTGGCGTATTCTTTCGCCTTTTTTTCTTTGATTTATAGTTTCGATGGCCCATGTCTTCATTTTTTGCAATGATTGAGCGGAAACAAATATTGGAGAAGCCAAATGAATGAAAAACTAACAGAATAGATGATTTATTGGAAAAAGAGACAGGACTCGAACCTGCGTTCTTATGCATTCCGTGCATACGCGCTACCATTTCGCCACTCTGAATCTTGTTTTAGTCACTCTAAAACGCCAGTCAGACAAAGTAGAACGACCATCGAACATGGTCTACATCCTGGCCATCACCCGACCGATACCTCAGAACCAAACATCTTCTCTGTCCATCAAACACTAGTGTTCAGCGACTGGCACCATTAAAGAAGGTAACAAGCGATTATAAATACACTCTCCTGCTCAATGCTTGATCGGAGAAATAGGTATAAAGCGAGAGCACTAGTGTTTGACGGACAAATAAGATGTTTGGACGTAAGGAATCGGTCGGGTGACGGCCAGGTGATAACTGAAGATTGGCAATATACTTAAATGTTTATATTATTCGGCTAACTGCTCATAATCTATTGACTGCAAAGGTAAATTTAGGTTCTTGAATGTTCTTACATCCTTTAAGGCGAACTTTGTAGTTGTCTTGCCACTTATTTGCAGGCTGACTCTTTTAGCATTCTGTTTCTTCTCTTGAAAAAAATTGAGTCCACTTCAATTTTAAAGGGTCGATCTTACCCTTTGGTTGTAGTTCCTCTGCTACTTGCTCATCAAGTAAAGTAAGCGATGAGCCTGGATCTAGAAAATCAAACGTATGTATCTTGCGATTCCCGTTCCACAGTGTTACCGGAATGATCTGGTAAAAAACACTTGTTCGTTTAGTCTGATGCACGTTAGATATGTCTTCTGCAGGTACCGGGTTCTCGACCTTTTTGGATTTTATCTGTACTGTGGTTTCCTTTACATCCATTTTCGTTGCACTTATTTTTAGTCCAACAATCTATGGCTTTATGTTTGCTACTTGCCAAACATTTCATGCATAATTTATTTTTTGTTACAGCTTCCCACCTTCTTTCTAGGTTCATTGCCCTAAATTTATTACACTGTACCAGCTTGTGTGACTCCTCACAGGCTGAGCAAGACGGTCGTTTTTCATCGTGTAGGTTTATTCTGTCCCTTTTCTCTTTATTTTGGAAGATTGAAGTCATTAACCTACAAGTGCGCGCGTGAGGTTTCAACCATTCACTTAGTTCTATCAGCGTGAGCGTTACATTATTCAGTTGTAGCTTCTCTACCCATTTTGTTTGCAGGTTGAAGGGTAATTCATTTACCGTTTCCTCCACTAATCTCATATCCTGCAGGTAATCTTCTCTGTTCAGACAACCATGTTACTGATAGATTTTTCTAACGCGCAATTTCGGCTACGGAGTTTTTATTTCTCTCCTTATTTTTGTCAGCTCATGCAACAATTCTTTGTAGACCGTCTCAGGTATACCGAAATTCTGTTCCAATCTTTCTATGATTTTGGGCACATTCTCGGGATCCATCATCATTGGTTGCACACATTTTGCAGCATATCCTCCTAGCACTACCTGTAGTCTAATTAAATTTTCCAACGGTGAAAACCTGCCCTCCTTTGAGGTATCTGCATATATATTTCTAAAAGTAGGCCATTCTCGTGGTGATCCATGAAATTTTGGAAGCCTTATTAAAGCTTGACGTTTTAAATCATTAACTTGCTGACTCCTGCCGACTGTTATTTTCATTGAAGCTTCTTAGTGCTTCTAGCATTTCGCCGAATAATGCCTTCATTTGGGATTTCTTAAGTCTAGAGTCTCTTTTGACCTTCATGGCCTTCTCCAATGAATGGATTTGTTCTTCTGCGGCGGCACATTTGACACAAATCCAGCGCTCTCCTTTGGTTGGTAATCTTTCCAACCCAGCGCATCCGTGGTGGAACCATCGGTCACATTCGTCACATGCGACCATATCCTGCTTGTCATCTGATTCTGTGCACAGACGACAATTCCTATTCTTATTTCTCACGAATTGAGGCATTTTACTTATATGTCGTGGTGCCGTCCGCACTGTTCATATTTCACTAATCGTAACTCTCTTTAAAGCTTACACTTCGATACCGTTCGCACCGTTCTTCAGAATCACTTATCGTAACTCTCTTTCGAGTTTACACTTCGATGCCGTCCGCACCGTTCTTCAGGATCACTTTATTTGCTTACTCGATCTTAATGGTGCCGAGCACACCAAGCTTCACTTACTCGATCTCAACGGTGCCGAGCACACCGATATTTATTCCAAGAGAGATCAATTTCCTCTCTTGAGCCACCAATGTTTTCGTGCGAAGGAAACGAAAACGAAATTCAGACCTTGTATTCAGGGACCTTGATTTCTTTGGAGCGTACAAGCTCTCAGTTGTGAAATAACGTCTTCAAGACCGCAGGCTGGTTGCTCTTGCGTAATGAGAGCCTATGCTTCTGTGGTGGAATAGTTTTTGACCAGCTGAAAGCAGTCTTTTTAGCACTAAGCACAACCCTAAATCTCGGAAAAAGGTTCGTTGTCTCTTCTGTGCAGAGACCTATGCCCCTTATTCGGAGGATTACCGATTGTCTTAGCGAAAAGACTTTTGACAAGGAGATGATAAATTTCGGCCTCAAACATGTAGTCGAATTGACTTTCCGAAAACTTCTGATTTTATTTACAAATTTTGGGCCTTATATATTAATTCCTAGCCTAGAAAATCTAGACGTCTCGCAGAGATCCTTTCTAAAAATGCTACACGCGCATGCTCTTTATTTCAAGTATTCGTGCGCGTGCGTCGCTAGCGAGCAGAACGTGATTGCGCTACTATCTCCTTTTCTTCCACGTGCCCAGCTGATCACTGAGCCGCTTTGCACAAGGGCAGCTGATGGCTGGCAATGTCTAACTAATTTGCAGCGCGGCAGCTATTAATCTGTAGGATCGTCGCGCGGTAACAGTGAGTGACATTGTTTTCACATTTTTGGTGAATATCACCCTGTAATTCCGGAACCGGAAGCCGGATCAGAATTAAAAATTCAGGTATTTTGTATGGGACCGTGAGACCTTTCAGTTGAATCTAAGTTTGTGAAAATCGGTTCAGCTATCTCCGAAAAAATGAGTGACAATATTTGTCACACACACGCGCGCGTGACAAATATAGTCACTCACTATGTAGACATTTGCTTAATCCTTCGAGCTGAGTCGAATGGTATATGATATTCGGCCTTCCGGGTCTCGGTTCAAAAGTTAGTTTTTGCAGTGATTGTATAGACTTTCTATATGAGAAAGGCCAAAAGGACGCCATTGGGTGTATTGAAAAATTATATAATAAAATCGCTGTTAATGTGCATTAAATGTGTATCTAGTTTGTTCCGTACGGAATTGATTCAGCTGCAAATGACAGTTAAAGCAGCCAACGCAAAACGCAACGTTTTGCGTTTTGACAGAAAGGCGAGACAGCACGATCGGAGAAATGAAAAAGGGAGCGAACGCTCGCGAAAAGAGAATAATTATTTCCAATGTGAAATTTGCCACCATTTTGAGTATTAGTGCGACTACCGAAGAAGCAACATTGCGAGGCGCTGCTTGTTATGAGAAATAAAGTTCAGTTTTTCTAACGTAATTTTTCCGACCGTATCCCGAGATCCAAGAATTGTCCGCTCGCAAAAACCGTGCTCAGAAGCTCTGACGTTGTACAGTCCACCTTATCTGAATTGAATTTTCCCGACCGAACATATGGTCCGTAACGAACCGGATCGGACTTCTGAGTGCGCACCGCCACAAGGACAGCAATCTTCAAGTGAAAAATTGTCGGCTGTAAGAAAAAATGCATATGCAAAAACATTCCTGCCGAGGCAGAACAGTGCAAAAAACAACAATCCTACTAAAAGCAGAACAGTGTGTAAAGTGTTCTACAAAAACAGCACTATGCAACGAATTTCGAAGACGTTCCTAACAGCGACGCCAACTCCATAACTGTGAAAATTGAATCCCGCCATACGCCAAAGAGACAAAGCGATGAAAAATATCATGCGCATCTACGAAAGTGTCGATCGAGCTATGTATTTTGAAAGTTGCAGTCGGCGTACACTGAGTACTCGAAATATCATAGTGATATTGTTGCCATAGTTTCGGATGATAAGCTGGAAGCGCAAGAAATCGAGTACATAAATTTCGAGAACTATTTTGATCACACACCGCCGCAGTTGAAGCTCGAATATTGCAACAGCCGTCTGACTGGCTCCACCATCGCAGGTTGTCAAACTAGAGGTGCGCATAACAGCTCATTTTGGTGAACAGCTCCGAACCGATCAGCTCACCAAAGGGAATCGATTCGATGTATCAGCTCATCAGCTCTTTTAGTTTGAACTTAAGGTTCATTTTGTGCGCCGTTTTTCTTATGCACCGGTTTTCTTTCATATGCATGATCGAAATTGAATCATTGATTTGCAATGATGCAATAAGTGCAATGCAAATTAATTTATTTTTGACTGATGTCGACTAAATTGAATCTCTTAAAGAGCCGAAGATCCGATCAGCTCGTAGCGTGTTCCCTTCGTCATAACGCAGTGAACTGGGTAGCAAATGAGTGAGCTGATGAGCTGCGGATCTTTTGAAAAGAGCTGTGAGCTGTCAGCTCACTTCAATGATTCGATTCACTGGAACAGCTCAGGAGCGAATTGCCCATCTCTATGTCAAACACCAGCAGACACTTCACCGACGTTCGATGGTGAAAATACAAAGTGGTCAAAATTCAAAGCCTTGTTTCAGGATGTGTTGGCACAATCTCGCTATTCGGATGCGATCAAACTCTACTACTTGGGTAAGGCTTTGGTCAGAACGGCTGCAGGAGTATCGTACGAAGACGATACATGAAGGCAACTACACACAAGCATGGACCATTCTAACAGAACGCTACGAAAACATCTAAGGCCTCTTTTCACTCAAGAGAATGAATTCCGAATCTTACCAAAACTACGATTTCTGCTCGACGAATGTATCAACCATGTCGAGAGCCTCGAGTACTTGAACGAGAAACTAACTGGTGTTTCCGAATGGATGATTGTCTACTTGTCGTCCCGGGTTGGTGATTCAATGCATAGGGCGCTGGTCTCACAAACCAGTTATCGTATGTTCAAGCACCGACCTGGAAGGATTCGTAGTGTCAGTAGAATCGTAACACCAGTAGAATCAGTAGAATCGTAACGGTTGCGAAATCTGTTGAAACAGAAGGTCAAATTCAACTACAGAAATTTAATACCAAGGCTTTGCTTTGCTACTTGTTAACTGTAGCTCTAGACAAAGCGACCCGTAAATAATAAAAACAGACTCCAAAACCAGGAGAAAACACATAAATAGATATTTAAACTTCGTCCCGGGTTGGCGGTTCAATGCATAGGACGCTGGTCTTAAAAGCCAGTTGTCGTATGTTCGAGCCCCGATCTGGAAGGATTCTTAGTGTCATTAGGATCCATAGTACTAGCCATGCAATGATTCTGTACACTAAGAATCGGCTGCGAAGTCTGTTGAAACAGAAAGGCCAAATTCCACAAAAGGAATGTAATGACAAGACTTTGCTTTACGAAAGACCATCTAGGTTAAAACCGTGGTTAAATGAAATCATAACTAACGATCACTCTTCCGCAGTATTTAAAACTATCTTTCAGTATGTCTTCGCGATTATAAACGACATAGTACAGAGCTAAGTCTTAGAAACCTGGTCTCGAAGGTCCCCTTGATGAGGCGGCAGATTTGATGTGGAATAATAATTTGTTTTCATTTTAGAGTTCGATTGCATCATGATGAATCAGATGCACTTTTATTTCTTTGTGGTGGACACTATAAGGACGGCTAAGACTGTTCACGGCCCATCTTGCCGCACTTTTTTTTAATACATACTAGTTGACTCGTGATTTAGCTGGAAGAATTTCAAACATTTCACCCTAATTTCCGACAATACGAGATGTGAATGTAATGACTTTCCACAGCTATGTGTGGTAGTCCTGCTACAATAAAGTGACAGTACTCCACTGTATAGGTGTAATATAAACTACATTCGATTGAATATGGTTGTAAATTTTCTTTTCTACAACGATGCTAGCAATAGTGTAGAAATTATTATTATTGTAACAGAGTTCTACATTCATAAGCGGAACTTAACCGTTTGTTTTAGCAGACTTCGCAATCAATTCATCAATATGCAAGACAAGAGCTACGTTCTTGCTGAAGATAGGGATCCTGATTGACCGGATCTGGAACATACAACTTGCTTGGGAGACCAGTGTTTGAAATCTTTAGCCACTACCGATCCCGCAAAGAAATTTTACAATCTAAGTACTTTAAAATGTTTCTACTTCACGATACAAACAATTTATTATAAATATAGAAATACCTTTTTAACTCCACGATATGCATAAACATAGAGCTCCTTTCCATAATTGAAACATATTCTGTCACCACCAACAGGCATAGAGGAAATCGGAGACGGTCCACCGATTGTAGTTTGCGTATTTTCTACACCATTTATAGCAGATCCAACTATTGGACCATCTATGCTTCCACCTGGACTATTTACGGGTCCTTGAGATTGCTTTGCCACATGCGAAGGTAAAGCTACCAAAGAGACTCTCACTTGTGGATTACTTTGATTATTTTGATATCCAACACGATTTGGTCGTGAGTATTCCGACAATGTCATCAACCTGTACTCTCCTTCGCGAGTAACAAACTGTGTTTTTAGATCATCTTTACCACTTGAATCAACCACTTGAACCGACATGGCTTGTACTCCGACTGCTTTTTAATTGTAACATGAGAAATTACAATTATATAAATTCTACCTTCGAATCACAATACACTAGTCCTAAAACAAGAAATGACAACTGGCTTCTTATTCAGCGATGCCAGGTGAATATTTCCAGACAGGGTTGAAAAAATCTTACAGCTCGAAAAAAGTCTGCAGAATCCGTAATGTAATGTATAAAAGGTTGACGAACGAAATTGACTTAACGAACAAAAAAAAGGATCGCTGCCATTGGCATATTGTCGCAAAACTGAAATGTAGAGGCGCTGCTTGCTTAGAGATGATACTTTCAGCAAGAGCTATCAAATCGGTAGGAAAATGTCTAATTTCTCCACCTTTTCAACGATTTTTTTGAAAGCGGGCAAATTCATTTGAAAAATCATAGTAGAAGAAAGTTGAAGAAAAAGTTTTTACTTTGAATTGGTAATGTTGATCTTAGTTCATTGTGCGAAATCTACCGTTTATTAGGAATAGAGCATTAAACTTGGTTTAATAGCATTTTTCAAGGGGCGAATCACTCTAAACTTTGTCTGAACTCAAACTAGTTTTACCGGGAGTAAAAAAAGTTTAGCAGGGATCTCGCTGGATTATAATGGGATTAGAGAAGTTTAGCCGAGATCTGGAAAAGCATTATTTTGACATAAGAAGCTGTAAACGTGGGAGCAGAGATGCCAGATATTTTCATAGAATATATATATATATATATATATATATATATATATATATATATATATATATATATATATATATATATATATATATATATATATATATATATATATATATATATATATATATATATATATATATATATATAATATTGCTTTGCATAAAAAATCTGTATTTATCTGTATTCACTAATGAAAGGAAATTTCGGAAATAAAATTATGTTTAAAGATGTTATTCCATTACATTATTGTTATAGAATGGCAGATGCAAGGAGCATTCCTTTATATCGTAAGTCCTTGCCGTACTGACAAGAACATTCAACGACGAAATTTAATTGTTTTTGTTATCAACCACAATTGAATTGTAAATCCATATACTTTTTTCGTTTGAAAATGATGACTTGGAATTCAAACATGGAATTCAAACGCCCAATACGCAACGTCAAGTCAGGTCATACAACTTTTCAGTCTGACAATAAATTTTCATGACGCCATGACTTCCTTGAACATCAGTTCAAATTGGTTTCAAATTATGATATAAATGTATTTCAGCGTTCATCATTAAACAGCTGCACGAAAAAAATTTCATTTTAATATGGGCAATCAAACACGCTCAGACGGAAAAGTTTCATTATTTCTTTCTTACTTTTTGTGGTATCTGTATAAATCTGTATTAAATTTGAGAAATCTGTATAAAATCTGTACTCTGTATTAATTCTGTATGCGCATGTAAAAATCTGTATAATACAGATAAATCTGTATAAATGGCACCTCTGCGTGGGAGCTCGAATGACAGATGCACTTCAAACAAGATTAGGTTGAACAAGAACTAGGTTGGATTAGTTTTAAATTACCCAAACTTATCTAGACTAGTTGGGATTAAATGAGATTAGAGAAGTTTATTTTGGAATTACATGAGTTTATTAGTACACGCAGAGAAATAGAACGCATTAGATTCTGATATACTGAGTCTTCAAATCAACGTCTAACATTTGTTTAAATCTAATAAAAATATTTTTGAATTACCATTTGAATCGAATAAAACTTTTTTTAAATTAAATTTAGTGTGGCAATGCATATTAGATTTGAATATATTAAGATATGGATTCAAAGTTGAAAATTTTATTAAATCAAATAAAAAAATTATTTGATTCAAATGCTTGTTACAGTACATTAAATGTATTTGAATCAAATATGGGGTGGTACAGATTCAAATTTAAAGTTATGTTCAAACAAATATATTTGTTTCATCCAGACACATGATATGATATATTTCAATTAAATATTTTGATTCTTGAATTCAACTGAATTAAATATACTGAGTCTTAGATTCAGATTCATTCAAGTTTTTTCGTTTTTGAATCAAATGCCAGCGAATATTGATTTTAAAATATTATCATTAAATCAAATATTGATACTAATTGATTTCGATATATTCTGCACTACTTTTGATTTTTCTAAATCCTTCGAATTGTGTGAAACCATAGTAAATACTATAGGTAAGGCATATTATGAATAATGTACGTACAGGAAACTTATATTTGTATTCATTTCAGAAAACGGTTTCACAATAGAGTTATTAAAAATTATTGAACGAAAGGAAGACGAGAAGTAAATACCGCAACCATATTTAGCTGAACGTACAAAAATGCTTCCATGGTATTAACAATCGGAGAAAAACCTTAGTAAGCAAACCAAAGATCAAACAAATCAATCGACGTAACAAAAGCAGCCTACACAGCCTTGTTTTTAATCAAGATATGTACAAGAGGGAAAACCATACTAAAAAGTATCAACACACGATGTATTTGACGAGATCTGATAAGCGCATCTTAACTCAGATCGTGGCAGATGGTTTTAAAGACCGTTTCTAAAAACTAACTCCATCAGAATTACAAAGCAGAACAATTGAATTGCATGAATTATTCACAACTGAACCACAGGAAAATTCATTCAATTCTTTTTCCACTTAGTGTAAATTCCTAACAGATCTCAGTGTATTTTTTATGGGCCGAAACAGTTAGTGGCAGTTTATCCTTTTTATTTTTATAATTAATTAAAGCGCGATTATGAAGATTTAAGGTAAAAATTATGACATCATTTTAGTCCAAGAAGTAAAAAGCTAATGTGAGAATGGCAGGGTGATTGATAGAAGAGAAAAAAATGAAAAAGAAACTGTCACTTACTGATGCGGTCTTTTAAAAAACCCTAAAACAACGGTGATTATTTTAAGTAAATATATTTACAATAATCCATCAGAAATTCGTTTTAAACAACAATTTAATGAGTTTAAAAAGTATTTGATTCCAAGTGAAATGAAATTAGATACAAATTGAAATAAAATATTTTAGAATTCGAAGCAAAATCTATTTGAAATAAAAGTTCATTTTATTTATTTCTTTGCGTGTAGAAACAAAAATTATTTGTTTTGAAGTGAATATCTAATGTATTTGAATCACAGATAAATGAAAATTGGCGCTGATTGAAATAAAAATTTCTTTGAATTCAAAGCGCAATATGTTTGAATTAAAAATTAATTTTTCTGCGTGTATGAGATTGTCTAGAGTTTAGAGTGATTTGCCCCTTGATTAAGATCAACATTACCACCTCAGAGTAAAACCTTTTTCTTTTACTTTTACTAGGATTTTTCAACTGAATTTTTCCGTTTTCATAAGAAATCGTTGAAAAGGCGGAGAAATTGAAAATTTTCCTACCGATTAGAAGCTCTTGCTGTAAGTATCATCTCTAAACAAGCAGCACCTCTACATTTCAGTTCTGCGACAATATGCCAATTTCAAAAGTCTATAAATGGTCACCGAACTGAAATGTAGAGGCGCTGCTTGTTTAGAGATGATACTTTCAGCTAGAGATGGGAAATATCGAATAAAATCTGTTATCGATAATATCGATATATCTCAATTCAATATCGATATTATCGATAAATATCGATATACTTTCTTGTTTTAATAAATTTTCATTTAACTGGTGACAACCAGTTAAATGAAAATTTATTAAAACAAGAAAGTATATTTGATTGCAAAAATTAATTTTAGGTTCACAGGCGAACAAATTACATTTTCAAAAATTGAAATATCCCTGGGCTCAAACAAGCCGTGTTTCTCGATGTTAAATTGACTCTTCCAGCGTCTTTTTTTTGCTAGAATTATCAAAAGACGCTGTGCAATAAATTTCTGTGTAATTTTCCCAATAAGAGAAAATATCTGTTTTCTCTGGTGCTTGCTCAATACTTAGCATACACGCTGCCAACAAAATACTTAACATTAAGTTAAGAAACTCAATTTTAACAGACCCTGTCAGCTTGGAGCGAAATTAGTCTTCAGTTCAGTAACGCCATCGCACGGCATCACATTCAACATATCATGTCATTTGTATGGGCGCGTATTATTCGTGCGCGCCAGAGATGCCAGGTAAAAATTTCAAATATCTGCAGACAGGGTCTGTAAATCTGAAACAATTTCTCTATAAAGTATGACACGCAAAACTGACTTGGCGAGCAAAAAAAAAAAAGTCGCGGAATTTCTAAAGTCTGTAAATATAGACGATAGTCTGCGAGAATGTCAAAAGTCTGCAAAAGTCTGCACAACAAAAAATGTCTACAGCACCCCACATCTGCAGATTTACAGACAAATCTGCAGACCTGACATCTCTGGTGCGCGCCAAACGAATTTGACATTTCTCTCCCCTACTTCTATGTATGAGATTCAATGCGAACTCGCCTGAGGGTGCCATGCTCGCTAAGAACGATGTTGCCAATGATTTGTTTGTGAAATGTGAGAGCTGGATATCTAGTTAATATGATGTCTTTTATTTTAGGTAAGATTTTATTAACGTATTTTTGAACATAGCCTAAATATTTAATATTAAATAAAAACTACACGAGCGAAGTAATAATATGAAACTTTAATTTTACTTAACTCCATGGTTGCAATATCGAATATCGATATTTTTCGTCAATGCTCTGAATTATCGATGTCGTCGATATCGTGGCAATATCGATATTATCGATAAATATCGATAAGTTTCCCATCTCTACTTTCAGCAAGAGCTGTCAAATCGGTTGGAAAATTTCTAATTACTTCACGTTTTCAACGATTTTTTTATGAAAACGGGCAAGTTCATTTGAAAAATCATAGTAGAAGTTGAAGAAAAAGTTTTTACTCTGAGGTGGTAATGTTGATCTTAGTTCATTGTGCGAACTCTACCATTTATTCAGAATAGAGCATTAAACTTGGTTTGATACCATTTTTCAAATGCCTGGAAATACCATTGAGCAATTTGACGTCTCTGTTACTCACACCGATGCCACGATGTAAAATACCTGGTGATCACGTTTTTCTATGTGTTAGTGCGGTTGTCATTTTATTTTGGAATAACAGAGAGAAGTGAAGAAGAAAAACATAAACAAATGACGTTTCGGGAGTTGCTTTTATGAAAATATTTAGAGTTGATTCTGTTTGCGAAAATATTGACAGTGAAATGCGGTGTTTTGTTCCGGGATGTTTCAATCGTTTTCATTACCTGAATTTGAAATGCCACCCACAGCACAATCACATTATCCATTATCCATAATAACTGTAATAGATACCACAGTGCGATCCGCCAAATCCTTCCTCCAACGAAATGAACAGAATCGGATGTGTGTAAAATTTTCTATATTTCGACGTTACCTTGCAAGTCCCTTGAAGAATAAATGTCCAGATTTTCAATTAGTGCCAAAGATTCGCCGGGCTGCGCGACAACTGGAGTAACTTAGAAGTGAAATCCCGAACTGAACTGGTCGTTTGTTTATGTTTACATGCTTGAATCCCGGCGCGCCATACTTAATTTCGTGAGAAAATTACCAACACAACCAAAACTGTCTTATCATGCCACCAGTGTATTTTACGTCGTGCACCGATGCAGAGTGCGCAGAGGTGGTAATGTTGATCTTAGTTCATTGTGCGAACTCTACCATTTATTCAGAATAGAGCATTAAACTTGGTTTGATACCATTTTTCAAATGCCTGGAAATACCATTGAGCAATTTGACGTCTCTGTTACTCACACCGATGCCACGATGTAAAATACCTGGTGATCACGTTTTTCTATGTGTTAGTGCGGTTGTCATTTTATTTTGGAATAACAGAGAGAAGTGAAGAAGAAAAACATAAACAAATGACGTTTCGGGAGT
This sequence comes from Malaya genurostris, assembly GCF_030247185.1. Lineage (NCBI taxonomy): Eukaryota > Metazoa > Arthropoda > Insecta > Diptera > Culicidae > Malaya > Malaya genurostris. Next base: position 82,611,885 of record NC_080570.1, read on the forward strand.
TGCTTTTATGAAAATATTTAGAGTTGATTCTGTTTGCGAAAATATTGACAGTGAAATGCGGTGTTTTGTTCCGGGATGTTTCAATCGTTTTCATTACCTGCATTTGAAATGCCACCCACAGCACAATCACATTATCAATTATCCATAATAACTGTAATAGATACCACAGTGCGATCCGCCAAATCCTTCCTCCAACGAAATGAACAGAATCGGATGTGTGTAAAATTTTCTATATTTCGACGTTACCTTGCAAGTCCCTTGAAGAATAAATGTCCAGATTTTCAATTAGTGCCAAAGATTCGCCGGGCTGCGCGACAACTGGAGTAACTTAGAAGTGAAATCCCGAACTGAACTGGTCGTTTGTTTATGTTTACATGCTTGAATCCCGGCGCGCCATACTTAATTTCGTGAGAAAATTACCAACACAACCAAAACTGTCTTATCATGCCACCAGTGTATTTTACGTCGTGCACCGATGCAGAGTGCGCAGATCTATTCATATACGAAATAGGAATGTGTGCGAGCCGAAGTCAAAGTTTGTTGTGGACAGAGATGCCATTTATACAGATTTAACTGTATTATACAGATTTTTACATGCGCATACAGATTTAATACAGAGTACAAATTTCTTACAGATTTCTTAAATTTAATACAGATTCATACAGATTTCACCAAAAGTATGAAGAAAAAATTAAACTATCTATTAGTATTTGAGCTATCTATTAGTATTTGATTGCAATGACAAGATAAACGTTTAGGAATCAACGTACAAATCACTTTTTAAAATATATATTTTTTGAGCAGATATTTAATGAAGAACACTGAAATCCACTTATATTAAAATTTGTAACTAAATTGAACTTAAAAGTTAGAAAAGTCTTGGCATCGTGAAACATTATTGCCAGACTGACAGTTGTATTACCTGACTCGACGTTGCATATTAAGTTTTGGAAATCCATCTCAACTTATGAAGTGAACATTTTCAAATTAGACAAGTATATGGCACCATAATTCAATTTTTTTTTTGTTTTAATTATAGAGGCTTTAACATCTTAGGTCATTCGCCTCTTCGGACCAGAAAATCTTTCTGACCCTATGTGCGGGGTTGGGAATCGAACCCAGGCGGGCTGCGAACATAATTCAATTGTTGTTGATAGGAAAAAACTATAAAATTTCGTCGATGAATATAATATAAGATATGAAATTTAATATACCACTCTATAACCATAATCTATTGGAATAACACCTTTTAACATAATTGTATTGCAGAAATTTCATTTTATTAGCGAATACAGATAAATACAGATATTTTATACGAATCAATACAGATTTTCTATGAAAATATCTGGCATCTCTGTTGATAGGAAAAAACTATAAAATTTCGTCGATGAATATAATATAAGATATGAAATTTAATATACCACTCTATAACCATAATCTATTGGAATAACACCTTTTAACATAATTGTATTGCAGAAATTTCATTTCATTAGCGAATACTGATAAATACAGATATTTTATACGAATCAATACAGATTTTCTATGAAAATATCTGGCATCTCTGGTTGTGGATTCAATTTTACACTGAAGTAAAACATTTTTGACTCATAATCATACACTGCGAAAAATGCATATAGAATTTCGTAAGCTATGAACTAATGAACCAAGTAGAAGACAGTTCCATTACGTGATGTAGAGTTTCATGAACGATTTTATGTCTTTCTCAACTGTTCTCTTGGCATTGCAATGTTTTTTATTGCATATATGTCTTCAATAATTGGCACGATGGGGCTCGACAAAATTCACTGGGTTATTTCGACATACTCACACTAGCATTAACCTTTCAACTGCTGAGAATAGTCCAATCCACGTGCGAATTTGTTGGTGTGGCTATAGTCCAATCCACGTGCGAATGTGTTGGTGTGGCTATTCTCAGCAGTTGAAAGGTTAATGCTAGTGTGAGTATGTCGCAATAACCCAGTGAATTTGATCGAGCCGCATCGTGTCAATTATTGAAGACATATATGCAATAAAAAACACTGCAATGCTAAGAGAACAGATGAGAAAGACATAAAATCATTCATGAAACTCTATATCACGTAATGGAACTGTCTTCTACTTGGATCATTAGTTCATAGCTTACAAAATTCTATATGCATTTTTCGCAGTGTATGACTATGAGTCAAAAATGTTTTACCTCAGTGTAAAATTGAACCCACAACAAACTTTGACTTCGGCTCGCACACATTCTAATTTCGTATATGAATAGAGCTGCGCACTCTGCATCGGTGTGAGTAACAGAGACGTCAAATTGCTCAATAGCCACACCAACACATTCGCACGTGAATTGGACCATAAATCAAATAAACATAGATTTCCCAGTGTAATAGTAATGTAGTTGAGCAACCCGAGACACCAAAAGCACCGTCTGGTGGAGAATGGGTGCGTAAATGCTCCTAAAATGCATGCAAAAAGTTGCCTGCGCATTTAACACAACCACAGTAGCTAATGGAAAAAAGTACACCCGTTTGTCACTAGAGGTGCTGTTAGTGTCACCGTACAGTGAGAAATCTATGTTTATTTTATTTATGATTGGACTATTCCCTTTTCTTGGTTCCATTTTTCATTGGCAGGCGTCGCGACCGGTAAATAAGCTTTGCGACAATGTGCCAAATGTATGTGAAAAACGCGATTTTCAAAAGTCGGTAACTAAAACATGTATGCAGCTTGGTTTAGATTTACAGAAAATTCTGCATCTCTACACGAAACCGTAATTTCAAGTACATTCCACTCAATTCGGGGGTTCCGTTCAATGACCTAATTTTGGTAAAGTGGCTCTACACCCTCATTGAACATAACTCAAAATTGAGTGACACATCACTCAAATTCATTAAAAGTGCACGTACTCTAAACTTGAGTTACCACCTATCTACTCATTTTTGAGTTAAGGGACGAAGTTGTCAAGACTTGAGTAATTTTTACTCAAAATAAGAAAACAATATTTCGTTCAAAATTTGAGTAAGTTCAGCTCAAAATTTGAGTTCCTTGCTCTCAAAATGAAGAAACTTTTCTTCGTTATTTTCATATACAAAGTAATTTTTCTTTTGAACGGTTTGGAGTCAAAATTGAATTATTTTGATATCCTTATGTTGGGCTTTTCACTAAGCACCACAAAACATCGATGATTGACGTTGATTCATGTTTTCAAAACCGGATCTAGAAACGGAAATGGAAAACGACGTATTCTTGTATTCTTTATTTCGATAAGAATATTCCGAGAATGAAAACGTTCTGAACTGTAAGAAGTATTTTTTTTTCACTCAAATGTTTAAAAACTCAACACTTACTCTAATGTATGAATAAATACGAGAGAACTCATGGCAACGAGTTTAATTTACTCAAATCCATACTCAAATTTTGACATATTGTTCCAGTTTATGAATTTGAGTAATCGCAACTCAAACCATGAGTTGTGTTCAAAGAGCGTGTAGGTAGTTTCCGTAAGGCACGTGCAAAAATATACTTAAAGATGAGTTATATTTACTCTACAATTGAGTAGTATTGACTCAATTTCACGTTGATACGGTTTACTTAATTTTAGCTTATTGAACGAAACTCTCGCTGTTGGGTGATTTTGCTCTTTGTATTTTGACAACAATGGAAGGAGCGAATGAAAGAAAAGATTCAAAAGAACTCAAAATTAAGTATGAAGATGTCAAATAATAGGTAGTTTTATTTTCCGTGCAGCATCTCTGTTCTTATTCATTCTTCATTGTAACCCGGCTAGCAGATTTCCCCCCAGACGAAAGGCTATTGAACAATTCAACCAACTGTTCTGCGATCGCTGCGCTGCTCTAGTGGCGAGTTTTGAGCTAAGCGATGGTGATAATTTTATGATTTCGCTTGAAGATTCGAAAAAAATTGCCGAGTTTATAATTTTTCGTTATGAATCGAATACTAACATACGAAAACGTGTGAAAATTTGGTAAAAAATATCGATCATTAATGATTCAGTAACTTTCCGTGGTATGTTTGATTGATATTTATGGAGAAATAGTAAGATGAAATATCAAATTCGAAGAAGTGAGGTTGGGCACATTATAAGATATTGTAATGATTTTGCAGTATTGGAAATCTCAATGGTTGCTTTGTGGTGTATTCAACAACATGTCTAATATAAAAGGTGATTTTTTTGAGGTTAGGATTTTCATGCATTAGTATTTGCTCAGATTTTTTGAGGTTATGATTTTCATGCATTATTATTTGCTCAGTATGCTTTGACATTTCATCATGAATAGACTTACTAACGAGCAACGCTTGCAAATCATTGAATTTTATTACCAAAATCAGTGTTCGGTTTCCGCTTTTTTATCGACAAATTTTGTTCAGCGATGAGGCTCATTTCTGGTTGAATGGCTACGTAAATAAGCAAAATTGCCGCATTTGGAGTGAAGAGCAACCAGAAGCCGTTCAAGAACTGCCCATGCATCCCGAAAAATGCACTGTTTGGTGTGGTTTGTACGCTGGTGGAATCATTGGACCGTATTTTTTCAAAGATGCTGTTGGACGCAACGTTACAGTGAATGGCGATCGCTATCGTTCGATGCTAACGAAATTTTTGTTGCCAAAAATGGAAGAACTGAACTTGGTTGACATGTGGTTTCAACAAGATGGCGCTACATGCCACACAGCTCGCGATTCTATGGCCATTTTGAGGGAAAACTTCGGAGAACAATTCATCTCAAGAAATGGACCGGTAAGTTGGCCACCAAGATCATGCGATTTGACGCCTTTAGACTATTTTTTGTGGGGCTACGTCAAGTCTAAAGTCTACAGAAATAAGCCAGTAACTATTCCAGCTTTGGAAGACAACATTTCCGAAGAAATTCGGGCTATTCCGGCCGAAATGCTCGAAAAAGTTGCCCAAAATTGGACTTTCCGAATGGACCACCTAAGACGCAGCCGCGGTCAACATTTAAATGAAATTATCTTCAAAAAGTAAATGTCATGTACCAATCTAACGTTTAAAATAAAGAACCGATGAGATTTTGCAAATTTTATGCGTTTTATTGTTTAAAAAAGTTCTCAAGCTCTTAAAAAATCACCCTTTATATGCTAATTCTACGAAGCATAACATTTTTCTGAAAGTTATTCTCATATGATTTCAAATAGCAAATGAAATTTCTTGTCTGAATCGAATCTATTAGCGCGTTCTATAGTCACAACTAGGCAAATCATATAACAAATATAGGAACACCTTTTTATAATATATATATATATATATATATATATATATATATATATATATATATATATATATATATATATATATATATATATATATATATATATATATATATATATATATATATATATATATATACATATATATATATATATATATATATATATATATATATATATATATATATATATATATATATATATATATATATATATATATATATATATATATATATATATATATATATATATTAATACTGATAATCCTCTAAATGTCATATAAAATAATTACAAAGAACTGTGCGGTCCATACATGATTGCGTATGATCGAGTGTATTATAAATTGTCTTCATTCAAAAGAGCAATAGATGAGCTTATTAAATTTGGACTAATATTTATGATATCTCAATCGAAGATATCCAAACTGGTGTGGTTGTTCATCACCAGGTATATTTATAAAATTTATGTTCCAGAATAATACGCTGGCCTTGAACAATTTATGCTTTACTTAGAAAATATCAAAGGATTGCTTTAAATGTTTTGTTGAAGAATGATGTATTCAGGTTGAAAAAGTTGAATCATATATACATTTACCGAACGATCACGGTGTTCCTAACAACTATAAATGTACCTGCACCTACAACAAGTGTGGACAAATATTTCTTAAGTTATACTATTTTAAAAGACACCTTACTATGCATGTTTTAAGTCAAAACTGTTGAAAATTACCAAATGATATTGAAACACTTTTGATAACAGATTTGAAGGTGATTTTATTCGAATTCAATTCGTCAAGTCTCTAATTACATTATCTATATATTAATCATTTAATGCGTTATATCAATACTGCCCTACACGGAACCGCAAAACAACCTAATTTTAAGTACATTCCACCCAATTTGGGGGTTCCGTTCAATAATCTTTTTTTTTTGGTAAAGTGGCTCTAGGTAGTTTCCGTAAAGCACGTGGAAAAAATACTTAAAGATTAGTTATATCTACTCAATGGTAAGTTATATTTACTCTACACAGAGCTAAATTCTCATTTTCACATTATATGAGGTTCTAATATATTTGCACTATTTGAAATTTCAATGAAAATTACATGGTGTATCAATACCATGTCAAACATATAAGATGATCATATAAAACATAAAACTTTTCTTAAAGTTATTTTCATAAGAATTTCATATAGTGAATGGAATTTCCAGACTCAATAAAATTTATTAGCACCCCCTATAACAACTATTACATAATCACACAACATATATTGGGACAATTTATAAAGTGCATATTCTATTCAATCAGAATTTATATAGATAGATTCATGTAAAATATATGGCTTGTTGTATAACATTTATGAATAGCTTTTAATGCAGGCCATTATAGTTTCATATACCAGTAATACATAGATCAAATGATTACTATTGAATTAAACAAGTGATGCGAATGTGCAATATTGTTAAAAACAATGGGCTTATTATATTAAGAGGAATCAAAAGCTGCAATTAAAGATAGTTGCATTATTATAAAAACTTTGTTATTTATTTATATTATTTCATAATAATTTCGGTTTTACACTTACGGCTATCAGTGATTTTCTGTTATTGCGCTGCTCTTTCAGGATTCGAGCTTTACTACTGGTGAATCCCTGGAAGCACTTTTTGATATTAACGGTAAAGAAGTGTGACCCCAAAGCTATTAAATAATAAATAAATCATTTCACTAGTCAGTAATGAAAAAAATGGAACGTACCTTATTATTTCATGATTCGTAAATATATCCTTAATGGGAGTTGAAAGAGCTAACGTGTCTGCGATTATAAATTGCTTTATGATGCAAAAATCCCAGGTGAGCTGCCGGAAGCAGCTGATATATATCGAGGACTCACCACATACAATACCAAATATGATAAGTTCTATCGAGTTTTCATATAAATTGTATGTGATATTCTTATCAATTCATTATTGTTACACTAATTTAGACTTCATGTACATTCTGAATAAAAAATATAAATTTCCATATGGCTTCAATAAGTTATACGCTGCATACGATTCATATGACGAATCTAATGAATATAAACAAGATTTTTATTTCAGTGTACAGTTGAGTCGTATTGACTCAATTTCAAGTCGGTACAGTTTACTTAATTTTGGCTTATTGAACGAAACTCTCGCTGTTGGGTGGTTTTGCTCTTCGTATTTTGACAACAATGGAAGGAGCGAACGGAAGAAAAGATTCAAAAGAACTCAAAATTAAGAAAAAAGAACTCAAATATTTGGTAGTTTTTATTTTCCGTGTACACACTTAAAACCATTTCTTGAGCTCGGCATAATAAAATGCCGAAACTGATCAGCAACACGTAAATTTGCTGATTGCTCAGTAATCAATACGCATGTTCCTGAACTTCGTTAAATGTATTCACTGATATTTCGGTAAAATGCTTCACTTTGCCGGAATTTGGCATAATTGCTTGCTGAATTTATCAGTAAACAACAGATATGCCGACATCAGCAGAGACGTTTGCCGAGGTTTCGGAATATGTGCTAGCTGTTGCCGAGATTCAGCACGACAGCTGTCATTTATTGCCGCGTTCGAGTGAAAAAATGAATAATCTTCGAAGAAGCGTGGAAAAACTTGCAAGTAAAAATATTGAATAAATATAGTGACATGTTTCGCTTTATAAAAAGCGACTTTATCAGAGCACTCACGATTATAAGGGAAAAACACCCAACACGGGGCTCAAAGCGTCCTCGAGACAAAACTTTGGGGGATATGCGAAAAAATAATCCAATGCATGGAATAATTCAATAGATCAAAGTAAGTTTATTTTTTGAACAATATCGTCTATGCATCATTAAATATTGAACATTTTTGTAAGCCAAAAATCAATGTATATTTTTATTTTCATATTTCCAGCTCGACTCAAGGTAGCCGCATCTAGAAACGCCGCTTTTTTATGCTACATGTTTTCAGGTAGAGGCTTTAAGCACTACTGGCAACAAATTTGTAAGCCTCCTTTAAGTGGTAATAAAATGAATTTTTGATCCTGAATAGCGTGTTTATAATGTAGAGAAATTACAAACAAAATTAATTGACTAGATTTTTTATTACTGATGATTCGGTAATTTATTTTTTTCATTTTTTTGTTTTATTGGATTGCCGAATATTCAGTGAACGTTTCACTGAGCAAACAGTAAATCTTATGCTGACGATTTCGGCAATATTTGACGTTTGTCAAATTTCAGGGTGCCGAGACGCTCAGTTATTTTATTTTTGCCGAGATGATTGCTGATTACTCGGCTGTGCGAATCTCGGCATTTTTTTGCCGAGACTCAGCTAAAAAATTTAAGTGTGTACTGATGATACAACCCAGTAAATCCGAACATCGGACGCATCGTGCACGAAAGCTTTTGATTGCGTTTCGAACTTACATAGTGTATCGATAAAACAAAATGGTGAAGATATACCAAAGCAGAGAGTGGATGTCTGATACTCAGGATATGGGATATATCGGGGTTGGATTTCTAACCCCGAACATAGGGCAAGAGTTTTTCTGGCCCTAAAAGGGACCTACAGGTTAAAGCCTATATGATCCAAACAAAAGAATGTTTAACACTCTTTCACACCCTATCGGGGAGACGTCGGCTCGAAAATGCCTTGTTCGACATTCCTTGGCTCTGTTTCTCTAGCGATACATAATGTAAACATAAAGCTTTTTTAGGTCGACGCGGTTGATGCAAATGGTGCAGAATTGTCCGATGTCGGGCCGATCGAAGCGCTACGATCGGCCCCATATCTTGTTCTATCGGTCCGATGATCGGACTTATGCGGGTCGACAAGTTTCACTGAAAATGGACATCCCCACATTATCAGATCCGAATGGATTCTGAATGGATTCCGAATCAATTCCGAATCGGCGAGAAATTTTCATTCGGAATTTCATGTGGAAATCATAATGGATTCCGAATCAATTCCAACTCCAGTGCAACAACCGATTCCGAATGAACCGGTTCGCATACAACCGGTTGATTCGGAAATCATTCGGAATTGAGTGAGAAGATACGGACTGCATTGTCAATTCGTTTTCTTCTTCTTCTTTCCTGATTTTGCACGTTTTCGTGCTGATTTTCAGTTTATTTTTAAACGAAAACATTATATAACTGAATATACAAATTTAAAACTTCATGTTTTTCGGATATACAGAACTAGTAAATAACCAGTTCTTCTTAGAATCCCAATATAAACTATTGAAATTCGCTGGAAATTAACAAAACGGCCTACCTTAGTCAGCATCATCAATTCCTCTAGCTGGAGTGTAGTGAAATGGCTTAAGTCGCTTAAATTTCACACTAATACATTCATAAAATGAGCGAATATTCAATGACATTTATAATGTCACTGTCAATCAGGTTGATCGAGCTGCCAACTCAGGCGAAAATTCTAGCACTGAACCGATCGAGCACTGAAAAATCATGCAGTCGAGTAAGAATTCATTACGCATTCCGTCATTTCGATAATGTGGGTCGTATTGAGGTTTCTATGCCCGGTGAAAAATGAACGGTGGTCCTACTGAAAAATTGGTGGCCAACACGTTTCCTGATGAAAACAAAACAATATGTAAAAGCGATTCACACGCAGCATCAAGCGGCTATCACCTGAATGGAACGATTACGGAACAACAACATTAATTGTAAGCAATTCATATGAAAGGACACTACGTCAAGTTCACGGAACTTTTTAACGTCGGGTACGTGAGCAATATTCGGCTAAATAAAATTAATAAACCAATCTGGACGTCGACCGAAGTTGATTGATCGTCTGAACTGTGTTTAATGCATTCTTTTCCTGATGAAAACAAACCAATCTCATTTGCATTTGTGGTTGTAAGTGAGCTGTCAGAGAGCCTAATTACTTGACATTAATATATACCCTATATTAATGTGTTTTTTCACGCAGCGTGTAAGTCTACACAAAGGCGAATGTAATTACATTGAAGTTTTCGTTTCATTATAACAAGATCTGACAACACTGGCTTCGTTCCGAATCAGAGATGCCAGATATTTTCATAGAAAATCTGTATCTGTGTATGTAGAAACCAACCAACTCTTTTGCGATCGCTGCCCGAGTGGCGAGTTTTGAACTAAGCGATGGTGATAATTTTCAGATTTTGCTTGAAGATTCGAACAAAATGCAGGGTTTTTTTTCTTATGAATAGAATACTAACATACAAAAACGTGTGAAAATTTGGTAAAAATCGATCATTTATGATTCAGTAGCTTTCCGTGGTATGTTTGATTAATATTTATGGAGAAATCGTAACATGAAATACCAAATTCGAAGAAGTGAGGTTGGGTACTGTTTTCATATCTGGGATATTCTTTGTGTTTTGGGTTGGATTTTGAGATTAATTGATAAATTATGATCAACAGTTTTATGACTAGTTTATTTAGTCATGTTTTATCATCTAAATCAAATCTGTATGTGAACTAAAAATTTCAAATTTCATCCGAGATTGTCAAGAGTATAAGACAATTTGAAATCATATATTTGATGACAACACGTGAATAATCGTTTTTCTCACCAATATTTGTAAGGTTTTGCCATCTGCATTCTTTCAAACTCAAGTAAATTGAAAAATTCGTCAGTTTTTTTTTTAAATACATGGGATATGTCAAAACAATCACCATAACGCTATCTCGTGGTGATCACGCTGATTGGATTGTTCAATAATAACAACATTTCACGATTGAAGATGAATATTAGTAGATATCTGCAATCTGTTTGAATATTTTCTCCTTCAATTATTACTATCAGCAATCCCTTCCTTTAAGCTTTTGAACAGTATAATGAGCTTTGCGCAGAATTCTTTGAGTTATTGAGTCGACATGGCATTTCAGCAATCCCTTCCTTTAAGCTTTTGAACAGTATAATGAGCTTTGCGCAGAATTCTTTGAGTTATTGAGTCGACATGGCATTTCAGTGTCTAATCTGCGAATTCAAGTCAGGTTATAGTTTCTCAGTTTGGTAATAAGATTTCATTCAATCATTGCATCGATTTGCATTTCAAATCTAAGTTCCACATCTTCATATACAAGATGTGTAAGTTCAAAGTGTTGTTTTGTTGTCAACATATAGCGGATAAAATCTGTTCGTTTTTTTGCTTGGACCAAATGCGTGTTTTTTTGTTTACGTTTTTTCGAGAAAAAAAAACTTATTTTGTGTAAACCATGTCGAATTTCGAGCAAAATAAAAGCATTTGTGTGGCAAGATATGATTTAATGTTCAATTAAGTGAAAAAGGTATCGAGTTCTTGTTGAGACTTATGTGAATCTTGTTTCAACTGTCAAAATTTATGAGCTCTGGTTTCAACGTTTCAAAACAGGTTATTTTTATATTATTGACATAGAATTTTAAAATCGACCACAAATATATGTAGATGACAAGCTACAATTATTATTGGACTAAAATGATACAAAAATAAAAAAACTATGACCGAGCATTTAAATTTCATCTGGCAAGCTATTTCTGATAGTCTACGAGCCTTGGGAACTTGGGAAAATAGTTTGTAAATGGGTTCCACACAAACAGAATGAACATGCAAAAAAACTAGAGCGAAATGCTCTTTTCACGCTTTGAAAGAAAACGGCATCGGATTGTATTTGTCGACGAAAAATAAGTATATTTGGGAAACCGAAACGCAGAAATCATGGATAACGCCAGGACAATCATTAACATCGAGTTAAAGATCGAAAAGTTTTGAGAAAAAGACAATGTGAAGTGTCTGATGGGTTTAGGAGTAGTGAATTACGAATTTCTTGAACCTAGCGAAACAATTAATACCGTCCGCTACAGGTAAAATTAAAATACTTCAAATAAAAAAGAATTCGCCATCGTTTTTGAAAAACTCGATTATTTCTTGAAGAAAAATACATTTTTAATTTCCGCAACTTAGTTAATAAATCAAATTTTGTTCTTTGGTCACGAGACTTTTATCTTATCTAAAGAAATAAAAAATCATACTCTTCATGAAATCTGTATATATCTGTATTAAACATACGAAATCTGTACAAAATCTGTATTCTGTATAAAATCTGTATGTGTAGGTAAAAATCTTAGACAAGACCTGACAACTGGGGGGCTGCTTTTGTTCCAAAATGGACCAGTTTCTGATTGGCTGATTTTGATGTTGCTTCCCGCACATTGTGAAAAGAAAAAACATTTTGCACAAAAAACAAGTTTATTAAAATGTATAAATTTAGCTCACCAATGAACACGAAAATTTTCAGAAAATGTTTCACTTTTTTTTAATCTCATTTGTAATAACTGTTTATAGTGGCAGCACTGTGTAATTAAAATCAGCATCAAGCCGTTTTTCTTTTTAGTGAATTAAAGTGTTAAAAATTTGTTAAATTAGTGTAAACTCGAAAGTGTGTTTGGTTTTACGAGAAGAATGAAGTATTGAGTTGTGGTCGCACTAAGCATTTCGATTCAAATTTGACTTTTTCCGGTTTCCAAAAGATCCGGTAATACGTCAACAATGGATTTTGCATTTAACATGAGATATTTCGTGTTTTGTCATCAAAGCTCAATTAATTGTTTTAAGCATTAATATATAATTTAAAAAAAATGCATTTATCAAAACATTTTGATTTCAAAATTACATTTTAATTACACAGTGCTGCCACTATAAACATTTATTACAAATGAGATTGAAATAAAGTGAAACATTTTCTGAAAATTTTCATTTTCATTGGTGAGCTAAAATTATGCATTTTAATAAACTTGTTTTCTGATTTTCTTTATACTTGACATCATTACTTGCGTACCCTGCAAAACTGCGGGTAGCAACATCAAAATCAGCCAATAAGAAACAGGTCCATTTTAGAACAAAAGCAGCCCCCTCAGTTGTCAGGTCTTGTCTTAGTACAAGTAGTTTACAGCGGCCCTTACACGTGACAATATTATTGTCAATCCAAAGTATTGTCAATACCGTCAATCCAATTGATTTGGTAACTTGAGTCTGCATTTTTCGAACAAATCAAGCGTTTGAACGACGACACGACCTGCCACTCGCTTTTAAAAACTGTATCGCAAATTTAACTACCCCTCAGGAACTCGTAATGTCAAAACGAAATTGTTCGAAAAATGTATGAAACTGGCAACTCAGCCTGAAAAACTGATGTTTTTAAAATAACACCTACCGTTACCGTAGTTACATTTATTTACCTTAATCTTTTCACAGCAGTTGAAAGAGAAAAATTAAATCTAAATATTTTCAACAGCGAAAGTTGTTCTGCTACCGAGCAGCTCTCCCATCTCTACAGAATACCATTCGTTTGATGATCGTGCAGTTTTTTTGCACCGGTTCTCGAAGCCACACTCCCTGTGAAATTTGTCGACCCGTATCGGTCCGATCATCGGCCCGATTATCGGACCGATTGAGCACGATATGGGGCCGATCGTAGCGCTTCGATCGGCCCGTCATAGGACAATTCTGCACCATTTGCATCAACCGCGTCGACCTAAGAAAGCTTTATTTTTACATTATGTATCGCTAGAGAAACAGAGCGAAGGAATATCAAATTAGGCATTTTCGGGCCGCCGTCTCCCCGATTGTGTGTGAAGGAGTGTTAAACGTTGTTTTGTTTTGATCATAGAGGCTTTACCGTTGAGGTCATTCGCCTCTTAGGGCCAGAAAAACTCTTGACCTATGTTCGGGATTGGAAATCCAATCCCCGATATATCGCATCTCTCCTGAGTATCAGACATCCGGTCTCTCCTTTATTACATCTTCACTCTTTTGTTCTACCGATACACTATGTAAGCTCGAAACGCAATCAAAAGCTTTCGTGCACGATGCGTCCGATGCTCGGATTTACTGGGCTGTTATGTTTTTCAAGATCAACATGGATTTAAATTTGTATAAGGAACCAATCAGAGTTCACGACGGCCCTTATTAAGAGAATATTCGTAGTATTTATGTTTACTAGAGGAGTTGGGCATAATTTATCAGATCTACTTATACCATACCGAGTTTCGCAACTGACGATAAAGAGACTTTCGAATATCAGAAACTTTTCTAAACAAAAATATTCGCTCTTATTCTAAAATCTATTCCTAATAACGCTAGCAAAATCCATCGAAAAGTCAATATGCCTTATTCAAAATCAGGCTGTATAATCGATTTATTATTAATACTGCTCTGACCAATATGTTTATTAATGAAGAAGTCTTTCCGGGAATCGATGTACTTCAATTTTATAACATAGAGCTTTTATTAGTGGCCAAAATATCTCCGTTAATCTACATAATCATTTGTTGAACTTGGATTCGAGGGTATGGTTCTCGTGAATTGTCTCACGAGATCTCGAGGATCCATTGAACTTCCTGCGTTTGTAATTTGCATTACGTCATGACACTTATTATCCTGACCAGGTGTCATATATGATGTCCTAAAATGATTCGTCATAATGCAACATTGAGACTTTTGAACCTTGACTGAATCAGATCCAATACCTTTTCACAAATATTTCACGCAAAGTATTCCAGCAATAACTAATTTAAACTCAGAAATAACTAGTTCTAACTCAGAAAAAGTTTGGCTAGAGAAAATTGTTCTGATTTTTTTCGACATTGTGGTTTATTTATTTACTATGGGACTCCTTGGTAACTAGTTCGTAGCAACTTAAACAGTGTTGCGCAAGAAGATTTTTTTAATCATTTTCAAGGGGTCGCTATATTTGTGGTAACTGGCGGTAAATCACTCACGAACACATTTTTTCCAGATTTTTCTTTGGAGTGCCTGGCCGTGTCGTCGGTTTGAAGCTTCAAATATTGCAACTGAACATTGAATTTAGAGAAGAGTTCATTGCACATATTTGACAGTTTCTTCTCTGGAGAGAAAGTATTGTCGGATTGATGAGCAGTTTTGATTTTTTGACAATATTTTCGTCCATCCAATGAAGTTTCCATTACACGATCAAAAGTATTGTCAATACTTCTTGTATTGACAATAATATTGTCTCGTGTAAGGGCCGCTTACCTCAGTCAGACCCTGTCAGCTTGGCGCGAAATCAATCTTCAGTTCAGCAACGCCATCGCACGGTGTCACATTCAACATATCATGTCAATTGTATGGGTGCGCAGTGCTGCTATTTTGGCGCGCACGAATTTGACATTTCTCTCCCCTACTTCTGTGTACGAGATTCGATGCGAACTCGCCTGAGGGTGCCATGCTGGCAAAAAATGTTGTTGCCAATGATTTGTTCGGGAAATGTGAGAGATGGATATCTTGTTAATATGATGTCTTTGCCTCAGTGTAAGATTGAACCTACAACTAACTTTGACTTCGGCTCGCACACATTCTAATTTCGAATATGAATAGATCTGTGCACTCTGCATCGGTGTAAGTAACAGAGACGTCAATCCCACTTGTACGCGGCGGGCAGATTTCCCCCCAGACGGCTGGCTATGTCTGCCAGCCATTTTTGCCGGAATTCTGCCAGAATTCCGGCAAAAGTCTGACAACAATGCAACAACCGTTTCCGGCAGAGAATTTCGCCTAGCGGTTATTAACGGTTCTTTTCTGTCGGATTTTTGCCATACAAGATTGGCAGAACCGTTTTGAATCGGTTCTACATTTTAAGCGTCTTAGTTTTATTTTTACAATAAAAGATACATATGACAAGCAATAATTTATTGCCCTTCATATATACTAATCATGGACAATGTTATTGCCAATAACATTGCTTTCTCACTACCAAACATACCCATATTTCAATCTCATTTACCTCGTCTCAAGATTCGTTTTTTGTACGAACATGCGGGATTGACGAATATCAAATCAAGTCGAATAAAAAAAAGAAAAAAGAAAGAGGAGGGAAATAAACAAGAGACGTACGGCGAGATAATGACGCAATTTCGCCTGGACAATTTTGACAGCAGCCGGAATTCAGCCAGCCTTCTGACGGTTGCCAGAATTACTCACAAGCGGGAAATTGCTCAATTATATTTTTTATGGTGACGTCACAAATGAACAAAAATTCATCCTTGACAGTTCAGCCGACGACACGACCAGGCACTCCGAAGAAAAATCAGCATTAAAACTGTTCGCTAACGATTCACCGCCAGTTACCACAAATCTAGCGACCCCTTGTAAATGATAAAAATAATCTTCTCGAGCAACACTGTTTAAGTTGCTACGGACTAGTTACCAAAGAACCCCAAAACAAATAAACATGTTTTGAAAGCAGTGGAATAGTACTGTTAGTGTTAAACTTGGTCCAAATTAAGCAGAAATGCATTTAAATGAACTCGATTTCCGGAATTGTATCGAAACTATGGATGAAACCAACGAACGAGGACAATGATCTGCTTCCAGCGATTCATCCGTACACTTCAACTGCTAGATTTTCTGGGCAGTAGGATTCGGTGTAATATGCCGGTGTCAAAATTGTTTTGTGTCGGTTGATTGCGCAGCAGTGGAAACAGTATTTCACCGACGACACGACCTGCCACTCGACTATCAAAACTGTATCGCAAATTTAACTACCCCTCAGTAACTGGTAATGTCAAAACGAATTTGCTTGAAAAAATGTTGGAACTGGCAACACAAGTTGGTATGTTATTGATTTTGAAAAACAGTTACCAGTAACCTTGGTAACAACATATAGAATGTAAACAAAATAAGAGATTCTCACTTGAAACGAAACCACTGAGTGTAGTTGGCCCGCTGGCAGGTATTAAATTTATTCTTTCAAAAGCGGCCCTTACACGAGCATTAAAAATGTCAGTTTTAATGTAACTAAGTAATGATGTATTTCAAATTTGTTAGAAATCTCGTCATTACTGCACCATTACACGTTCATTAATAATTCAGTAATGACATTTTCAATGACTCGTGTAAGGGTCGCTAAAGAGTTTTGAGTCATTTTTGCTCATTGTTTTAAAACTTGTATCTTTGTATCAGATACCTCTAGCTTCGGCTATCAGTTCGATGTTTCTTTTCATAATCTTCTCAAAGTTACGTGTCACAATATCAACATCGTCAGCGAAGCCAAAGAGCTGTACGTACTTTCGGAAGATCGTGTTGATCCGCGCTCTTCGAAGCAATATTGAACAAGAGACAAAATAATCCAAAACCTTGCCGTAGCCCTCTCTGAGACTTGAAACGACTCGAGAGCGTCCCAGATGCTTGGACGTAGCACATTACTCTATCCATAGTTGTTTCGACCAATCACGTCAAATTATACGGAAATCCGCATTCGTGCATAATCTGCCATATCGATTGTGTCGTACGCCGCTTTGAAGTCAATGGCGCGTTGTATTCTCGACACTTCTGGAGTACTTGTCTCATAACGAATATGTAGTGGCGTACCGTACCGGCAACGCAAATTATTCACTACCAAAAAATTTTTCGATTGTTTAAGGCAATAAAAAACTTCTCTTGTGTTATCTTCAGAGGGAATATATTCTTCTAACTAAGCATTTATTACTTTCATAACGTTCCCAGAATTACATTCCTCGTTTAAAGTTTTGCTCGAACTTCCTGGTCCACCAAGCCTATTGAATGTAGACTTTTTGATTACTCCAGGCGACCACAGTGTTTCTATAAACTTGGTGGACATATTAGCATTGTTAAAGGTTGTCAAAAATTTTGAACGTGTCTGTTCAACGTCACTAGTTTGTAATTGCCCTTGCTGGATTGAACTTTGAAGTGCCGATTGGGCTAGCCCTATGTAACCGGTAACCAGATTTCAGAGGTGATTTCAAAGCATTTATGAAGTCTTTTTCCAAGCAACTAGATTGCGTTCCATTCAAACATCGAATGCACTTCTGAATAATGAAAAATACGTCATCCAACATGCTGAAGCATTGCTACCCCGTTTCAATGCTGTCCAAAATTATCGCTTTCAGGATGCTTTCTTCCATGAAATAACGCTCAAAAAGTAAATATATCCCAAGAATTTCCTGCATTTGCGTATTCAATCGGGACTTTTCAATTAACTCATTTAAAGTATTTGGTTCCAGAGAACTTTTTTCGAGATCAAACTAAAAAACACAAAGCGATTAGAAATCCATTTATACGAAGATAAACCACTCACCAAGAATCGGCGTTTGACCAATTTTATAAATTTTATATATTATAATTCAGCCCTCGAATGAATTATTGTTATTTCACCAATGAGGGCATCAATGTCTTTCGCATTCAGTTTATCAACCGATCCACCACCATATGTGTTCCCTGATCGTGCATTCCAAGTAAAGGAAAAGTTTCGAAGAATCGTTCTACCGATGCCAAATTATCTATTTTTTAATGCATCATCAAACTTTTGGTAAACGACGTCGCGGATCTGTGTCGTTGCTCTAGTGTAGAAACAATTTTCGAACGGAAGATATTTTTTGTAAAAGATTTTTAATAATGAAATATGGAATTATTCCATAACTATTTCAAACTGTTTGTTTATGTATTCTGGTGCTCCTTGGTAACTAGTTCATAGCAACCTAATCAGTGTTGCTCGAATAGTTAGTTTTTGTCATTTTCAAGGGGTCGCTATATTTATGGTAACTGGTGGTAAATCGCTCACGAACACTTTCTATTCCGATTTTTCTTCGGAGTGTCTGGTCGTGTCGTCGATTTCACCTTATTGCCACTATTCGAGGATTACTAGTGGAATTCCACAATGAAATCATTTTACCGTACGTTATGCAGGTACCGCAGAGCACTAGCCTCGCTCAGCTCGTTGTCGGTCATTTCCATGTCTTCCTTCTCACACGACGGTTTCAAGTCAAGACCTGAATTTTGAACTTGGCTTTATAAAAGACATAACTCATACTTCTCAATTTTTACATTCCGCTCGAGTCAGGTAAATCCATTTAAATGTTCCGTAATATAATAACCGATCTGAAATTTATTTTGTTTACATTCATCTTGCCTTCGATATGCAGTAACCAAGGTTATGGTGACTGTTATTCAAAATCAATAAATATATCAACTTGTGCTGCCAGTTTAAAAAAATTCACTAGCGTTTTCGATTTGACATTTCCAATTACTGAGGGGTAGTTAAATTTACGATACAGTTTTGATAGACGAGTGGCAGGTCGTGTCGTCGGTTCAGCCGACGACACGACCTGCCACTCGACTATCAAAACTGTATCGCAAATTTAACTACCCCTCAGTAACTGGTAATGTCAAAACGAAATCGCTTGAAAAAATGTTGGAACTGGCAACACAAGTTGGTAAATTATTGATTTTGAAAAACAGTTACCAGTAGCCTTGGTAACTACATATGGAATGTAAACAAAAACAAGAGTCTCACTTAAAACGAAACCACTGAGTGTAGTTGGCCCGCTGGCAGGTATTAAGTTTATTCTTTCAGAAAGTTTTGAGTCATTTTTGCTCAATTTTGATTCAATTTGCATCTTTAATTTTTATTAAAAAGTAAAAGTTATTAAAGCATAAAAATATATATATTTTGTAAATAATTCAAGAATATCACCAAATTAACACTAGCGTCTTCGTGAAGTCGAAAGTGATTTTAACTTCAATTTATTCTTAATTTCGTTTGGTATTCAGTGGACATGTCTTACGATAGTTTTTCATTTGCTTCTGTATCTGTATTAAATATAAATTAAATATTGAATCGATTTGTGGATATGATTGCATCTCTTCAATTAACGACTGTATAATATTTACGTACCATGGAAGACTTAGCGAATTAAGCCAGATTTCCACTAAAATCGGGAATTTCAATTTTTCCGTTTTCGATCGCCTGTCGTTCTTGTTGGTTTATTAAATAGAGTGCATCCTTACGATTTGAACTATAATTGCTCATGAAAATACGGATGACCCATTCCCATATCAGAACTATATCAATAAATTCCGTAAACTACAAAAAGATATGAAAATATACAATATTACTTTATTTATGCTCTTATTACCTCCCATTTTTGTTGTACTGGGGCCATTTTTTTCTTCCAGGAAAAAAGATACAAAAATTCAAATCGGTGGAATTATTCCACAACTATTTCAAACTGTTTGTTTATTTATTCTGGTGCTCCTTGGTAACTATTTCATAGTAACTTAAACAGTGTTGCTCGAATAGTTAGTTTTTGACATTTTCAAGGGGTCGCTATATTTATGGTAACTGGTGGTAAATCGATCACGAACACTTTTTAATCCGATTTTTCTTTGGAGTTTCTGGTCGTGTCGTCGGCTGAACTGTCAAGGATGAATACTTGTTCATTTGTGTCGTCACGATAAAAAATCTAATACTTTCTCTCCAGAGAAGAAACTGTCAAATATGTGCAATTAGGTTTTTTAACGTCACTGCTAACCTCAATCGGATGAACACTTTTTGACAGTCCAGCAGTACTGTTTGTAAACAGAAATTTCTTTTGTTTGATTATTGACAAATTGGATCAGACCATTTACGGTCCGTATCGCCTAAATAAAGTTTTAAAACATTTGTTCACGATTGAATACGGTTCGTTGGGACTAGTTGCAAAGTGTAAAGATGATTGTTTTAGATGTGCTCTTCGATTTTTGTTTAAGCTTGTTTGTAAACAGTACCGCTGAACTGTCAAGGATGAATACTTGTTCATTTGTGTCGTCACGATAAAAAGCCTAATGAACTCTTCTCTCAATGTTTCAATGTTCAGTTGCAATATTTGAAGCTTCAACCCGCATACGCATGGCTGCCAGATGGCTGACTAAACGCTGCCAGCTGGAAAAATATGGCTGGCAGACATTCTGGTGACCGACTGCCTCACCGCTGCCAGATATACAACTCAAACGATACAACCGTATCCACCAGGATTTTTCCACATTGAAATCTTTGACATTTTCAGCAAAGGTGAGAAGATGAAAACGCTCGGCTAACTTAGATACAGGTGACTTTGTTTTGTCAAATTGGATTTGACAACCGTCACTGAATCAATTTTGGTAGCGTTATGAGGAATACAAATGAAATACGAGGGAAAAAACGATACGACGTTATTCAGAATAAGGGCGTGTCTCGTGTAAGGGCCGCTTATCACTCTATAATTCCGTAGGCAAAACGGTTTTTATAGTTGACAGTGAAACGTGTTCCGAAAATTTTCGTTAGAACGGTTTTATTTATTCAAAAAATCAATCCTTTTTAGTTTCATTGTATTCAGAATACATGAGATCATTTTCGATGTTTACCGTTAATATTTTATCAGATTAATCAGCATGTTCTACTACAAAATACTATTTCATTACGAGCGTAATGCAACTTACTAGCTACTGACAAGATAAGTATTTCTTCATTCTAAATGTCCGCCACTTCCTACCATAGATATTCGTCAGAATGTTTTCCATTTCTTCGTTAATATAGAATGTTTGTTTATTATTTGAATCTAACTCAATTTGTTCGTCAGATTCGCTTGTTTCAGACAATACTATATTTATGTTGATTCTTGCTGATATATTTACGTTTGTATTCATACTATTTTGCAATGATTTCTTCTTATGGTTATAATTATCATTTTCTACCGATTGAATTTTTCCACCAATACACGGTTTTTGGAAGAGACATGTAGATGGATTCGAATAAACACTGTTTTTCGAAAATATTGATTCAACTTCATTTCGTTCAGTAGACTGGGTACAGTTTATACATCCGTTAGATTGTACACAGAATATTTTCTCAAAAGATTGTTCTTCATTGTAATGGTCGATGTGTTTCTTAGCTTGTTTACTGTTGGATGGAGATAAAACTGTTAAATCAATCTTTGACACTTTATCATTCTTTTCCTTTTGTGTCAGAGCCGCATATTCAGTATTTTCAGAATCGGAAAGATAAAGCATCTGTGAAAAAGGAGTGATAAAAGAACTTTCACCTGAAATTATGAATACAATCGATCATTATTAAATACATTTGCCCGTTAAATAGATACTTACTTGTTGCCGACATTATTTAGCTTAAAGCAGAGTTACCATATTCACAGTTTTTGCTATAAAACAACAGATTTTTTTTACCTATTTTGTCACACAGATTCTGTGTCACAGGACACAAATTTTATCAAAGTTCACAGATTTCTGCAAATTTTTTTTGAATGTTTCACAAAATGACAGACTTTCAAATGTTTTTCAGAGATTTTCACAGATTATGATCGAAAATATGCAATACAGATTTTTCAAGTTGACACACAGATTTGAAAATGGCAACTCTGGCTTCAAGACGCATAGATACACGATGTAGAATTAGCACGGGTGACAAGATAGGGCGGTTTTGCGTGTGTCTATCAGTGCTGCAAATATTGCACAGTTCCCACCAAATCGAACTGCACAGTATGAAAGTGTGCTGGATCAGAAGTGTGATTATAACTGCAACTCTGTATAAAATGTTCAAAACGACCTATGTAATAATAAGAGATTCTCTTTGATTACTTTCTCTTTTGATTATTACGGCACTCTTAGCAATCCTTCTCTCCAATTATTTACCGATAATAATAACTAAAGCTATCATCTTTTAATCTGCTCTGGAGAAATTACCGAAAAAAGGAGGAATGTTTCGCAATAATCGAAAGAGAAAGTAAACAAAGAGAAACTCTCAATGTTACATAGGTCGTTTTGAACATTCCATACAGAACTGCTCTGTACTGACAGAACTCTGACGTCTATAACGACAACACAATCATATGATTGTGTTTTTTCTTTTTTGCTCGTTGTCAAATTTGTAAGCAGGGTTGCCAGTTTTGAAGATATTGAAGAAAGCTGCATAGAAAAATTATTCTTTTCGTTGATTTTCTCAACTTTTTTTCGGCAACCATGATTGAGCGAAAAAGATTGTGGTTAATGAACTGTGTCAAAAGTTCAGCTTTGAAAGCAATCAGCAATAACAGTTACCACATCCTTGGTTACTGCACATTGAAGATTTGAGAAATGTAAACAAAACATACTGCAAAATGGGTATTTGATTACGAAAATTTAAAATGGATTCAACGACTGCCTCGAGTGGAAGATCCCTTCTGTGCAGTTAATTGCAAGTTCTCCAGTATCATTACCTGAAGTGGACCAATCAATCGGTCTTGATTCGCATACATTATTCTATGCTACTAACGATAACTTCTACTAGTAGGAATATGATATTCGAAAAGCTATAAACTGCTCTTTAAATGATCGAACGTACTTCCCTGCCCCGTTTATGTACGAAATAAATTAAGCCAATGATATAAGAGCATTTTTTTTTCAATTCTCATTTATTCATTGCATTGTAATATGTCAATTTTCAATATTTTTTTGAATGTACAATGATACAAGTCACCAGTTAACGTTTGTACTTGCGTTTGTAAACGAGTCAAACGGGTAAATCAACATAAAAATTTGTCCGTTGAACAATGGAAAAAGATTCGTATACGAACGTTGGAAACATTAAAAAAAATATTCCGATTTTTTTTTTAATTGTCACTTCCTCAAAATGATTGTGCTATACGTGCTATACGATCTAGTGCATATCAACGGTCAGGCATTAGTAGGCTCACAACAATTTATTTCTGCTTAACTTATCTTGACAACAGTTTACAGTAGGTTATGTATTTTGTAATAATGTGAAAACAGCTGAAAATAAAAATAATTAAAAAATCGATCGATTCGAATTAATTTCGAATTGCAAAATTTAACAACAACAGGTTCAACTACTTCACACATTCACATGTAAACACAATCTTCATTTGAGTTGGATGGTTTATAAGAACTTTTTCACATGATATTGACAGAAAAAACAATAGCAAATGTTAAAATTACACCATATTTAGTGAATTAGAAATATTTTATTTACAACTGATTTTTCCATCGCTAGGTTATGTCTTTTTTGCTCGAGTAGATTCTGTGCCTTCAGTTCTTTAAGTTCAGATAGTGTTTTGAAAACTTGCTTCGTATAATAAGCTATCACCAGTTTTTTTCGATTGTGTTCGAAAAATATCAATCATGTTCAAATGAAATTTCTCTTGCTGTTCAACGTGCTTTTCTAGCAAGCTCAAACTATTCGTTACTTGTCTCTTTTGAGGTGTTAGTAACAGGGGGTCTTCATCTAACGATTCTATGGCTTCATCTGAACGATTTTCGATTGTCTCCAAATTGCAATTTTTGCATAGCACTATTTTTTTCGTCTGATGTTATTGGTATTCCAAAGGAAACTGCATCCTCTACACCTTCGATAGCAGCTGTTAGTCCGACCAAATAAATCACTTTTTCTTCCAGCGCTCAATAATTTTATTTTGGCCGTCTCCTGTAGATTGCTGTTCTTTTTTGTTGTGTGTCATTTTCCTTTTGAGATTTGATTTCCAGTCAAACCATACCTAGAATTGATGATTTCAATTAAATAAAAATATTGCTATAGTTTTGATATTTTTAAAATAGTTTTTACTTTTTTCCAGCCAGCATAATCTTTCGTAGGTGGCCCAAAACTGTTCAAATCTGTGGCAAGATTCACCCAAAACGGTTTAACATTGAACCGACGATTGAACTTTGCAAAGCCTTTGGCAATATCTGGCTGATCGCTCAATGCGTCCACGAGCTTATCATACTGCATACTGAAAGATTGCTAAATTCACACAATCAATCAACTAGTACGAGGGATTCTCAATATTCGGATGTGTGGGAAAAGCATGTCAGTTTTATTCGTATTCACGTCATCCAGTTATGTCTCTGATATTAACCTCCCACCTGTATAAAATTTTTTTTTCTATCTATTTGATTTTGACAAGCTTGGGCTTGTTTGAAAGTTTCTTTTGGTTCGTTGAACAATTTCGTATTTCAATTGACTTTCACTCCGGATTCGGATATATAATGAAAAGTTACCCAATTTGCGACGTAAGCGCTTGTGTGAACTACCCGAATCAATCAAATAAATTCAAAAAAGTCGGCTCTAATTCGTGTCACAAATTATCATAATATAAAACTTGAACGACAAGAAAAAACCATATAATTAGAAAGAGTTTTTGCCTTTCTCCATAGAAAGGTATTAGAATTGCTGAAAAAACCGACTTTTGAACGGAGCCTCGGAGACCCATAGTGTTATATACCATTCGACTCAGTTCGACGAGATCGGAAAATATCTGTGTGTGTACGTATGTGTGTGTGCACTTTTCGAAGATATTTATACGCGCTAAATTTTCTCAGAGATGGCTGAACCGATTTTAACAAACTTGGGCTCGTTTGAAAGCTACTGTCGGGCCATTGATCAAGTACAATCAAATGGCTGTGACTTTTGGTTCCGAAGATATGATTGTATAAATGACGTAACCGACAAAACGCGTTGTATTTTAACGCGCTTAATTTTCTCAGAGATGGCTGAACCGACTTTAACAAATTTATGCTCGTTTGAAAGCTACTATCGGACCATTGATCAAGTGACTTCTGGTTTCGGAGATATAATGGTATAGTGACGCAACCGACAAAACACGTTGTTTTTTACCGCTCTAATGTATACAAGGGTGCCAATATTTTGGGATCACCTCTAATTTCGTAAAGCGCTACTGTTCAAAAGTTTAAGCACCTCGGAAAAAGTCCTCATGCAAAATTTGAGCTAAATCGGACATGGGTAAGTGGTGCTGCCTAGCGGTTAAAGTTTGATGCCAAAAATCTTAAAATTGCATGAAACGTCGAGAATTAGTGTTATTTAAAAAAAATTGTTTCGAAAAAATTGACTTTCTGAGACTTTTGGCATCAAAATTATTTTTTCGATTTCGAAAATTTCGTCGACCGATACCCCCCCCCCTATGGTGATTTTCCAAGACAAATGAAAATTCCACTAAGTGGACTAAGAAGGGTTTTTGCCTTTCTCTATAGAAAGGTATTAGAATTGCTGAAAAAACCGACTTTTGAACGGAGCCTCGGAGCACTTCTATTTGGCTACACTCTTGAAATGATTCTTTGGATCAATATAATACCGGAACTTTTTACACTTTTCGTTCAGTTTTTACCTTAATCTATTTATAGCAGAAGTTAATTGATTGACTTGTTTTCTTCTGGTGAGATGCATTTTTTCGTTTCTAGTGAGAAGCACCTTTCGTTTCTGGTGAGATGCACTTTTCGTTTCTAGTGAGATGCACTTTTCGTTTCTGGTGAGATGCACTTTTCGTTTCTGGTGAGATGCACTTTTCGTTTCTAGTGAGATGCACTTTTCGTTTCTGGTGAGATGAGAACACAGATAACTAAACAAAACTGCAAGTCTGAAATTCAGAACACTAGTGCGCGACTAAATCAACTTTTGCTTGTTTTAGTTAAGATTCGACCGCTTGTCGAGATTGCCACTTTGTTGAACTCGCTAGTCACGATCGGTTATCGCGTATCACGTTGGCACTTCGGAACTGATCAGCTGTGCAACAACTCCGATTGATGGCTAAAGACTGACTCACTACTAACGGCTATATTTACCGTCAACTATTTGGAACCGACTAACTAACTTGTCTACGGTCCGACGCCCGAGACTAACGGACACTCTGAGACTGACTTCCTGCTAACTCTTTTCAACTATGGGTTTTTAAGCTCCTAACATTTACTTTCGGGTAAAGCCCGAAGATTTTAGTACAAGCCGAGCTTGTGATTCTAAGTAGAAAGTTCATCCGATTTTCTCCCGAAGTTCTACCAAAATTGCCGAGAACCGCGAACCGAAGCCACTGTCACTACGTCAATGGCAGTGACCGGTTCCCGTGAAAAGATATTTTTGTTGTTGCTCGTCGCGTTTACGCTGACGTGATGGCTCGCCTGAAAGGTGACAAATTTTTACCTTCACGACTGGGTTGCTATTCTTGCAATGTTGTTTTTTTTCTTCACGGCTCCTTACTTTTTCTACAATACTAGCAAATTCGAAAGAAAATTTGCTAAGGGCGCTACATGCCCCCACTTTCTGAGCTTGATGTTACCTGAAGGGTGAACATCAAGTCGAATGCGTTGGTTTATAACATTGAGGTTTGTAGCTGGATCACAAATTAAGGATTTCATCAGTAGGTCGCATATGAACTGATCTTCACACATACCTGCTCAACGTTGTTTTCAGAATCGTTCTGCAAATTGTACTTTCAAATGACGACGCATTTCTGGTTAGAAGTAGAAGCATTTTGTCAATAATGCGTACCGACAAAATGCTTCTACTTCTAACCAGAAATGCGAATCTATATAAAAAACGTACTATCAGCAAATCGATATGGCAATATTGCATCGTTCACAAAAATTCAAAACGATTGTTTCGAAGAAATCGAAAATACGGTTCGAACAATTTTTCAGGATGGTTCCAAAGGGACAACAGAATCTGTATTTGTATCTTGATTCGCCAGAACAATTTCGGATTGTTCCCGGACATTGAAAGTTAATCCTTGATCTATCGACAAAAGTGAATATATATAAAAATGAGTTCCTTACGGTATTTTTTTTTTCAAAAGCCATCCAGTAATCATACTTCTAATTATTATTGAACAATTTTAACTTACATCTCTAAATACTTCATCGCAGGATTCGTCATTAGTGATACAGAAAAATCAATTACAGAAACAAAGTCACGTCAGAATACTTAATCAATTGCTTAGAACATTCATTGATGTTTCCGAAACAGTTAATGTGAATATCAATGTCATTTCAAACAATACCGTGTTATTAAAACATTGGTCCCTTTTGGGGGGACATTGGTCTCTCAGCCCAAAGCGATAATTACCCACCAATCAATAATCAACGGTTCATATAAAAGAGGCAATAGTGAGAAAAAGCGGTGCACTCACCATTTATGTTGTCGTCAGGTTGCCAAAGTTCGCTGCCATCCTGGCCGTCTTGAATTCCTCCGGGGCGACGCGCGAAACCAGACCGGCTGGGAATTGCACGTTGAACCGGTTGCTCCAACCGAAAACTGTCATATTGCCTGCTCCCCGTATGACAATTGGATCTGGCCTGAGCCTCTTCCCCTTCCTCCGAAAGAGACTCCACTCGATGGCGAGCATTCACACACGCACTCAAATAGTCTAAATGATACTTGACACTATCATCACAGTAACAACTTTCAATTTCATTAAAGCTCGCTAAACATTCTTTGGCACTAGTAACGCAACTGTCCTGAGCACTCTGGTGAACCCAACCGAACACATTGCCATCAACTTGTTTGTGGCTTAGCTGACCCGATTTGTGTGAAGCATTTTGCCACAAAGTTGGTCCAGGGTTAGCGTTATTGTTTCTACACTTGGCACTGTAATTAGGTGAAAGCACGTTGTCCCGTTCCTGAGAGTCCGATGAATCGTAGTTGCTGATCGGTGTTTTGTGCCTCCTAAATACTTGCTATTACGTTCCAAAATGCGACGAATCTCGGCGAACGTGTTGGCATCCCGGAGGCGCCAGTATTTTTCGGGGATCAGTTCACCGTTTAAACTCCAGCATTTGTTATTTTCGTGGGACTTATCACACAATCGCAGCTGGTTTCGGCGCAAGCATGGTTCCGGATATCTGTGCTGCAAACAGATCTCGGTCGTGGTCGGTTCTAGCGGATATGGAAGTGGGAAAGATGATCTCCGTCCGTTCGGAACTCGCTGTCAGTCGAGTAAGTCAATCCGCAACGCTGCCGGTCGAGTCTCTCCTCGAGGGATTATTTGAGTTTACCTTCGCAGTCTTGGTTGATATTCTTTCTGTGGTCGTCCGGTGTGCGTTTCCCAAAGAAAAAGACTTGTCATTTTTTTTTATCCTCCGTCCGGCCGGTGTACTCAAAATAATCATCTGTACCGTTTCGCTCTTCAAGCGAGTAATTTACTATTGTCTCTGTTTTAATGCAGAGTGTTTCGTACACGCTTAACACAAACCCCTTACGAACCTTAAGTTACTAACTTAACTGTAACACAACATTGCCGTTACAGAAAAATTTCTCATGAATCGGCGAAAGCTCGAATCATGAGAAATTTATGAGCCAACACCACAAAGAAGTCCCCCGGAGACTATACATCGCATTATGAACGTGATGCTTAACAATCAGCGCTCGTAACATGTTCCTGTACGGAACAAGCTTCACAAAACTAAATGACACAAATCCACAAATCTAAATAATACCGCCAGCGAATTCTGGCTAATTCGCGATTACCGCCAACTAACTTATGGCTATCAGTTTCCGGGTAAGTCCTTATACAACAAACACGAAAGTCCTGTTGTAACGGCAGAACATTCAATAAACTCTTAACCTATTTTAGTGCTAAATAGGTATGAATTAACAATAAAGATATAACTAAACAATGTATTTGTGATAGCTTATTTGGTTTGTAACAAATGGTTGAGTGTCATAGAGGAAAAGGGGTATTTAGTCCCTCGATCGTTATGAGCCCAATGCAAGGGTTTTACCGCGCCCAGAATCGCGTTACTTTTGTACGGATTGTCATAACGACCCCTATTACAACTGTCTACCCGATCCGATTTACGAATCCTGACTGCTCTGGATCTTGCATGACGTCGACACCAATCCAGGAATGGATAGTTTCTTCCGATCTCGTGTTTCCGTGAAATTTTGTAGCTGGTGTAACTCATAGCTGTTTAAACGACTGTCAGTTTCTCCCGATCTGACCAAACGGCAGGCCTGTGAAGGCTTGGTATTTTCTCGGTATCCTTCATGTACGGTTGAATTCAATAGTTGTACTTTTACTCTATGGGTCATTGCACCCAGATTAACCATGTGGCGTAATGCCATTTCATAGTTGATTTCCTCATCATTCAAATGAGTGAAATCCATTTTTCTCATATATATTAACTATCACGGAACCAAACCAAATACTAAAATATCACAAATCTTACTTGAACGTTAAACTAACAAATTTTGGCTCAAATACACAAATCAAAAAATTTTCGTGTGGGATTTTTAGTTGGGCGCCAGTGTTATTAAAACCTTTGGTAGATTTGGAGAAGGATATTAGTGTCTCAGCCCAAAGCGATAATTACCCACCAATCAATAATCAACGGTTCATATAAAAGAGGCAATAGTGAGAAAAAGCGGTGCACTCACCATTTATGTTGTCGTCAGGTTGCCAAAGTTCGCTGCCATCCTGGCCGTCTTGAATTCCTCCGGGGCGACGCGCGAAACCAGACCGGCTGGGAATTGCACGTTGAACCGGTTGCTCCAACCGAAAACTGTCATATTGCCTGCTCCCCGTATGACAACTGGATCTGGCCTGAGCCTCTTCCCCTTCCTCCGAAAGAGACTCCACTCGATGGCGAGCATTCACACACGCACTCAAATAGTCTAAATGATACTTGACACTATCATCACAGTAACAACTTTCAATTTCATTAAAGCTCGCTAAACATTCTTTGGCACTAGTAACGCAACTGTCCTGAGCACTCTGGTGAACCCAACCGAACACATTGCCATCAACTTGTTTGTGGCTTAGCTGACCCGATTTGTGTGAAGCATTTTGCCACAAAGTTGGTCCAAGGTTAGCGTTATTGTTTCTACACTTGGCACTGTAATTAGGTGAAAGCACGTTGTCCCGTTCCTGAGAGTCCGATGAATCGTAGTTGCTGATCGGTGTTTTGTGCCTCCTAAATACTTGCTATTACGTTCCAAAATGCGACGAATCTCGGCGAACGTGTTGGCATCCCGGAGGCGCCAGTATTTTTCGGGGATCAGTTCACCGTTTAAACTCCAGCATTTGTTATTTTCGTGGGACTTATCACACAATCGCAGCTGGTTTCGGCGCAAGCATGGTTCCGGATATCTGTGCTGCAAACAGATCTCGGTCGTGGTCGGTTCTAGCGGATATGGAAGTGGGAAAGATGATCTCCGTCCGTTCGGAACTCGCTGTCAGTCGAGTAAGTCAATCCGCAACGCTGCCGGTCGAGTCTCTCCTCGAGGGATTATTTGAGTTTACCTTCGCAGTCTTGGTTGATATCCTTTCTGTGGTCGTCCGGTGTGCGTTTCCCAAAGAAAAAGACTTTTCATTTTTTTTTTATCCTCCGTCCGGCCGGTGTACTCAAAATAATCATCTGTACCGTTTCGCTCTTCAAGCGAGTAATTTACTATTGTCTCTGTTTTAATGCAGAGTGTTTCGTACACGCTTAACACAAACCCCTTATGAACCTTAAGTTACTAACTTAACTGTAACAACCGCCATAGTAATTTGTTATATATGCAGCCAGGCGCGTACCCAGAAAAAAATTTCGGGGGGTGTTTCAGAACATGTTGATCAATTTCCATACAAATACAAAAAAAAGAGTTTACATAATATCATACTTTTTTGAGTTTCGGAGGGGGTTTGAACCCCTAAAACACCCCCCTGTATACGCGACTGTATGCAGCCAAGACATTGAGATAAAAAGTAGGATCTTTAACAAGCCAGCATTGGATGGTAGGAAAATATGTCAGTCATATTGAACTACATTCACTATGTACAAGTATGTGCACCTCCAGTTTCTTGTCACTCTTGGTATTTCTTGATTTTTCTTATATTTATACTACCAGATCGTACTTAGTGACTATATATAATCATATATAATTGTTTAATATTAACGAATAACAAAAACAGGTATATTTTCAATTTTTTATTTGTTTATCAGCAGTCGGATGCACAGTTGACGAAAATGATTCAGAAAATGAGGATGTTATTTCGGATGAACTAGATCGTCACGTGCTTAAACTTACTCAAAAACCGAATATCATTCACTCATCGTCAAAGCATAAATTAAGTAGATCGATGAAGCTAAACATAAAGATGGCAACAGAAAGCGCCCATGACATAAGACAACCAAACATAACACAA
Organism: Malaya genurostris; assembly: GCF_030247185.1. Lineage (NCBI taxonomy): Eukaryota > Metazoa > Arthropoda > Insecta > Diptera > Culicidae > Malaya > Malaya genurostris. The sequence goes on from NC_080570.1 coordinate 82,643,868, forward strand.
TTTTATTGCCTCTAATGTCCCATTGAAACAATCTGATGAAGTAGAGAAACTGCAAGTAATGCACGAAAAAAACGAGAATGAACTTTTACTGGCAATAATCGAAAAACTTATTCTGACTTATGTGGTGAATATGATAATGAAGGAAACTATCAATAACGACTACAAAAATATTCTAACTAGAACCAGTGACGCCAAGGGTGTTCGATATGTAAAGAGGCTAAGAATATTGGTGCATACCTTTACCTAATGGGAGGAAAAAAAGATTATGAAGATCTAGTAGTGAATCTTGGTCTCCCGTCACTAAGCACAGTTTTACGACATATTCATAATTCTTCTGACAAAATTATTGAGGGTAAGCTTCGTGTTGCCGGTTCAATGCATAGGACGCTGGTCTTACAAGCCAGTTGTCGTTAGTTCGAGCCCCGATCTGGAAGGATTGTTGGTGTCAGTAGGATCCATAGTGCTAGCCATGCAATGATTCTGTACACTAATGTCGTTTTTCATTGATTCCACTCGCTCGGTGCCAGTGTTTTGCCCTGACAGCCGATCAATGAAACGGTTTTGTAAAGTTTGATTTGCACGCTTGCTGCTCGGAAAAGAAAACGGGTGCAAAATAGTTGCCCGCGAATTGCCCCGAAAGTGCATTTTTTTCGTGCGGTGCAAATCAATGAAACACAGTGCACCTGTTTTGATTGCCCGACTGCACAAAAAATGCACGAATCGAGCAAAACACTCCACTAGTGTTCTCAATGAAAAACGACATAAGAATCGCCCCTGAAGTCTGTTGAAACAGAAAGGCCAAATTCCACAAAAGGAATGCAATGACAAGACTTTGCTCCGCTTCGTGTTGAACATCTTTTACCATTTTTAAAAACCCTGGAATGCGAAGAACGCGATTTTGCGTGTGCGATATCGGGTTTAAATCGTAGCAACATTTATCCGATCAATGAAGTCAATTTATCTTCTTTCGATGAATATGAAGAAAACGCGCTTGGAGATCTTGTGAGTTTAAACGACGAAACAGAAGATTTAGTTTTCGAAGCTGATACATTCAACCAGATCGGATCAGATTTCAACACAATCTGTAAATATGTTACAGGTATAAAACAATAGAAGCGTAATCACTGTAAAGCAACTGTCAGTTTTTTAGGTGACAAGGAAACCCCACGAGGATTTTTCAAGATACTGACTTCTACGGGAGAAGTGTTGTGAGCACGAAAGGGAACTGTAGTTTAATTACTTTATATGGATCACTCAAAAATAAGCAACTACGATTCCAATCAAGATCTGATAAAAAAAGAATCCCTTTAAAAACAAACGAAAATAATGTTATGCCTTTCATAACAATTAGTGAATGGTTCGTCTACAATGAAAATCATAAGTTTATAGCAGCTCAAGTTCTAGAGTGTGTTTATTTGCATGGCAGGTTATAAAGAGAAAGAGTATGTAGTCTAAAATCTGTACCGATTAGATACTATATTAAACTTGTTACGAACGATACCTATTCCTTTGGGGTTGTTCAGATTATCTGGGCATTTAATCGGTACAGATTTTAGACTACATTCCAGTATAATTACCATAAGCCAATATGTTTCTCATGTTCAAATACCCCATTTATTCATGCAAAGCTTCAGAATATCAGATGAAACAAAAAAATATTTAGACATATAAGTATTCATTAATGTACACTGTTGTAGGATCCTTATATAGTTTGATTTGGAAAAATAAACGAAATAACTAAGTTTTAAAAGCTTGTCTAATAGCCTTTCAATCCTGTTCATATCTCAAATCAGTCGCGTATACAGGGGGGTGTTTTAGGGGTTCAAACCCCCTCCGAAACTCAAAAAAGTATGATATTATGTAAACTCTTTTTTTTTGTATTTGTATGGAAATTGATCAACATGTTCTGAAACACCCCCCGAAATTTTTTTTTTGGGTACGTGCCTGTCTCAAATTATTGAAATATTCATAAAGTTTGATTGAAAAATAATTTTTATTTTTCATGCATATGATTGGTCTTAGGAAATATGAACGACTAGAATTTTCGCAGAGATATATGACCCAGAACAAACATCTTGTTTACTTGAAGTGGCTTCGGTGTTATTTTAGGGGTCAAATACTATGATGTCGTCATAGTTTTTAATATTGATATCTGTATTGCAAACACCCGGGTTGGCGGTTCAATGCATAGGACGCTGGTCTTACAAGCCAGCTGTCGTCTGTTCGAGCCCCGACCTGGAAGGATTCTTAGTGTCAGTAGGATCCATAGTACTAGCCATGCAATGATACTGTACACTAAGAATCGGCTGCGAAGTCTGTTGATACAGAAAGGCCAAATTCCACCACATAAATGTAATGCCAAGACTTTGCTTATTTATTACAAACACCACTTTGTTCTTCGCTTTGATCCAATGGTTCTTCACCAGAATTTTTCACAAAAAGTCTTTGATAGTTCTAGTAGCTCGAGCTATTGTGGTGTTCATTTATATGGTGAGTATAATTAGAAATAATCCAACCCCATGATCCATTTTTATTGCTGCGTGAACTGAGCTTACAACAAAAAGAACACCTTACTGCAGCTTGACGTGGACTAATCACGTTCACTTCCAAGTCATTAGGCAATTGCAGTTTCTTTGATGTAATCCATCGTAATTTTTTTTCTTTCATTGCAGTAGTTTTTGAATTATGCTGAATTTGTTCAGAATTATCAGGGGAAGACTGATTAGAAGCGGAACTAGAAGTGCCCTTCATTTTTTCAGAATTGTTATGATTTTTGGATGAGATTGTTTCGAATCGCAATAGTTTGTCTCAAATATGAAACTGAATATATAACTTAAATACCTTTATGAACACTTTATTATCATTAGTAATTTTCTATGCTGCTTCTTTCAGGAGCTTTATGTGCCCAGTAACAATTCTAAAATCTTCAAGATTGTGATGGTAAATATGGAATGTTTCGGAAGATGTTTCAAAATATCAGAAAATTTCCTCCCGACCAAATTTCTCTAAAGATATGATCATATCACGATCAATTGTTTTAACGCATGGTATCTGGCGGGAACGTGCCATTTGAGCCAATTTGTTCTGATTCCTGATGTAGAAATATATAGTGTTGTATTACATATATGTTAGTTGAAGAATTGAATATATTTGTATACAAAAATAGGACCATTAACAAAATTTCAAATAAACAAGTCGTCATTGTGGAATGAAATGCTTCGCTGTCTTGTATAGTTTGCTCAGTCATTTTAGTTTTTTCGATCATTTTACACATTTTAAAGACTTAGTCAGGGTTGCCTGTCGTATTGAACAAATATTCGAATTGAGTGCATTTTTTATTGGGTTTTTCTGGTTTTATACTATAAAAATGAAATATTTCGTGAGTAACATTTATTCGACCGCGTTTTATAAAGTACAGTTACGTAATGACTAACATAAGAGAGTAACAATAGAACGTGTGTCCTCACAGTGGTGCCAGTAAGTTTGGAAAGTTAAACTTTCACACTCCTCCTCTTTCCAAACCCAACAGTCCTCGTAGTCTCTCATATCCTGGTCTAGCTAAAGGTTTGGTTAAGATATCAGCCCTTTGGTCCTTTGTTGATACGTAACGGAGTTCTACACTTTGGTCCCACACCTTTTCCCGAACATAGTGGAACTTAATGTCGATGTGTTTTGTTCTTTTCAATTCTGGATTCCTGGACATAAAGATGCAACCCTGGTTGTCTTCGAATATCGGAATAGGAGTGGTTAACGGATAGCCGATATCTTTGAAAAGCTTTTTAAACCATACTGCCTCAGAAACCGCTTGCGCTGCCGCAACATACTCTGCCTCAGCTGTAGACAAAGCAACAACCTGTTGTTTCTTGGTTGACCATGAGACCAAATTTCCGAAAACCTGGTACAAAAAACCAGATGTGGAACGACGATCACTTGTGTCGTTAGCCCAGTCCGAATCAACGTAGCCCACTCGTTCATCAGCTTCATCATTCTTCTTGTATACAAGCTGCATCGACACAGTGCCTTTCAAATACCTCAGCACTCTTTTTTATAACATCCAATGGTTCTCTGATGACCTGTCTTGATAACGACTAAACAGATTTACTGCGAAACACAAATCCGGTCTCGTCATCAGGTAGCATCAGGTACATAAGACTACCAATTAACTGACGGTAGTCCGATTGCTTGTCTCCAGGCTTTCCTTCGGCTGGTTTTATACCTTGCTCAACTGGCGTCGTGACTGAATTACATGAATTCATTCCAAACCGTGATAAAATGCGCTCTGCATACACTTCTTGATCAATTGTAATCTTTCCATTTTTCTGATCAATACCGATACGCATTCCCATAAAATGTTCTACTTGACCTAGATCTTTCATTCTAAATTCAGCAGATAATTGTAGTTTCAAGCTATCGATTTGATTCCAATCGGTACCACAAATTAGAAGATCGTCTACGTATAATAGAATGTACAGCATTAAGCCGTTTCCTATTTTCACGTAAAGACAATATTCCGAAGAAGAAAGCTGAAAACCCAAATCGACAAGGAAATCATGGAACCTGTTGTTCCAGCATTTCGGAGATTGTTTGAGTCCATATAATGCTCTATTTAACTTACAAACCTTCCCGTTTTCAACAGAGAGTTCACGCGGTGGCTTCATAAAGATGGTTTCGTCTAAATGTCCATATAAAAACGCTGTTGTAACGTCCATATGACAAAAGTTGAAGTTTTTCTGTACACCAAACAGCCAGGAGGAATCGAACCGTCGAAAGTTTAGCAACAGGGGCGTATGTATCATGATAATCCACTCCTTCAGTTTGCATGAAACCTCGAGCAACTAATCGTGCTTTAAAGCGATCCAAATTTCCATTTTTATCTGTCTTCCTTTTGAACACCCATTTCGATGTTATTATTTTAGCTTCTCTTGGTGGATCTACAATACTCCAAGTTTGATTCAACTGCAGCGAATCAAGCTCTTCACTAATCGCCCGATGCCAGTCTGCTGAATCGGAACGCTCATCAATTGCTTCGTATGAGTTCGGAACGTCCTCGAATCCATACAGCAACAACGCTGAGGAATCGAAAATATAATCATTATGCCACATTGGCTGCCTTCTCGCACGTGACGATCTATGCTCTTCTTGGATAGGCGGAGAAGTTCCTTCATCAAATCCAAGCAAAGGTTTGCCGTCATCAGTGAGATATTGTTCATCTCCACTCGTTTGATTATCTTCTGTATACGATTCACTCTCAATTTCGTTGGGATCATCACTAGGCGCAGCTGTTTCGTATTCCACAACAGGAATTACCTCTACACCAACCACCAAACGATTCTGAAATCCTGTTTTGTTGTTCATAGACACTCCAGGAAATGATTCTTTATCAAATATAACATCGCGTGACAAAATTATCTTTCGTTTTTCAGCATCCCATAGTCGATAGCCGTTATCAGAGTATCCAGCCATAATGTAGGGATCACTTTTGGGATCCATTTTTCCTCGTTTACATTTAGGCACATGAGCATATCCGCGACAACCAAATACTCTCAAATTTGAAACATTTGGTTTTTCGTCGTACCAAAGTTCAGCTGGAGTTTGATTTTTCAGTACAGAAGTGAAGCTGCGATTTGTGGGATACGTGGCAGCCATTATCGCCTCACCCCACATCTCCGTGGAAAGTTTACTCTCATAGACCATAGAACGTGCTTTTTCCACTAATGTTCTATTCATTCTTTCCGCAGTTCCATTCTGTTGTGGAGTGTATGACAGAGTGTATTCAATACTAATCCCTTTATCTCTACAATATTTCTTGAATTTTGTCGAGATATATTCGCCTCCATTATCGCATCGTAGACGGGAAAGAGGCATATCGAAACCAGCTATCACCATCGCATGGTACTCCTTTAGCCGGTCGTAAACTTCGTCCTTTGAACTAATAAAAAAAGTGATGGTAAAATGAGTGTAATCATCGATGAAGGTTATAAAATACCTCTTTCCGTCCCAAGTTCCGGGAGACACTGGACCACATACATTTGTATGCACAAGCTGAAGCGGACGAGATGCCCTATTTTCTCGTCGATCAAAAGGAATACGACTTTGCTTCCCCATTACACATGATTCGCAAATTCCGAGAGTATCAGTAATTGTAGGGTTCAATCCTGTCACAATTTTTTTTGTCCCATGCCGCATATGCTCTTCATACCTGTATGCCCAAAGCGACGATGCCAAAGTCCATTAACAACCAGGCGATCCACTACATTGGCATGACTCCGCTTTAACTCAAATTCCAATTCATATAAATCGTGTTTCCGTTCTCCCTTTGCGAAGATTATATTGTTTGCCCATAATTCAACGCGCCCATCACGAAACATTGTTACAAATCCTGCTTTTTCCAAGCGGCTAACTGAAAGCAAATTATGCCGCAGTCCGGGTGCATACAGAACGTCCGAAATATGGCATTCATATTCATAATTATCTACCTTACTCGTCACTGCTAAGAATCCTATTTTAGTGGCCACAACAGCTTGACCCTCCTCGGCAAGAGAAACTGGATATGGCACAGATAATTCGCTTTGAACTGATAAAAGTGAATCATCACTGATCATATGATCCGTACAACCAGAATCAATCAACCAACGAATAGATCTCGAATTGTTCACAACTTTTCCACTCTCTCGTTGTCTCGCCGCAGAGAATGCAAATGCTCCACTAAATGATTCCTCCTCCATAGCATCTCGAGACCGACTGAGATTGAAAACTTTTTTCTTAGGACCCGGTCGGTCCTTTTCAACATCCCGTGGCACAGTATCAATCTTTTCAGCGGTACAATCATTAATCTTGTGCCCTTGTTGCTTGCAACGCCAACACCTTCCGGCAAACTCTCGTTTCTTTGAACTGAAAAAAGCAGTACTGGTTATTCCGTGATCACCAGTTTCTCGAGTTTCCTCATCCAGTTCGAAACGTTTTACCTCTTCCATCAAAAGCCGCCCTTTTGCCTTCCGAAGTGTCAAATCATCGAAAGATTCGAGTACAGTTACAACATTTTCGTAAGATCTCGGAAGAGATAACAACAAGTGTGTTACGACCTCCATTTCCGTCAACGCGGCTCCAGCTGCCCGCAAATCGGTAACAATACAATCAAATTTAGCAAAATGACCCTCCAACGATTGCCCTTCCGCACATTTGAGCTTATTTAATTTCATCCTGAGGTGCCGCTCCTGCACTACTCCTGTCTTGAGGAACACATCACATAGCGCTTTCATCATTCCGTAAGCTGATGTTTCTGATTGAACGACATGCAAATGATTCTGGCCAAGAGATTTCACGATGGGATTTTTCGTCTTCACATCGATTTTCTTCCAATCTGCGTCAAGAAGATTTGCTCTAGTCGGCTCCTTTCCGACATGATCCAACAACTTTTTCTCCGCAAGAATCAAGTCAACACGAAACTTCCAGTCACCGAAGTCTGAAGTCTGCAGTCCGCAGTCTAGTTGCGGATATTCGAATTTTTCTGTAGCCATCGTAATACTGGGCTCATAACCTATTGTTTTTTTGGTTTTATACTATAAAAATGAAATACTTCGTGAGTAACATTTATTCGACCGCGTTTTATAAAGTACAGTTACGTAATGACTAACATAAGAGAGTAACAATAGAACGTGTGTCCTCACAGTGGTGCCAGTAAGTTTGGAAAGCTAAACTTTCACATTTTTTCGCATTTTTGTGTATTTTTCAATTTTAAGTGAGTTTCATTGTATTGGATGTAATACCCAATTATTTAAATTTTTTATGTAATGTTTCATTTCAGCTGTATTTTAAAAGAATGTATTTTGAATTCAGTTTCGAATGATAGTAAAGTGCCCCTCGAGAAAAATAGTGATACTATTTTAATCGGATTATTTGAAATTGTAGCTGACGATGTGAGAATTATATAGGTCGTGCGACGATTCATGTGATTCAAGTACAATGTGGAGCGGAGGGTGGTGTCTAACGGATTTCACCAGAGGAAAGGGTGCTGCGTTAATTCTGGGTGCACAATCGGATTGGCTCGAGAAGCAGAGTTCGAAAATTCTGCCATTCTCATTTTGAACGTGATTCATTTGACGTAACAGGTTGAGACTGTATCGGTCAAGCAAGTTCGTGATACCAGTGCGGAAGGATGAATGCAACGGATCTACACACAGGAAACCGTCGGAAGCGGGGAGCCAGGCCGGAAAAAGTGAAATCGGACGTGAAAACGGAAGTAATTTCGTCTAGCGATTGTATATGCGTCACCTATCCGGTCCGGTGGAACATAAACCACACAGAGACATAATTATGAGCTATCACTCAGACTGATCTTCACACATACCTGCTCAACGTTGTTTTCACAACCGTTCTGCAAGTTATACTTTCAAACGACGACGAATAGCATCAAGAAATCCACCACCGATGATCTTGTTACTATTGCGGGAGCTGCGATCGTTTCGAAATACTTCGTAGTTGCTACCGAATGCTTGTATGAATAGCGTATTATCGGTCAGCCAAGTTTCCGTTAATGCTATGATATCAAAACACTCGTTCGAACAAGCTAGACGGTAATGAACTCATACCACCAGCGTTCTAATAATACATTTGAATTTGTAAAAGATTTCGAAGAGCAGGTAGTCTACGTAAGTTTGAGCTGGAAGCTGAGTGGTAGTTAATTGTTGAATTGTGCAAGTTGCTAGTACGAATCAGCGCATACATAACTGTGAATACATTCCGACATTTTTTAGTAGATTTGTCCTCGAACTCGCGAAAGTAAATTTGTTGTGACCACGTTGCGGGATTTAAAGCAACGGACTCCAACGCTCGATCAAGACCGACTTTGAACGTGACAAAAGTCATGGTGCTAACATCCGCACCTTTCGCAATCAATTCAACAACAACCGGGTCCTGAACTAGTCCGAGATTGGCTCGAACCATGGCATTAATCTAGTTATTCGTGATATCAGGTCGAATACGGGACAAATCAAGCCAATACTTATCAGTCGATTGTTCACACACTGCAACATGAACGACGTTTAAATCCCGTTTGGCACTCGGAAGCTTTTTGTCAATATCAAGTCTACGAGGTCTTTTAGCTTGACGACGATGGTTCAAGGATGGCCAGGGCCGATTGAATGGTTTGGGTGTCCGTGGAATCGGTTTAGGCAACGCTTTTATCTCGCTTTCCATGTTCATCCAGGGAAACACCTTTGATTAGGCTATACACCAAGCAGATGCCTAGGTATATTGATGCGGAAAACAGTTTAAATTGCGAGAATAACGGACTATTAAAAACACAACAAACTTAAGTTTGATGAACATATTCTTGCTTTCGAAATCATACGAAGTATTGAACTTTTCAAAGCGCTTTTTTAAATTTTTCACGGTACATTCTATGAAAAAACGAAGTATAGTCATGAAAAAAAACAACTATGTGGATGATATCAGCGAAATATAGTTTTTGCCTTTCTCATATAGAAAGGTTATGCAATCACTTGAAAAACCGACCTGTGAAAATTGGCCCCGACTTCCGGTTCCGGAATTATAGGGTAAAGTGTGTTCAATATTGTACACCGTCACTTAAACCGGCGAAACAAAAAACGTCTCAAAACTACACAAATCGATAGTCATTATCAGTAGGCAACTAAACAAACCGATTCCGGCTATCCTGGTTCCCGTGCAAGCTTCCGGCCGAGCGGTGGCGGAAGAGGAATAACGAAGAGGATGTTTCTTTCAGTTCTATACGGAGTAACACTCTCCAATTCGGTTTCTCTTTTATGTCATTGTATTGATTCATCCACGTATTTGAGATTAATATCACGAAATTCACCTTTTTTGAGTTTCAACTATTCACAACACTTCATGGTGAACTCGTCGGATATATGTCTCCACATTTACTTGTTTACGTTAATAAAAGAAGTTATTCTTCAACACGTACTTTTGTTGTCATATATTATCAACACTACCCTAACACGAACAATGGTTGTGTCTAACTATTTTTCTTTTGCATGTGAATATCAAACCTGCACATGAAACTATTAAATCTTCACTCATTACAGCAATCTTTCACTCAATTCTTTAGGTGCCTTCCGAAATCTATTATACCCCATTATAAACAATATTTCTTACTTGATTTTGATGTCACTTGATACTCAAGTCTCACAATGCACACATGTTCCTATAGCTACTGTATTATACTCCGAACTGAACTGAACTAGCTACTAACTTGTCTACGGGCCGACGCCCGAGACTAACGGATATTTTCCGCGCACTCGTTAAAATTGAACTACTAATTTGTCTACGGGCCGACGCCCGAGACCAACGGCTATTTACCGCGCACTCGTTAAAATTTAACTGACTCCTAACTCTACCCAACTATGGGTTTTTAAGCTCCTAACATTTACTTTCGGGTGAAGCCCGAAGATTTTAGTACAAGCCGAGCTTGTGATTTCAAGTAGAAAGTTCATCCGACTTTCTCCCGAAGTTCTACCGAAAGCCGAAACCACTGTCGCTAGGCCAGAGGCAGTGTCTGTAAAAAAATATAACTTTGTTTTTACAACATTGCCGCGCTGACTAATGCCCGGAACTGTCTATGGTTTTATAACAAAGTTTCTTAAACATCGTTGCGATGACTAATGCTTGCAAATGTGCACGCTTCAATAACAAATTTTATACTTGAAGGCTGCAGCTACGCTGATATGAGAGTTTCCTTCACAATTTCCTACTTTTTCTACAATATTAGCAAATTCGAAGGAAAATTTGCTAAGGGCGCTGCATGCCCCCTTACTTACTGAGCTTGATGTTACCTGAAGGGTAGACATCAAGTCGAATGCGTTGGTTTATAACATTGAGGTTGGTAGCTGGATCACAAATTTCCGTATTTACAATTGCCAATTGGTTTATTTTTCGTTGTTGGCTATACGTTAGTTAAATTTCCTAACCTTACGATGGTCCGTGTGTGTGTGTGTGTTCTCCTCTGACGCCATCCTGCTCCATGGTATGCTTCTATTGTTGCTTTATCTGTGGGAGTGATCGAACGGTTGCTAGTCTCGGACTCTGGGTTCCGTGTCGTTCTCGTTCCTAATAGCTCGTTCTTCTGTGTTGGTGATACGTATTAGGGCTTCTCATTGCTTATGTACTCGCTTCATTGGGCATAGTTGAAAATTGACCGTTGACTCCTTTGCATTTTGGACATCATTGGGATTACTGTCAGTAGTAATATTGGTATTCTGTATTGTTGCTTCTCATCCTGGCTTCTCGTTTGGTACAATGTGTTGAGGCTCCTAGCAACTTTTATGCATTGCATTTGATTTCGTGGTTATCTTCTTCGTAGTGTATTTTTAAACAACCAACTGTTTAATTTTTTTCACGTATTAATAAGCTTTGATTTTCATATATTGGTTTATGGTACTCAGTTGAGCTTTGACGATGCTCACTGAATAAATTATAGGGTAGCAGTTTGTAACGCTGTTGCATACCCGCGCAAGTCATCTTTAACTATGTTGACTGCATTTACTTCCTTCTTGTTTTGTTATCATTTGTACTTGTTGATGTAGCAATTTGTAACGTGCTTGTTGATGTAGCAATTTGTAACTTCCATGCTAAATTTTTCCGCAATTTTTTTGGCCTCGATTTTTCAGCTCTGCTGTTCTTCCTTCTGACGTCTTGGTGATTCCCCGGTTCCTTTTGTCTTCAACTTGCCACCGCATCCGATCACACCCTCTCGTTCTATTAGGTAGCTTGGCTAAGCTACTGACATCCTTCCTTCTGCGACGACTATTTTCGGGCACACACACAGTTTGGGACTCCAAAAAAAAAACTCCTATTCGTTTTGCATGATTCTGTGCCTGTAATTTAATCTATTTTCTATTCTATGAGTGTTATTATTATTATTTTATATACATATTTTTTTCATAATTTCATTGTACATCGTATACAATTTTCCGTTATCGTACATGTTCTTGCTATTAGTTGAATTTTTATGTTTATTTATATTTTGTTTTGTTGAGGTACCTCGTACCCTGTTAACCCGTAGATATAGGTCGACAACCCGTCTATCGTCAAAACGTCTGTCTGTGGATATAAAATTGTTATTAAAGTTGCGGCATGCGAATGCTTGTTGCAGGTTGTAATGAATCTTTTTCTAAACCTTTTTTTCTAAACTTTTCCCGCAACTAGCTTCTATGCCGTGTTCATTTTAATGGTGTCTTACCATCCTTGCTTCCATAGCTTCAGAAGCCGTCCTTCCATCTGGTCGGTTGTGTAGTGCTCATGCCGCAGCTTCTCTCCCCCACTACTTGACCTGGTTCTTTCGGCAGGTGTTTCTGTTTTTCCTTTCTAAAAATAAACTCAAATCTGGACTTTAGTATTTTTTCAATAATAACACTAACCCATAAAGCAACTTAGATTCTAATTTCGTGCTTCACTTGTTTTTAAAAAAAAAATTGTTTGTTACTGTTTAGACCACCCACGTGCTACTTTTTGGTGTCCGTTTTGTTTCCGAACTATTCCCATTTATGCTGCCAATTCCTATCTCTCTGTTTCTTGAGGATTCCAGTATTATTAGTTTGTTAGTGACAGAGTTTTCATATATATGTAGTTTTGTAATCCCCCATGAATTCATTGGTATATAATATTTTAATTATTTGTTGTATCTTTCTTTCATTGTGTTTTCGTAACTTTTACATGTCCATATTGTCGTATCTGTATTTTATTGACATTTTGATTTGAGTGCGTAATTTGCACTTAAGAAATCCTCAATTCATTCATATTGTATGCATCTTCCATTTTTTTCATTCCGGGGTCGCGATCCCCTTGTCCACACACACTTGATCACTCATACTAGTATCATTGCATAAATGCATACATTATATAGAAATTATTTGCTGGCCAGCGTCGTTTTGATAGTCTGTTCGCTTGTGTCTTATCCTTTTCTTGTCGTATCCGTCATATCTCATCTTTATTTTATTTACCTTTTTTTTTATTCGAAGTATTCTTTTAGTATCCTTTCAGTGTTAGTTTTATGTTATTTAATGATAAACCATCTTTTTTCACCATAGAAATTCTCCTTATTTATAACATTGTTTCCGTATTCTATACCATTATGTTTACCTCCCTTGTGTAATGTACTCTTCTTTTTTTTCTAAACGCATTGTAACTTTTCCCCAGTTCATTTTTAATTTGTAGCATTATAGCTTGCTCCCAAAAACACATTTTTCTCACATCTATAATCTTCCTCTGGAATTAATTTTTTTTTCTTATGACCAGCACGGTATTGCTGTGTATGACATGATTCCCATGTTTATAATATATTTGAATTTTCTTGATTGGTTGACTCGTCTACGATCATTAGAATCCCATATTTTCCCATAGTTTGTTTCCACTTTGTATTACTTCAACCATATGTTTGAGTTTCTTTAAGTATACTCTCTCTTTTTCCTTTTCTTTATATGTTTCCCTCCATTATATATCTTCTTTGACAATGTAACCTATTGCTTTATTGTTTCACCATATTTTTCATTCTTCGTTTGGTATCCATTTGTTTTCATTGTGTTCGTTTCATTGCATAAGTAAAATTTTATTTCTTATTGACCTCCTCTTATTACCCTCTTAATAGTTTGAATATCCTTCTGCTCGCATTCATGTTTTTTCCTCGTATTCGATTTGATTCATTTCGACTTTCATCTTACATATTTCGCAAATATTTTTCCCTATACGTTCATGTTTTTATCTTATCCATTGTTCTCCTTACACTGTGGTTTTAAGTTTTTCGTTGAATTCTTATGTCAACGTATCATTGTATGATGTTTGCTGTTAATTTCTTTTATAACTGTATCCTATTTTTCTTCATTTCAATTACTTTCAGGGTTTCAGTTTCCCTTATGTTTTAAATATTATTCCTTTGTATTTAGTCTTCCGATGAAATTTTTAATACAATATGTTTATTTTCGTGTATCACTTTGTATACATTTTGAATCTTTTTTATTACTTTTCTAATGTTTCTTGGATAATTTCTTAATTATCTCAATATTCTGTGGTAAGATTCAGTTTCTCAATCCGTATACTTTTTCAATCGGTTATTGTGAACCTTTTCTAGTCTATTCCCATTTTTTATAGTTGTTGTTTGCTCACTAGGAAGGGCAACTACTTCATACGGTCCTCTCCAAAGTGATTGCAATTTTTGTCCCGCGCCTGTGGGATTGGCTTTTACTAACACTAAGTCTCCCCACATTGGCTGCCACTCGTTGGAGTTTTTATCATATAATTCTTTGCGCTTGTGTTTAGACGCAATTAGATTCTCCCGGGCTTGATGATGAAGTCGTTTAAATGTAGATCGCATTTCATTGACGTAGTCCTCATAGTAGAGACCATCATTATCGTATTTGTAGACGGAGTTTGGGATGTTCGCCCGTCTTCCGTATAATAATTCAAACGGTGTATAACCCGTTGAGGAATTTACAGTGGTATTATATTCGAAACTGAAGAATGGGAGTAATTGATCCCATGTTTTCGGTTCGTTACCTACGTATTGTCTTAAATAGGTTTTTAGTTCCCTATTCGATCGTTCCACCAAGTTTGCTTGTGGATGATATGTACTCGTAGTAATTTTTTTAATTTTTAAAATTTTACATACATTTTTCATAAGAGAACTAACGAAATTGGTTCCATTATCGGTTACCAATTCGACGGGTGTTCCATATTTACAAATATAATTATTCACAAAAGTTTGCGCGACCGTGGCACTCTCTTGATTTTCCATCGGTGCTACAATTAGATATCTAGTCAGATCGTCTTGCATCACAAGTCCGTATCTGTTCCCCCATTCTGACTCGGGTAATACCACTATGTCCATATACAACTTCTCGAACGGTTCGGACGATGTCGTGGTAATTCTCATTGGAATTTTGTTCGCTCGACCGATTTTGTTTTTCTGGCACGAGCTACATTGTTTAACATAATTTTCAATATCCTTCCGCATATTAGTCCAATGGAATAGTGGACTCATTCTTTTCAACATTCGTTTGCTTCCAACATGTCCGCCTAGAGGAGCATCGTGGAATTCTTTCAATGTAGTTTCGCGGTCTTTTTCCGGCACCCACATCCTGTCTTTTTCCGGTGCATATAGGGTGAAAATTTTATCAAATTTCTCGGCAATAAATCTTAATACATTTGCCTCAGGAGTTTTCTGCATGTTTCGAAAAGAGATAATTTGCATGTTCTTTGCATTTTTCAGGCCTTCAGGGCAGTTAGTGAATGCATCTACTAACCCATCTATTAGAATTCTTGTATCGGTTATTGATCTACTCGAGCCATTTAGAACCAATCCCCATATTTTACGATCTGGAATTGAAAATACTCTTCCATTTAGGTAGTCTTTTAAACCGTGTGGTAAGTGTATCAGCTCGGCTAGTTCTTTATATGCTGATCTACTGTTTACTATTACGAAAGTACCATCAAAATCACTTTCGTTAGTTTTTTGTTTTGAAAATTTCAGCAGATCAAATTTGATGTCATTGTTATTTATGCATATTTCATATTCTTCGAAATATGAGAGTGCTCCCAAATCATCCTTTTCGTCCCATCCAAAATCGATGTTTTCTAATCCGTCCATGTGCGGATTCCATTCTGTCTTTTGTTTATTTTTAAATAGCGTAAACCTGCCTGATTCGTCTTTCAGTTGTTTTGGGGAAGTTGTTTTATTTTCCGCGTCTTTCCGCTTCGCAAGTTCATTTTTCTCTGCTTGCTGCTGTTGACGCTTTTGCTGTCTAGTGACTATTGAAATGGGGTGTAAGGACTCGGCCTGTTCGGGCAGTCTGGATAAAAAGTCTGCCACAACATTGTCTTTGCCTTGTTTATAGCGAATGTCCATTTCCAACCCTTGAAGTTTCAGACGTAAACGCGTTAGCGTAGGCGAAGTCTCTTTTAAATGCCATATTGAAATTAGCGGTCTATGATCAGTGTATACAATAAATCTCTGATTATAAATAAAATGTTTGAAACGGTTCACTGCCCATACGATGGCTAACAACTCTTTTTCAATCGTATGGTACTTTCTTTCAGCCCCCACTAGACCTCTGCTTGCATATGAAATAGGCCTGTCGATCGATTTTCGAGAGTACTGCTCCAATAGCGTACTCGCTAGCATCTGTCGTGATCACGAACGTATCTTTATAGTTCGGTCTAACTAACAGTGTGTCAGAAGTTAAAAAATTCCGCAATTCCTCAAAAGATTTTTGACACTCTTCTGTCCAAGTAAACTTAACATTCTTTCGCAAGAGATCGTTCAAAGGTTTACGTTTCTCTGCTATGTGAGGTATGAATTTTCCATAAAAATTTACTGTTCCTAAAAATGACCGAACACCTTTGACTGTTTTTGGTGCCGCCATCTCTTTAATTGTTTTTATATTGCCCTCCATAGGACGAATTCCTTCTTTGTCAATTACATGTCCTAAATACTTTATTTCATTTTTCAAAATTTGGCATTTACCTGGCTCGACTTTTAGATTATGTCGACGGAGAGCCTCTAAAACTTTGCGTAAGTTTTCATTGTGTTCTTCGATGGTAACACCGAAAACAATTATATCATCCAGATAAACGATTGCTTTAACCCCTTCTATCTCATAAAGTACCGTATTCATTAATCTTTGGAAAGTCGACGGGCTGTTACGCAGGCCCATAGGCATTCTTGTAAATTCGAAGTGGCCTTTTGGAGTTGAAAACGCAGTCTTGGCTGCATCTTTTGAGTTAATTGGTACTTGGTAAAATCCTGATTTTAAATCCAAGGTAGAAAAATACTTACTGTTTCCAAGATTATCTAGAATCTCATCAATTAGTGGAATTGGGTATACAAATGGCTTCGTAACTAAATTTAAAGCCCTGAAGTCAACCACGATTCTGTATTTCTTTTTACCAAATTCATCGTCCTTCTTGGGAACACATAGGACTGGTGCATTCCACGGACTTTTGCTAGGCCTTATGATACCTTGTCTACGCATTTCTTCAATTTCTTCATTAATATGCTTCTTTGTAGCTTCTGGAAATCTGTATTGCCGTTTGTTGATAGGCACGTTTGAGGTGGTCTCAATTTCGTGAACTGCCGCATCAGTGATAGTTAATTTATCCCCCTTCAGATAGAATACATCGCTATATGATGCCATAATCTTCTCTATATCCCTAAAATTTTCTCCTTTTAGATGATTCATATTTAGTGATTCTAATACTTTTTCCGTTCGGTCTCGACCAGTTATTTGACCGTATCTTTTATTTTCCGTAAGAATTACGTCTTGATCTGAATCTAAATCGAGGAAACATTTGTCTTCCTCGTCACATTCTCCACCTATAAAATCTTTTTCTTCTTCATGAGTAATATTAGTCCCACAACCGGGGAGCATACTATCTGAACGATCGTCGTTTTTGTATAACTCATAATTGCTCTGATACGATGCATTATTGTTATCATTTTTATTCACGTGCTTTTTATTCACTTCATATTTATTATGCTTTGATAAACTACCCTCTAAGACTTCAGCATTTACGATAATTACTTCATTTTTGCCACTCTTTGCATCAGTTTTAATATGTTTTTCGGTTGTCCTATTTCTACTAGGAGATTTTTTTATTTCAAAATTATTCTTTGCTTCAGTTGCACTGTTTGAAGACATCTTTGGCTTCTCATTATTATCATTTACTTCATTATTTCTTTCATTATTTATGCGGGTGGCTATTTCAATGTTGCACTCATTCTGATCTGCAGCACGCATCCCATAATGCTCAGTTGCGTGTACCTTTTCTTTGCCTGTTACTGGTGTATTTGCCACATTCTTGTGCTCGTTTGGTACACTTAGGCATATGTACTCGAAATTCTGAGTGACATAAATTGTGTATATCTTTAAAAACTCTGCTCCAATGATTCCAGGAACACACAAATCTTTTACTATATAAAATCTAACTCTGTAATGAGTTTTTCCAATCACCAACGTGACTTTTACTGACCCAATAGTCTGTGATTGAGTTCCATCAAAGCCTGCAATGTATAAATTATCTTTATTGTTTATTTTCTCTGATCCTATTCTCGCGACAGTATCCCATCTCATTACGTTATAAAATGCTCCAGTATCGAGCAAATACTTAATTTTTTCGTTAGGTCTATTTGCAGCAGCAACTTTTACAAATAACTGGTTGTTTTTAGCACAATCTATTTTTAACACTTCGTGAGGCGGCATACCTTCTTGCCATTGCCCCGTATATTTTTTTGTCGTTTCTGTACACTCCGTACCCTGTGGACTAAGCTTGGATTGATCATACGCTTGGTATTTTTCCTGTATTTTGACATTGTTCTCTGCCTCATATTTTGCGACTCTCTTCTCCTGTTTTTGATGAGCTTCATATGAATCTGTTTTTGGTTCAAAGGTTAGAGGTATTTTCCGTAAGCATATCCAACCTTGGTCATTGTGTATGCTAGTCACATACTTATTCATAAATGTCATTCCCAAAATGCCCCCTGGAGTCAAATTCTCCACTACGTCGAACTTCGTTTGGAAAATTCTTCCTGCGATGATGAAGTTTAGTTCTACGGTACCTAATGTTTTCATAACAGTACCTGTTATCCCGGAATATTCTATGATTTCGTTATCATTAATTGTATATGCTCCCATGTACTCTGCACTTCGTCTACTTATCAAGTTGCCAGATGCTCCAGTGTCTACCAGCAACCCCATCTCGTTATTTGGTTCGTTTGCCGATCTCAACAACATCATAAATTCGTTGTCTTTCGTCTTATGTAATTTGACCCATATCCCTTCTTTACGTTTTTTGTACACATCACTCTTCATTGGTTTACGGTTATCGTCATTTTCATTCTCCCCGTATCGATCCCAATTTTGTATTTTACATGTTTGCTTGGCTAAATTTGCATTCGGAGTTCTTGATGCTCCATATCTCATTTGATCAGGCATATTTCTGGACCTGATATTATGATCATATCTTCGAAATATTTTTCTATTATCGTAAGTCATGCAATTTACCCATAACTGTACTTCATTATTTTCGTAGTGTTTTTTCATCAAACCCATTATTTTCCTCTCGAATATTACCATTGTATCTATTAGGTTGTTTTCTATTATCATATCGATTTGTTAAATCGTATTTTTGCTGATACTCATTATTTTCATATTGGTACCCTTCGTGAGTTCTAAACTTTTGATTCCTCATAAGAACTCTATAGCCCAGCTCTGTTGCTTGAAGTCTGTGTTCAAGTACTTCGATATGTTTTTGTTCTATATCAATTTCTTCTAAATACTCCAGTAACTCATACGATGTCTTTTTTTTGTGGCCTTGTGCCATTCGTTTCAATTCGTCGTTGTATAAGCCTGCTAAGCAATGTAGTCTTAGACTGACTTCCATTGGCGATTCCCGAGCAAAGCACCCTTCATTGTAATTGTCCAACTGCTCTTTAATTTTCATTATGCGCTTTTTGTAATTTTTGAATGGTTCATTGGGTTCTTGCCGCAAAGTTTCTATTTTTAAAACAACGTCTTCGATTCTTTCGATTTCCCCAAATTCACGTATAAGATTTTCTTTGATTTTAGGCCAATTTTCGGCTTTTATGTGCAGTAATCTAGCTGCTGCTTCTTTTTTCAACTTCAATAATATTACGTAGATCAGATCGTCTCTAGATGTTTCTTCTGGGAATTGTTTTTCGAAATGTTCAATATGATAGATGAACGCATCTAACTGTTCGGTAGTTCCATCGAACTCTGGAATGCACTGCAGTGCTTCCGCTTTAGGGAATTGAAATTCCATGCTTGTTTGAATTTGATTCTCGTACTATGATATCTCTGTCAAGCCTCAAAATTATTATTTGGCTTGCCGTATGTTTAGAAAATGCTGAAATGGATCCCCCTGGACGATATTCATTTTTGCTGTAAATAATTACAATCTTGATTCTTGACCGTGGTTATGGTCGACATTCATTCACGTAAACAAACTTGACCTAGTCTCACATTACTGGTCATTGTATCGTACAAAGCTTCAACTGCTACGAGCCCTACGTGGTCAAATTTCGTTCGCATTGGCATTTTTGTTTATTATTGAACCAGCCCAACTCGGTGCTCTCAAATTTGTCATGCCCGCCGTGTGCGCAAAAATAAACTGTCTTTGTTAATTCTGTTATAAGGGTCGACGGCATAGGCTTCAACATCGCATCGTACCATACTCATGGTTTAACATTATAGTTTACCGTACGCGACTCAAAGTCAATGTCGGTTTATTATTATTATAGTCATATACCGCTACCGTACTCTGTGTTTATCTCGGTTGCCAGACTTTTACCCGCAAATATGGCCGCGATTGTTTTTGGTGTGTTACCTAGCAACGCATTTTGCTATAGGCTCCGCCCATACGGGTTGGTTCACCACCGTTTTAAATATATATATTCCTCGTGGCATGCACTCCTGGTGCTTAGCTTGCTGACTTGCTTTATTATGTCAGTCGAAGTACGGCTACTTTTGCTTAATCGCAAAATGATGATTCAAATTACCGATTCCTTCGCTCATACGCGTGAGGTTCGGTTGGTCACCTTGACCTTATAATCATTACACCAGTGCTAACTGTTCAGCTGGTCCTGATTTTCGTGTTTTTTCAACGAAGGCAAAAAAAACTTCTTATGCCTTCATGCTAGTATGGCCACTTTTGTAAGTATTTTCGCGGTTGTTTTTTTTTTCAACAACAGCGCTCGTATTGACCGTGGTCAAAACGTAAACAAAGCAACTGTGAGCGTAATCTATACGTCCGCAGTTTTCAAGGAAACTTGAACAAATTTATTGCTTGCCAAATGACTCAACAACGGAATGTATATAACTGTTCTAGAAACCCGCTGTAGGCATGAGAAAAAGTTCTGATATTGTTTACTAGTTGATGGATTGTGAGTAATGTAGGTAGAAAAAATAATATTGGTCCTTGCGAGCGCGAGCTAAACCAATCAGAAAAATTTTCGCGCTAATGCCATCTTTATTTTTTTTATGATTTAGAGCTCACAATAAGTAGCAACATTACGTAATCAAAACACCGAGAAAAAAATAAGTAAAATAATAGAGACTCACCATACTAATACAACTTCGCCCAACATCCTCAATTCCGAACTCCTCGCTCGTAGTCCTGGCGTGTCCTTGCTGCTATAGCACGTATCGCTGTCACCACTTGCAAGCTTCCGGCCGAGCGGTGGCGGAAGAGGAATAACGAAGAGGATGTTTCTTTCAGTTCTATACGGAGTAACACTCTCCAATTTGGTTTCTCTTTTATGTCATTGTATTGATTCATCCACGTATTTGAGATTAATATCACGAAATTCACCTTTTTTGAGTTTCAACTATTCACAACACTTCATGGTGAACTCGTCGGATATATGTCTCCACATTTACTTGTTTACGTTAATAAAAGAAGTTATTCTTCAACACGTACTTTTGTTGTCATATATTATCAACACTACCCTAACACGAACAATGGTTGTGTCTAACTATTTTTCTTTTGCATGTGAATATCAAACCTGCACATGAAACTATTAAATCTTCACTCATTACAGCAATCTTTCACTCAATTCTTTAGGTGCCTTCCGAAATCTATTATATCCCATTATAAACAATATTTCTTACTTGATTTTGATGTCACTTGATACTCAAGTCTCACAATGCACACATGTTCCTATAGCTACTGTATTATACTCCGAACTGAACTGAACTAGCTACTAACTTGTCTACGGGCCGACGCCCGAGACTAACGGATATTTTCCGCGCACTCGTTAAAATTGAACTACTAATTTGTCTACGGGCCGACGCCCGAGACCAACGGCTATTTACCGCGCACTCGTTAAAATTTAACTGACTCCTAACTCTACCCAACTATGGGTTTTTAAGCTCCTAACATTTACTTTCGGGTGAAGCCCGAAGATTTTAGTACAAGCCGAGCTTGTGATTTCAAGTAGAAAGTTCATCCGACTTTCTCCCGAAGTTCTACCGAAAGCCGAAACCACTGTCGCTAGGCCAGAGGCAGTGTCTGTAAAAAAATATAACTTTGTTTTTACAACATTGCCGCGCTGACTAATGCCCGGAACTGTCTATGGTTTTATAACAAAGTTTCTTAAACATCGTTGCGATGACTAATGCTCGCAAATGTGCACGCTTCAATAACAAATTTTATACTTGAAGGCTGCAGCTACGCTGATATGAGAGTTTCCTTCACAATTTCCTACTTTTTCTACAATATTAGCAAATTCGAAGGAAAATTTGCTAAGGGCGCTGCACCCGGTATCCGGTTCCGGAAATAGTGTTCATATATACCAAAATGGATCTCACTCACTTTTCTCAGCGATGGTTTGACCGATTTCCACAAACTTAGATTCAAATGAAAGGTCTCCCGGTCCGTCCTTTGTAAGATGTCGAAAATTTTAGTAAGCATTTATTTTTTATATTATGAAACGTCTACTAAAGAAATTGGTAAGACTTCTGCCAGCGAGTTTAATGCAGTCAACAATTAGAAAACTACAACCACCGAGTAGAGCGATTCCGCTGATAAGTGGACGAATATATATTGTACAGTTCAAGATGTGCTGGTTCCGGTTGAAATTTCTATTGAAAAAATGATAACCATCAGCAGCCTGGATCGAAGTACGGCAGAAATTGCCCTGAAGGCCGGTTTGATTGCAGTACCAGCAGATGATGCTGCTAATAAGATTTAAGCAACTTGGTAATTGTATTGAACGCATTGTTCATCATGCATTACTAACAAATAACCTATGAATTAGATCACTGTAGAACGCTGACGACTTGAATTGTCAGTAGAGTTGCAAAAAATGACGAATATAAGATGCTTATGAAATCGGAATTCGTGATCGTATATTCAAGTCACCGCATTTTGAGCTACAACCAATGAAATTTTTATATTCGTTTGTTTGTTTAATGAAACTACACTGGTTCAGATTCCACGGTTCCCCTTTTATAAGCAGTCAGTTGAAGATATGTGCCTGACTACCTCAAAATCGTCGTCCTTGCGCGAAAAACCCAAGCGAAAGTAAAGAGTTTTCCGCGCTGTTTTCAAATTTTGAGAAAACTTAATTTTTGAGTTGTTTGTGGTTTTCTCACACTATTCAAAATATTATCCTAAATTCCTGATCATATTTTTGATGAAATAGTGAAAGAATTACGTTGCTGTCATTAATACAAGTCGAGATATTCACGATTAAGTTCTGCCCATTCTTCCATAATTTTGAAAAAGCACCCCATAGTAAAGTAAGTCGTATTCACGACAAAATTACTGAATATTATTTGGATCCGACTTCCGGTTCGGGAGTTATGGGGTAAAATGCGTAAAATAAAGAAAATATGTGTTCTAACTTTTCTCATAGATGGCGCGACCGATTTTCCCGAACTTAGGTTCAAATGAAAGGTCCTGTGGTCCCATACGTAATTCCTGAATTTCATGCGGATCTGACCTCCGGGTCCGGAAATATAGGGTAAAGTGGGTTAAAAATTGTATACCATCACTGAAAATGGGGAAAAACCTTTAAAAAAATTCTAAATCGACCTCAAATCTTCTCCAATTGATAGTCTTTATCAGTAGACGGTCAAACAAACCGATTTCGGTTATTCTTTTAAGAATCGAAGAAAATTATTTTGAAGATAACCACAGTATTATAGATGATAGTATGATTGATATGAGAAAGGCATCATTACACCACTAGGTGGATTAAAACAGGTTTTTAATATGTTAATAATATGTTAATAATCACCCTCATTCTTGTGTACGGCCGTATGCGATACGTTCGAAAGTATAGCAAATTCGTATTCCCGTTTACGTTCGAATCAATCACACTTTTAAACATCGTACATGCATAAAAACAACGCCCATCCAACTTTAAACTATCAGTTCTGGTACAGATTTGAGTTGTAAATAAAATTATTTGATATCATTTGTTATTTGACTTGTTTTTTTCACTGATTTTGTATCATCATGTTTGCTTACGTCCGTATCGACCATACGACGAACACATGCTTTCGAACGAATGCGAACAAGTCATTCTTGTTTTCACTCGAACGTGTACGTACGTGATTCCTGTGCAAAAGAAGGATCGGTAGCGCAGGTAGTTTTTTAAGGAAGATTGCAAGCATCAAGGAAGTGACGAATGCTACATAATAAATAAATATCGTACTCAGGACCAATTTTATTCAAGTCGATAAAAAAAAATTTTCAAATTAAACTTCGTGCAAAGTAAAAAAAAGCATTTGAAATAGCAGTCCGATCAGTAGTATCTGCGAAAAATATGTTGCATTGTTCTTGCAATTTTGTCATGTTTTCGATAGCCTACATATTTATTTCATTGGTAAAATCATGCATTTAATAAAAAATAAAGCATGTTTACCCCTGGCGTATTTTCCATAAAGTACTTAATAGATGCAAAATTGATGCGTAAAAACTTTGAACCTCGCATATATTCATAGGCTCCCCAGAAAAAAAACAGCATTTTACTATACTGCTTTGCTTTCTAAATGATTTATGCAAAACACAAATTTATGATTTGATTAAAAATTACCTTTAGATTCGAAAATAATTTTGTTAGAGATCTGTTAAACTTTTTTCAATGTGTTCGAACGGTTGATTCGCAACATTGAACTGACGAATCGAAACCACGGCATTTCGTCTATTCGTCCGTAAACGGGAATGGGACATTTCGTTCGTACGAATGATGTTCGAATACACGTTTCGTTTGAAACTAAAATGGCATACATTCTAGCGTTTCGCATATGGTTAATCACATGAATTGGACTGATTACATCAAGGCTTAGCATTTATTTTAAAAAGTTTACTGATATTTGAATATTTTGTGGCAAACGAGTCGCGTTCGAATTCATTCGAGTGAAAACAAGAATGGCTTATTCGTATTCGTTCGAAAGTACCCGTTCGTCGTATTGCGGATACGGACGTAAACAAGAATGAGGGTGAATATGTGTAAATCAGAATGTGTAATTTAATAAACATTTATTCAAACATTATTGTTGATTACATTAGTAAACTCCCTTAATCATACTTTAGATTTCAAGGACTTTTCAAACAAACTTTATCAAAAGCCTAACAATGATCATGAATCTGTAGAGGTTAACATTTCAATGGCATCGAGGCAAGTAAATTACGTTATTGTTCCCCAAATTCCAAATAAAAACCAGACAATTTAATATTGAGACAAAAACCTATGACTAGGAAAATTCCGAAATTGATAAATATTTTAATGGATAAATAACAGACACCAAATTTATCTGAAGAGTTCAGAAGGAATGTCGTATGACAGATATACTACTGGAATAAAACTTAGCTCTACCATATTATTTATTATTGGATCGAATAACAGTTTTATAAATTCCAGTTTTGAAAGTGTCTAAATCGTAGACCACTTCCTGTACTATGTTCAAGGTTGGGTGAAGAATGGTCTCAACTGCTTGACCGTTGATCAGCTTCTTCAGAACGAGTAGAACGCAGTAGGCTTTTCACGGTGTTGTTTTAAGAACATAACGGGAACCTCGGGCCTCTTTCGAAGTCGATATGACTTGATCCAAGCCTAGGGCACTTTGCTTACTTTTATTGATAAGAGTTTAGCGAGGCTCCACAAATCCCTCCTGGGCAACCACGAATAACTATTGAAAACAAAGAGGAAAGTAGAGAGAGAAAGGAGAAATCACATTTACCGCTGGGTCCCTAATCGGTAATCCAAAGGAGGAAGAGGGCGTTATAAAAATAAAAACTTTCACTTTCTATGTCGCTAGAGAATATGTCAATAAAACAAAATGAATAGTGCAATGTGTATTTACTAACTGAATTTTTTAATGATTGTGAATGTGACATTACATCTTTCCCAATATATCTCTATCACAGCTTCCACATTTTTATTAAACTCTACACTTTTTCATCATCCTAATGAAAATATAAGTATGGGATGCATATATCATCATTTATTTTTTAATTCAACAAAAAACTCGTTTATTAAAAGTAATTCCACTATTTACATTGTACGCTACTATCTGATAATTTTTTCCATAAGTCATATTGTTCGTTCGTTTTCACCATGTGTATACTTATAGACCTCTTAATATTACATTGATTGAAGGCTATTCGTCGATTCAGAAACTCTTTTATATTTATTCTTTGAATA
Organism: Malaya genurostris; assembly: GCF_030247185.1. NCBI lineage: Eukaryota > Metazoa > Arthropoda > Insecta > Diptera > Culicidae > Malaya > Malaya genurostris. The sequence goes on from NC_080570.1 coordinate 82,670,065, forward strand.
TTCAGCAACTGTGCAACTATTCCGGTAGTATACACATCTTCTAACTTGAGGTAAGTTTGCGATAAACACTTGTTGTATAGTTCCCAAATTATATCCGAAGTCATTAAATATGCAGGCCCTGAAATGAAATAAATACGAAATTTAATTGATTTATTTTTTAATGTATCCCCAATATGTGACCTTCATGAAATTATTATAAAGTCATTTTTCTACTACTATCCATACAATCCCTACAACATGAATATCACCAAAATCAAAACTACATTTCGTATCCGAGCAGTCGTCCGCGATACACTTATTGTTTTCTGCTCCGTATCAGGACGGTATTAATTACAAAATCTCGAGTGCGAAGGTGTTTCCCTAGCAAGGGCTAGCGGAAACATTTCTGTTGTGAGATCTTTCTTAGATCTAATAAGTGATCGGCAGTGATACACACCGGCAGCAGACAGCTGTGTGCTTCAGCGTTTCTACCTGTCGCTTGAATAGCATCGGCACCAGCAGTGGTTGATTCATCAAGGTCACGCGTGGGAAACAATCGAAGCGAACTCATCTATCGGCTCAACAAACCATACCTGTGAAGTAGTTTTTTCCTTATTTTGTCGTGAATACGACTTACTTTACTATGGGGCGCCTTTTCAAAATTAGCCATATGGAAGAATGGGCAGAACTTAATCGTGAATATCTCGACTTGTATTAATGGTAGCAACATAATTCTTTCACCATTTCATCAAAAATATGATCAGTAATTCAGGATAATATTTTGAACAGTGTGCGATAACCACAAACAACTCAAAAATTAAGTTTTCTTAAAATTTGAAAACAACGCGGAAAACACCTTACTTTCGCTTGGGTTTTTCGCGCAAGGACGACGATTTTGAGGTAGTCAGGCACATATCTTCAACTGAATGCATATAAAAGGGGAACCGTGGTCGAAAATCGATCATTTCTTTTCGTGCGTTCGATGGAAGCAGACGTCGTGGGAGTGGAATCATCAACCAGCAGCGACGGACCAAATTGAGTTCCTCAATTTGGTCCTTGTGAATGCTAGAACCGAATCCCTACAGCATATTGATAATTTCTTTCAATATATTATGCAAATCCGAAATGAAATAATCGACTATAAAATTCTGTATGCGGCTATTTTTATAGCCGTTAGGACCGCCCATTAGTGAAAAAGCTACAAACGAAATCACATAAAAGGAAATCTCCTAACAAAAATTCAATCAGTTTGGATTCAATCGCCACTGCGAGCAGATGTGTTTTGTGTCGTCTGCACGCTTTCGACAAGAGCGATTACGTCACAGCTGCCAGTCATTAGCAGTGGGAAAAAACAACGGTGGAGAGCATTGCACAATATCAGCCGTTCTAATGGCTCTAAAAGTTTTCTAAAGAACTATTAGGATTTGTTGTTCGCAAATCGTAGGGAAATATCCTCAGTTCACTGCAAATCAAGAATAGTTTGCTTAGATTTGTGCACTTTTCGCTGTGTGAAATTCACAGTAATCGAGATCAAGTGAAGCCTTTTTTTTGCAAAAAATGTTTTAGAGTTTAATGTCGTAGAGAATTACGCAATTTGACTCTTCTGAATGCTGGAAACGAATCCCTACAGCATATTGATAGTTTCTTTCAATAAATTATGCAAATCCGAAATGAAATAATCGACAATAAAATTCTGTATGCGGTTAATTTTATAGCCGTTAGGACCGCCCATTAGTGAAAAAGCTACAAACGAAATCACATAAAAGGAAATCTCTTAACAAAAATTCAATCAGTTTGGATTCAATCGCCACTGCGAGCAGATGTGTTTTGTGTGTGCAGACGACACAAAGCCATTTTTTGCGAAAAATGTTCCAGAGTTTAATGTCGTAGAGAATTACGCCATTTGACTCTTCTGAATGCTGGAAACGAATCCCTACAGCATATTGATAGTTTCTTTCAATAAAATATGCAAATCCGAAATGAAATAATCGACATTAAAATTCTGTATGCGGCTATTTTTATAGCCGTTAGGACCGCCCATTAGTGAAAAAGCTACAAACGAAATCAGGTAGAAACAAGCCTTTCAACAAAACTTGAATCAGTTTGGATTGTATCGCCACTGCGAGCAGATGTGTTTTGTGTCGTCTGCACGCTTTCGACAAGAGCGATTACGTCACAGCTGCCAGTCATTAGCATTGGGAAAAAAACAACGGTGGAGAGCATTGCACAATATCAGCCGTTCTAATGGCTCTAAAAGTTTTCTAAAGAACTATTAGGATTTGTTGTTCGCTAATCGTAGGGATATATCCTCAGTTTACTGCAAATCAAGAACAGTTTGCTTAGATTTGTGCACTTTTCGCTGTGTGAAATTCACAGTAATCGAGATCAAGTGAAGCCTTTTTTTGCGAAAAATGTTCCAGAGTTTAATGTCGTAGAGAATTACGCAATTTGACTCTTCTGAATGCTGGAAACGAATCCCTACAGCATATTGATAGTTTCTTTCAATAAAATATGCAAATCCGAAATGAAATAATCGACATTAAAATTCTGTATGAGGCTATTTTTATAGCCGTTAGGATCGCCCATTAGTGAAAAAGCTACAAACGAAATCAGGTAGAAACAAGCCTCTCAACAAAACTTGAATCAGTTTGGATTGTATCGCCACTGCGAGCAGATGTGTTTTGTGTCGTCTGCACGCTTTCGACAAGAGCGATTACGTCACAGCTGCCAGTCATTAGCATTGGGAAAAAAAAACAACGGTGGAGAGCATTGCACAATATCAGCCGTTCTAATGGCTCTAAAAGTTTTCTAAAGAACTATTAGGATTTGTTGTTTGCAAATCGTAGGGAAAAATCCTCAGTTTACTGCAAATCAAGAATAGATTGCTTAGATTTGTGCACTTTTCGCTGTGTGAAATTCACAGTAATCGAGATCAAGTGAAGCTTTCTTTGTTTTTGCGAAAAATGTGAAAAAGGGGAATGCGTGCATAATTCATACAATTTTTTTTTTATTCAATAATATAATATAATATTAAGGCACACTGCTTAAGCTCTAAGATGCCAAGGGTATTTACTAATCTTAATTATCGTCTAACTTAAAACTAGAGTAGTATCATTATGTAATATAGTATCTGGCGATCGGTAGTGGCCGGTGAATTGAATTTAGGATGAGATGATTCCAGATGGCGATCACCCTAATTCATACAATTGATATTCGAAAGTGTTAAGGAACATGTCAGTTGTTTTCGTATTCACGACATCCAGTTATGTCTCTGACATTACCCACCCGCCTTTTTATCTTTCTATTTCTTACTACCCTATCTATTTGCTCTATTTATCTTGTTGTTGTGAAAGATATGTCGTCCGATGGGGGGAACCCCGGGGAAGATGATGATGTACCTGAAGAGGTGGAACATTTAGATGAATACTCTTATGGTGACACATCTGACATGGATATCCCCGCAACCCCTTTGGAAAAACCACCCCTCCGTCGGAAGGTCTATCAGGATGACGGATAGGATGGCCCGCGGGTGGTATACTTCCGGCCCATAGCTTAATCTCAGAGTCCTTAATATAGCTCGAGATCTGACTAAGCACTACACGGCAGTGAAAGATGGGAAGTACTACCCATTAGACTCTTTTCGTGTGACCTTCGCCGGTTCTGCACTTCCGAATTACGTTTTAGTGGGAGGGGTTCGTCTACCTGTCCGGTTGTATGTACCGAGGGTAATGCACTGTTTGAACTGCAAAAAGATGGGACATACGGCACCATACTGTTGTAACAAACCACGGTGTGGTAAATGTGGCGAGGGACACGGGGATGACTCATGCAGGAAAACGACCGAAAAGTGTATTTACTGTGGCGAGAATCCGCATGATTTTTTGAATGCTCCAAGTACAAACAACGCGAGGAAAAGCTCAAGCGAACCGTAAGGGAGCATTCTAAACGATCTTACGCGGAAATCCTCAAACGAGCCACTCCCCCATACCCCTAACAATCCGTTTGATCTTTTGTCGACTGACGCTGATGCTTCTTATGACCCCGGCGTAGGACCTTCTTCTCTTCAGCTAGGAACAAATAGGAAAAGACCAATTATGTCATCTCCTAACCTTCCTCGCAAAGGTCTAAAGATACTACATCAAAATGAAAATAAAACATTAAAGTTGAATCAAAAAAATTCCGAAGAACCCAAGCCAATACCGCCTGGATTTCTAAAATACAACCAGGAATTTCCTGCGCTTCCAGGGACACCGAAAAACCCAAGTGATCCCAAAATACAACCAGAAAATCCGACAAACTCTGGATTACTAAAATTCTCTGATATCGTGGACTGGATATTAACAGCTTTCAATATAACTGATCCTCTTAAAAGCATTCTAACGGCTTTATTACCAACAGGAAGAACATTTTTAAAACAGTTGACAGAACAATGGCCCCTCCTTGCAGCGATCGTATCTATCGATGGCTGAAATACCTACAGAAATCGAGAATATGATCACTATACTGCAGTGGAATTGCAGAAGTATCATCCCAAAATTAGATTCTTTCAAATTTTTGATAAATTCGCGTAACTGCGACGTATTTTCATTGTGTGAAACATGGCTTACTTCAAATTTTAACTTTGACTTCCACAATTTCAACATTATACGCCTGGATCGAGGAGACTCCTATTTAGGGGTTCTTTTAGGGATCAAAAAGTGCTATTCATTTTATCGAATTAACCTCCCCTTGATCCCGGGCATTGAAGTTGTTGCTTGCCAAATCAGAATTAGAGGCCAAGATCTTTGTATAGCTTCTATCTACATACCTCCCAGAGCTTCGATAGGGCATCGACGACTGGCAGACATCATTGAGCTTCTTCCCACTCCGCGGTTAGTTTTAGGAGACTTTAACTCGCATGGTACGGGGTGGGGCTGCCTATATGATGATAACCGTTCTTCGTTAATTTATGATCTGTGCGACAACTCCAATATGACAATTTTAAATACGGGTGAAATGACACGCAATTCAAGACCGCCAGCCCGCTCTAGTGCGCTGGATTTATCCCTTTGCTCGACATCATTACAGCTAGATTGCAAGTGGAAGGTAATCCCTGATCCCCACGGTAGTGATCACTTGCCGATTTTGGTTTCAATATCCACTGGTGCACAAACACCGACATCAGTCGATATGACATATGATCTCACGAAAAACATCGACTGGAATTCCTACTCGACCGCGATATCCCAAGCTCTCGAAACGAAACAACCAGATTCGCTAGAAGAAGAATACAAATCCCTAGCTGACTTCAACGCCGCGATTCAAGCCCAGACCAAACGAGTACCCAAAACTACAATCACTACGCGACCTTCAACCCCATGGTGGGATAAAGAGTGCTCGGAAATATATAAAACAAAATCATCCGTGTATAAAAAATTCGTGGCAGTGGCAAGCGCGAAGACTACGAAAAATATGCATCATTAGAAAAGACCATGAAAAATCTGATTAAAGCAAAAAAAAAAGGTTACTGGTGTCGGTTCGTCAATGGCCTATCTAGGGAAACATCGATGACCACTCTGTGGAATACAGCCCGTCGTATGAGAAATGCAACCACTAATAACGAATCCGTAGAATATTCAAATCGCTGGATATTTGACTTCGCCAAGAAAGTTTGCCCGAATTTTGTTCGCGAATCGAATATCTATCGCGTCGCCTCCTCTCGATACACTGAAAACGATTCCCCCTTTACGATGACGGAGTTTTCTCTTGCCCTCTTATCGTGCAACAACAATGCCCCAGGGTGTGATAAAATTAAATTCAACTTGCTTAAAAATCTTCCCGATATCTCGAAAAAACGTCTGTTGAATTTGTTCAACAAGTTCGTCGAACAGAACTTTGTTCCTCAAGACTGGAGACAAGTGAGGGTTATCGCTATTCAGAAACCGGACAAACCAGCCTCCAACCACAACTCGTATCGGCCGATTGCAATGCTTTCCTGTATTCGGAAACTGCTGGAAAAAATGATTCTGTTTCGTCTCGATGAATGGATGGAAACAAGTGGCTTGCTTTCAGATACACAATTTGGCTTCCGTAAAGGCAAAGGAACGAACGATTGCCTTGCGCTGCTTTCTACAGAAATTCAAATGGCATTCGCTGACAAGAAGCAAATGGCATCAGTATTCTTGGACATAAAGGGGGCTTTTGATTCAGTTCCCATAAAAATTCTCTCGGAGAAGCTGCACAAGCATGGTCTTTCCCCACTTTTGAACAATTTTGTACACAACTTATTATCAGAAAAGCACATGTTTTTTACACATGAAGACTTGACGACCTCACGAATTAGTTACATGGGCCTTCCCCCGGGCTCATGCCTCAGCCCCCTTCTTTATAACTTTTACGTCAATGACATCGATGAATGTCTTGAAAATTCTTGCACGTTAAGGCAACTTGCAGATGATGGCGTGGTGTCTATTACAGGATCCAAGTCTACCGACCTGCAACGACCTGAGCTCTTCACGGAGAAAACTGAGTTGGTAGTATTTTCCAGGAAGCGTGAACCTGCACAACTACAGCTTCAACTAATTGGTCAAACCATAGCTCAGGCCTTCACATTCAAATACCTCGGAGTCTGGTTCGATTCCAAAGGTACCTGGATGTCACATTAGGTATCTGAAACGAAAATGCCAAAAAAGAATCAACTTTCTCCGTACAGTGAACAAGTTGGGTGGGGAGCTCACCCAACAGATCTTATAAGGCTGTACCAAACAACGATATTGTCAGTGATGGAGTATGGATGTTTCTGTTTCCGTTCAGCCGCGAAAATACACTTTATCAAGCTGGAGAGAGTCCAGTATCGTTGCTTGCGTATTCCCTTGGGTTGTATGCAGTCGACTCATACGGGGAGTCTCGAGGTACTAGCGGGAATTCTACCGTTGAAAAACCGTTTGTGGGATCTCTCATATCGACAACTCATTCGATGTAGCGTCTTAAACCCGTTGGTTATCGATAACTTTGAACGGCTAGTCGAGCTTAATTCTCAGACCCGATTTATGACATTGTACTTTGATTTCATGTCACGTAACAATTATTCTTCTTCCTACAATCCTCGCAGTGTTCGTTTTTATGATACTTCTAATTCTACGGTGTTTTTCGACACATCCATGAAAGAAGATATTTATGGAATCCCGGATCACGTATGCCCTCAAGTGATCCCAAATATTTTTAATGACAAATTTAGAGCAGTCGACTGTAATAAAATGTTTTACACTGACGGATCACATCTCGACGGGTCCACTGGCTTCGGTATTTTAATGAAAATTTCACCGCCTCCTATAAACTCAGTGATCCGGCTTCAGTTTACGTCGCAGAACTAGCTGCAATTCAGTATACCCTTGAGATCATTGAAACTTTGCCCACAGACCACTACTTCATTGTATCGGACAGTCTCAGCTCAATCGAGGCTCTTCGCTCAGTGAAGCCAGGAAAGTACTCGCCGTATTTCCTGGGGAAAATACGGGAACAACTGAGTGCTTTATCTGAAAAATCATATCGGATTACCTTGGTTTGGGTCCCATCACATTGTTCCGTAAGGGGCAATGAGATGGCGGACTCACTGGCCAAGGTGGGCGCATTACAAGGTGAAACCTATGAAAGACCAATCTGCTTCAATGAATTTTTAAGTCATTCTCGTCAAGAGGCACTCGTCAGCTGGCAAACCTCCTGGAATGATGGATATCTAGGACGGTGGTTACATTCCATTATACCGCAGGTATCGACGAAAGCTTGGTTCCGAGGGTTGGATGTGAACCGGGACTTTATTCGCACAATGTCAAGACTTATGTCCAACCACTCTTTGCTCAAAGCGCATCTTCATCGTGTTGGCCTTAGTGAGAGTAATCTTTGCGTTTGCGGAGACGGTTATGACATCGAGCATGTTGTTTGGGTGTGCTCCGAGTGTTGCGACGTCAGACTCCAGCGGGACCGAGGTAGACCACCTTATGTTCCAGTCCGTGACGTTTTGGCAACCCGAGATCTCCTTTACATGACCTACCTCTATAACTTCCTCAAAGCTATAAACGTGCAAATCTAATGCCCTCTCTTTCTCTTTCTTTCTTCTACAGTGGTCCTACCCCAAACGAACTAAACACTGGTCAAGCTGAATTGCTGGAAACCATCCATAAATGACACACCGACATCAAAGTACACAAACAAAGCATCCGAGTTTAGTATAGTCTCTTCCTCGTTACAATCTAAAGAACGTCAAGAACTCGGAAATGTGTGTTTAGAAGATGCAAGCTATTAATGAATGATTTGTAATATCAAAATATGTTCAAAATCAATACAGTATAGGTCCTATCCTCCTGACACTCCTTTACTAACTCTAGGGGAGCAGGTCGCCCCATAATACGACTTCCACTCTTATCCACCTAACAACAAGATAATCGGCCTCGTTAAGCTAACGCAAATGAGACCAATAAAAATTTTATTATAAAAAAAAAATCAAAACTAACGTGAATACGCTTACGAATTACCTTTTAATTAGTCAAAAATACTAAATCAACCGATCCACCTAGTGGCGAAATGATGCTTTTCTCATATTATTTATATGTTTAAAAATAAAATTAGAAGATTCTGTCAAGATTTTTTTTAACTTGAATAAATTAGAAACTTTCTTTGGGTATAAACTAACATAACTTTTTCAACTTGTAAACAGTAATATCAAGTTAAAAAGATTTTTTTCATTTTGCGTCACACTAAATGACGGTTTGAATTTTTACACACACTTTCCTCTATAGTTCCGGAACCGGAAGTCGGACCCGGATGAAATTAAACATCATCCTATGAGACAATAGGACCTTACATTTGAGTCTAAATTTGTGAAAATCGATCAAATCATCTCTGCGAAAATTGAAGGAGTTTCGTTTTAGTGTTTTTTTATATTGTCGTGAATACGACTTACTTTACTATGGGGCGTCTTTTCAAAATTTACCCTCCGAGAGAGTGATAAGTTTTTGATCGTGAATATCTCTTATTGTATCTAACGAACCAACATAATTTGGAAGTCCATGTTGGTGGAGTTGTCTGGAAGAATATCAATGGAAACTGAATCAAATGCTTCTTTTATGTCCAAATATACAGATGCCATTGGTTGCTTTTGGGCGAAGGCGTTTGGGATATCAGACAATCATTCGTCCTTTTATTTCTACGGAAGCCGAACTGAGTATCTGACAACAAACCATTCGTCTCGACTCAAGTGTCGAGACGTCGAAGAATAATTTTTCGAGCAATTTTCTGATGCAGGACAACATTGCGATGGGTCTATATGAGTTGTGATTGGTAGCTGGTTTCCCCTGCTCTTGAATGGCGATAACTTTCACTTGCCTCCAATCAGGTGTAATAATATTTTGCTCAAGAAACTTGTTGAACAATTCCAACAAGCGTCTTTTTGCGAGGTCGGGCAGATTCTTCACCAAGTTGAATTTAATTCTGTCCAACCCAGGGGCATTATTGTTACAAGACAAGAGTTCTATAGAAAATTCCATCATTGAAAAGGGGCTATCAATAGAACAATTATTTGGATAAGACTCCCGAACAATGTTCTGCGTAGAAACAAAATCTGGGCCAACTTTCCTAGCAAAGTCAAATATCCATCGGCTCGAGTATTCCTCACTCTCATTTCCTACGTTACGATTCCTCATCCGTTTGGCCGTGTTATAAAGAGTACTCATTTAGGTTTCTCTAGACAAACCTTCGACAAAATATCTCCAATAGCTACTTTTTTTGGCCCGAAGTATGCTCTTGTACTTGGATTATAAAACCAAGAATTTTTCAAAATTCTGGAAAGTTACTCATCCTTGTTTTAAAAACGCCTTGCAAGCATTTTGTTTTGCTTGTTTAGCATATGAGCATTCTTTGTCCCACCAAGGGTTTGAAGGCCTATATTTTGTTAGTCGTAGGATCAAGAAACCGTTTGGTAAAAATATATTGTTGTCACAAACATATCATAAGTTGGTGCCACAGCAGAATCGGTAGAAACGATGAGACAGCATTGGAAAAATTCTCAAATGGATAGCTGGAACTCTTGACGCAGAAGATTTACATATTATCAACAAAACTATGAATAACCATGGACAATAATAATCAGAAGCATGTTTAAATGCAGCAATAAATTCAAAAAATTCAACATCTAAGTTAGGTTACCAATGAGTTACTACAACTGGATTTCAAATCAAAAGAGAAACATTTAATTGAAATGAATCTTCTTCAAATACTATTGAATATAGATACAGCACAACACAAAATTGAAATACTTGAAGAGGAAGAGAGAATAGCACCTTGCAAAACACGGAATTCTAGCAGTTACTTTTATCACTAAAAGACTTTTCAAGAATTAAGACGTTTTTGATTAATCAAAATATTCCAGTAACTTCATTCGAAAATTCATTAACATAAACAACTGCACAAATTGCCATTAACAACACTTTTGTGATCTATATGATTAAAGTGCCATAATTATCAAATGACACATTTAATTACGAATATATAGAAACAATAATCTATGTTCAAAAACGAGTTCATAATTGGTACAAGAATTCAAAATATCAACATAACTTCGTGAGAATCTAACCGAGAGTCTTAATAACAACATCAGTTGGTGGAAATAACAATAACCTGGAGCTTGCACCCCTGAAGCAGTTTTTCAACGGAATCAGTCTGGATCTAATCATTGTAGCAAGTAGTAGTGATAAGTTATCATAAGTTGATTATAGTAATAAGATTTAACTTAAAAAAAGTTATTCAGAGTAGTAAAATTATTAAATAACCACATCGATATCGTCACTGTCTATGAATATTGGTGGTGAAAGGCGTAGTGTTTCCTCTCTAGAGCCTCTTCCTTTCACACATTTTGTTTTTGACGTATTTACGGTCAGTCCGATACGCCTAGCTTCAACTTCAAGTCCGATGTATGTTTCTATCATTTTCTCAAGGGTACGTGTCACAATATCAGCATCGTCAGCGAAGCTAAAAAGAGGTACGGACTTTCGGAAGATCGTGCCATCCGTGTCGATCCTTGCTCTTCAAATCACACCTTCAAAAGCAATGTTGAACAAGATACAAGACAGTCTATCACCTTGCCGCAAACCCTCTTCGAGATTCGAAAGGACTCAAGAGCGTCTCAAATACTTGGACGTAGCAAATCACTCTATCCATCGTTGGTTTCACCAATCGCGTCAGTTTATCCGGAAAACCGTTTTCGTCCATAATCTTCCGTAGTGGCGCGGACTCCAGTAAATCCCGCTTGGCACGGCTCTACGAATTCCTTAGTAATTGGTGATAGACGACGCAAAGGAAGTAGAGCGGCATTCAGCAATGTGATTTCGCGGGAATTGCAACAATTTAGTTTATCACCCTTTTTGTAGATGGGACATACCACTCCTCCCAACCATTTCTGCAGTAGAATCTCCTCCTCCCAAATCGAAAATGAAATCATCGAGCAAGTGTCTCTCCTCCGTGTTTGAGTAGCTTGCCTGGCAATTGGTCATTGCCCGCGGATTTGTTCCTCAGCTCTCCAATCTCCTCACTTATCTCCTATATATCAGGTGCTAGGAATCAGTCGTAGGCTGAGCGTGCACTTAGATTGATTCCTGTGCTTCGCCATTCAGATACTCGTCATAGTACCTTTCACCTGTCGATCACTTCACGTTCGTTCGTGAGAAGGTTACCACTAGTATCTTTGCACATTTCGGGCTGTGGCGTGTAGCCTCTACGTGAGCGGTTCGCCTTCTCAGCTATTCCATCGCTTCGAGATCTTGGTCTTCTTGGTGGTGCTTTTTCCTCTGAAAACCGGGTCCTGTCGGTTTCGCGCCTGTCTGTATCGTTCCTCGTTCGCTCTCGTGCAATGTTGCAGCACCCTTACGTTCTTCTCTTCGACCAACTGCTGACATTCGCCGTCAAACCAGTCATTTCCTTGATTCGATAGCCTCGTACCTAGTACGGTTGTAGAGGTGCTACTTATGGCAAACCTTATATTGCTCCATCCATGGGGCAGCAGGGACCATCAAAAGCAAAGTCTTGGCATTACATTCCTTTCGTGGAATTTGGCAAATCTGTTTCAACAGATTTCGCAGCCGATTCTTAGCGTACAGAATCATTGCATGGCTAGTTTTATGGATCCTACTGACACTAAGAGTCCTTCCAGGTCGGGGCTCGAACATATGACAACTGGCTTGTAAGACCAGTGTCCTATGCATTGAACCGTCAACCAACCGCAGCAGGGACCATGTCCAAGGTATTAACGACCCCTCCCCAGGACACTGCGAGTTGTAGGGCTCGACTAGGATGTGGTGGGGTTTAACAGTGAGCTTTGTTAAATTCTTATAAAAAGCTGCAGGTATCCTCAAACAAGAACTACTATAGTGACTGTGTGCCACTAAAAGTGCACAAGCCTGATGTCCTGTGTCCTGATACCCCCCCATCCTATAAACTCCTACCCCATCTGCCCTAATACCAAGCCTTCGATCAAGGTTTCATGCGACTCGTTATCAGGATTCCCTTCTTCACTACTACACCTGGCAGCACTGCACCGTTTCAAGTTGTTTACTCGTTGTATCAGTGAACAAATTTTGTGATTTTTTGTTTTTCGGATGGTTTAAATGCACACATTACTGTCGCACAATTGTTAACAGTAGAGTCAGTATTCGAACAAGTGTGAAGATCAGTAATAAAATTGCTAGTTTGTTGTTGATCAACTAGTTATTGTGCCGTGCATCTTGTGTACATTGTTGTTGTTGTTGCTTCTGCTGTTATAAACTGCTCACGCACGCAGTCGACCCGTTTTGCTAGCAAGCCTTGGTATGGATGCCTGTTGCTACCACTGTTCAGAGCCGATAAAAAATCTCAATATAGTTAAATGTCACTATTGCGAGCGAGTGGCTCATATGAAATGTTTTGGCTGGGTTCGTTCTAATTTGGACTTTGTCAATGGGCAGACCAACTTGCTTTGGTTTTGCGATGACTGCATTGTTACGGTAAACCAATTCAAGGCTCATGATGCAACCCCTGCTGTTGTCGAAAATGTTGCACGCACGATCTCGGAATGCTTTAACAATTGCTTTAAAAACGTACAGGATGAGCTAAGTAAAACCAATAACCTAATTCAAAGAGTATCGGAAACGTTAACTAATCAATCGTCGAAACAATGCTCGCCTCTACCCAACAAGAAACGTCCTCGTGAAATGTCCAACGATTCTCTCACGGAAAAACCCATGCTTATTGGAGGAACGAGACAATTAGATAACTTACCAGCAACATTTGAAACAGTACCAAAAGCAGCTGATAAGTTTTGGATTTACCTTTCCCGTATTGCCCCTCAAGTCTCTGAAGATGATGTTATAGCGCTTGTTGAAAAGTGTTTACCCGAATCACAGCCGGTTGTTAAAAAGCTCGTCAAAAAGGAAACCGATTTGAAAACATTAGCGTTTGTGTCCTTCAAAGTAGGAGTAGACATGAAGTTAAGCGATATAGCCTTAGATTCTTCTATTTGGCCGAAAGGGATTTACTTTCGCGCTTTTGATAACCGCCAACGCCGTCAGGATTTTTGGGGCCCGAACGATCCAAAAATGCCTCGAATCGACTAGATTCCAACGTCGACTCCACCTGCAGCGATCTGACTGTTCAAATGATTACACAACCGCCGTTGGATTGTGGGGGCCACCAGGCCCCCCAGCCAGTTAAGTCTATGTATTGTTCAAGTCTTCAAAAAAATAATGAGCGATTTGTCACTTATAGTGTCCCTGGACCGGTGAACCCAACACCGTTAAATGTCGAATACCAGTCTACTGTCATCTTAACAGAATGTTCGTCGGATGGATCGAATGCTCTCTCACATGTCGATATGGATTGTCAACTGGGACGCACCGAAATTGGCATCATGGAAGCCCTCGACCCCTCCGCCACAGTCGTGCACTTGCAGCCAGCTGTCAGCAGTCGTCCCGGTCCTGTGTGCGGAACTTGGGAAAGGGGCTTCCAAATTGCCGCCACTGGCAAGTATGATCATATCCAGAGCATTTCAAGCATTGACTCGATCTCCGCTTACAGTACATCATCGCGACCTTCAAAGTGTCGTCGTTCATCCATTCAGATTTATTATCAGAATGTCGGCGGTATGAACTCACTCATTGATAGCTACCTGTTAGCTTGTACGGACGAGTGTTACGATATTATCGCTATCACGGAAACATGGCTCAATGACAATACATTTTCGGCGCAAGTATTTGGATCGAGTTATAATGTTTTTCGTACGGATCGTAACTCTAGCAACAGTGCTAAAGCTACAGGTGGCGGGGTGCTTGTTGCAGTTCACCAACGTTTAGAAGCTGAACGGGTGGAATATTCATCTGACGACTGTGTCGAACATGTGTGGGTAGCAATTAAATTGACTGGATATAAGCTATTTCTCTGTGTGATCTACCTGCCACCGGATCGGACATGCGACTTGAGTGTAATCAACGCGCACAATGAATCGTTAGAACAAATTTCGACTCTCGCAGCACCCATCGACGAAATTTTGATTGTAGGAGATTTTAACTTCTCAAGCCTGAAATGGTGTGCGACTACGGATGGCTTCATGTATGCAGATCCCAAGGAATCCACCTTTCAAGCCGGCATCACAAGTTTATTGGATTGTTATAGCGTAAATTTGTTGCGACAATGTAATCACGTCAGGAACGAAAACAATAGATTACTTGATCTTTGTTTTTCGAGTATTTCCGATAAGGCTCCCAAGATTGTACTAGCTCCTTCGCCTCTAGTAAAATCTGTTAGGCACCATCCACCGCTGCATATCGTGCTTGATTCAGAAAATAAAACGTACTGCGACGTTTCGAACACCGTCAGCTATAATTTTTATAAAGCTGATTATGATAGCATGAATAATTTTCTTTTTACTATTAATTGGACTGAAGTTCTTAACAATGACGATGTCAATGCTGCAGTACAGACTTTTTCTAACATTATGAGCTATGTTATCGATCGCTTTGTGCCTAAGCGATCCAGTCGGAAATCAACCAAACCGAATTGGCAATCCACCGAACTAAGACGTTTAAAAACAGTAAAACGGGCAGCATTGAAGCAATATTCTAAGCATGGAGGATTTGTCTTACGGCAAAATTATGTGCAGATAAACCGAATGTACAAGAGGGCCGTGAAGCGTTGCCACGATAATTATTTGCGGAACGTACAACGTAAACTAAAGTCGGATCCCAAAAAATTCTGGAGCTATGTCAACGAGCAAAGGAAAGAATCTGAGCTACCTTCGTCAATGCGTTACGGAGAATTCACAGGTTCAAGTCCGCAGGAGATTTGTCAGCTATTTTCTCAGAAGTTTGCTAGTGTTTTTTCTGATGAAAAATTGTTACCGCATCAAGTATCCCTTGCGGTGCAAAATGTGCCATTTCTTTATCAGTCCTTAAATGCGATCAATTTGGATGAAAACACTGTTCTGTTGGCAATCCGTAAAACAAAGGCTAGCACCTCTTTAGGGCCAGATGGTATACCGGCGATTGTTCTGCGAAAATGCTCTGCTAGTTTAGCAGCACCTCTTACGTCTTTGTTCCTCAAATCGCTAACTGCCGGAATATTTCCCGATCTGTGGAAGTCCTCTTTTATGTTTCCAGTTCATAAAAAAGGAAATAAAAAACTAGTTGACAACTACCGTGGGATTGCATTTCTCAGCGCCATTCCAAAGCTTTTTGAAAAGATCGTTCTTGAGCCAATTTTCAACCATTGTAAGCAGTATATTGTACACACTCAGCATGGATTTATGCCAAAACGTTCTACTGCTACAAATCTGCTTTCGCTTACGAATTATGTTACAAATTCTATGTCCGTTGGTTATCAAACAGACGTCATTTACACGGATCTGTCGGCAGCCTTCGATAAAATAAATCACGCTATCGCCATTGCTAAACTAGACAAACTCGGTTTTGGCTCGAACGTACTTCGCTGGATTAATTCATACCTAAGCGATCGACGTCTTGCCGTAAGAATCGGTGACTGTGTATCTGATGAGTTTTGCGCTTCCTCCGGAATTCCACAAGGCAGTCATCTAGGACCACTGATATTCTTGCTGTACTTTAACGATGTGAATTTTGTCCTGGAAGGTCCGCGGCTTTCATTTGCTGATGATCTAAAAATGTATAACATAATCCGGAAAATAGATGATGCTGTATTCCTGCAACGCCAACTGTTAATTTTTGCTGACTGGTGTGAGATCAATCGAATGATTCTAAATCCCCAGAAATGTTCGATCATAACATTCACACGAACGAAAAATCCAGTTCGATTTGAATACTGCATTGGTGACACTCCAATTGAAAGGATGACATGTGTGAAAGATCTTGGCATCTTCCTCGATGAGCAACTGACGTTTAAGCAACATGTTAGCTACATAGTTGCAAAAGCTTCCCGATGCTTGGGATTTGTAATACGGATAACCAGAAATTTCAATGATATTTACTGCCTGAAAACTGTTTACTGTTCGCTGGTACGCTCTATTCTTGAATATTGCTCAGTGGTATGGAACCCTTACTACCTCAACGGTGTCAATCGGATCGAATCGATACAACGCAGATTTATTCGCTTTGCACTGCGCCGGTTGCCTTGGAATAATCCTCAACAGCTCCCGAGTTATGAAAGTCGAGCGATGTTAATTGGAATTGACACACTGCATGTTCGACGTGATTTATCACGAGCAATGACAATATCTGATATTTTAACTGATAGGATCGATTGCCCCGCACTTCTTAGCGAAATCAACCTCAACGTTCGATCACGTGTTCTTCGTAACAGTTTGTTCCTTCGCTTACCATTTCGTCGCACTAATTATGGAATTAACGGTGCTATTACAGGAATGCAGCGGTTCTTCAACAGAGTTTCATCAGGATTTGATTTCCATCTGCCACGCCGTGCCATACGATCTAATTTTTTATATATACTAAGAAATAATCATTTGGACTAAATTATGTCTGTTGATTCAAATAAATAAATAAATAAATAAATAAATAAATAAATACAGTTTGAAACGATGCAACTACACTAAAGTACAGATTAGTTACATTGAACAGCTGCATATTCTAAACTTGAAACAATTCCTTTTTAATTTGCTAATATAGGCTAAGTACAACAAATTTATAGGGTAAGGGCTCCCTATTTCATCTGAGTTCCTATTTTTATCTCATCCCTTCACCTCATTACTTTGAATACGAATAATATCTTACAACGTACCTGAACCAAACTGTGGAATGTTTAAAAATGAATATTGTCACACTTTTTCATTGGAAGGAATGGTTTTAAATTCCTCTGTGATCGCTTTTTTTATTGAAAAAAACTCACTATTCGATTTAGGACACATTTTCGTCTCAAGATTTACAAATCGTCATGTTTCTGAATATCTACTAAACGATTCGTCTCAAAACATGATCACTATTGAATGCTGGATGACTTCATAATGAGTAATGTTCACTTGCCACTTGTTTATTTAATGATTAAAAACTTCGAAAACTACCCGACAAGCAATAAGTCTTCAAAAATATGAGATGAAAGTTTTTGACTTAGTTCACTTGATTGCGCTTTGTTTTCATCTTATTTGGTTTCGAAAAGTCTCCATGTGGAGCAAGGCGAATTAAGCAGAAATATGAAAAAATCATAGTCCTTACAAATGAGATCAAATAGGGAGCCCTTACCCTAGTTTATTACGTTTGACGTATTTACGGTCAGTCCGATACGCCTAGCTTCAACTTCAAGTCCGATGTATGTTTCTATCATTTTCTCAAGGGTACGTGTCACAATATCAACATCGTCAGCGAAGCTAAAAAGAGGTACGGACTTTCGGAAGATCGTGCCATCCGTGTCGATCCTTGCTCTTCAAATCACACCTTCAAAAGCAATGTTGAACAAGATACAAGACAGTCTATCACCTTGCCGCAAACCCTCTTCGAGATTCGAAAGGACTCAAGAGCGTCTCAAATACTTGGACGTAGCAAATCACTCTATCCATCGTTGGTTTCACCAATCGCGTCAGTTTATCCGGAAAACCGTTTTCGTCCATAATCTTCCGTAGTGGCGCGGACTCCAGTAAATCCCGCTTGGCACGGCTCTACGAATTCCTTAGTAATTGGTGATAGACGACGCAAAGGAAGTAGAGCGGCATTCAGCAATGTGATTTCGCGGGAATTGCAACAATTTAGTTTATCACCCTTTTTGTAGATGGGACATACCACTCCTCCCAACCATTTCTGCAGTAGAATCTCCTCCTCCCAAATCGAAAATGAAATCATCGAGCAAGTGTCTCTCCTCCGTGTTTGAGTAGCTTGCCTGGCAATTGGTCATTGCCCGCGGATTTGTTCCTCAGCTCTCCAATCTCCTCACTTATCTCCTATATATCAGGTGCTAGGAATCAGTCGTAGGCTGAGCGTGCACTTAGATTGATTCCTGTGCTTCGCCATTCAGATACTCGTCATAGTACCTTTCACCTGTCGATCACTTCACGTTCGTTCGTGAGAAGGTTACCACTAGTATCTTTGCACATTTCGGGCTGTGGCGTGTAGCCTCTACGTGAGCGGTTCGCCTTCTCAGCTATTCCATCGCTTCGAGATCTTGGTCTTCTTGGTGGTGCTTTTTCCTCTGAAAACCGGGTCCTGTCGGTTTCGCGCCTGTCTGTATCGTTCCTCGTTCGCTCTCGTGCAATGTTGCAGCACCCTTACGTTCTTCTCTTCGACCAACTGCTGACATTCGCCGTCAAACCAGTCATTTCCTTGATTCGATAGCCTCGTACCTAGTACGGTTGTAGAGGTGCTACTTATGGCAAACCTTATATTGCTCCATCCATGGGGCAGCAGGGACCATCAAAAGCAAAGTCTTGGCATTACATTCCTTTCGTGGAATTTGGCAAATCTGTTTCAACAGATTTCGCAGCCGATTCTTAGCGTACAGAATCATTGCATGGCTAGTTTTATGGATCCTACTGACACTAAGAGTCCTTCCAGGTCGGGGCTCGAACATATGACAACTGGCTTGTAAGACCAGTGTCCTATGCATTGAACCGTCAACCAACCGCAGCAGGGACCATGTCCAAGGTATTAACGACCCCTCCCCAGGACACTGCGAGTTGTAGGGCTCGACTAGGATGTGGTGGGGTTTAACAGTGAGCTTTGTTAAATTCTTATAAAAAGCTGCAGGTATCCTCAAACAAGAACTACTATAGTGACCGTGTGCCACTAAAAGTGCACAAGCCTGATGTCCTGTGTCCTGATACCCCCCCCATCCTATAAACTCCTACCCCATCTGCCCTAATACCAAGCCTTCGATCAAGGTTTCATGCGACTCGTTATCAGGATTCCCTTCTTCACTACTACAGTTTGAAACGATGCAACTACACTAAAGTACAGATTAGTTACATTGAACAGCTGCATATTCTAAACTTGAAACAATTCCTTTTTAATTTGCTAATATAGGCTAAGTACAACAAATTTATAGGGTAAGGGCTCCCTATTTCATCTGAGTTCCTATTTTTATCTCATCCCTTCACCTCATTACTTTGAATACGAATAATATCTTACAACGTACCTGAACCAAACTGTGGAATGTTTAAAAATGAATATTGTCACACTTTTTCATTGGAAGGAATGGTTTTAAATTCCTCTGTGATCGCTTTTTTTATTGAAAAAAACTCACTATTCGATTTAGGACACATTTTCGTCTCAAGATTTACAAATCGTCATGTTTCTGAATATCTACTAAACGATTCGTCTCAAAACATGATCACTATTGAATGCTGGATGACTTCATAATGAGTAATGTTCACTTGCCACTTGTTTATTTAATGATTAAAAACTTCGAAAACTACCCGACAAGCAATAAGTCTTCAAAAATATGAGATGAAAGTTTTTGACTTAGTTCACTTGATTGCGCTTTGTTTTCATCTTATTTGGTTTCGAAAAGTCTCCATGTGGAGCAAGGCGAATTAAGCAGAAATATGAAAAAATCATAGTCCTTACAAATGAGATCAAATAGGGAGCCCTTACCCTAGTTTATTATTTCGAAAACTATCAAGTGCGAAGTTATCCGATTCTTCTCGAAATTTAAGTAAGAGACATTGCATTGGTCTAATCTGAAATGCATCGACAATCTTGGGTATGCAAGAGTAGTTTTAATAATAGTAATAATCATAATAATGATAATAAGAAGAAGAACGGCAAATCTCCAATCAACACCGAAAACTCCCCTACACTCGACCAAACCATGAACCATCAACTCACAGACCTCCAAAACCCACCAAACTCTATAGACATTGACTTATCCAGCCGTGATTTATCCACAACCAACTCCCACGAATCCATAACATTAGATATCTCCGATTAACTACCCCTCACCCACATACACATGCAATAGGTTAACACTTACCTGTCATACGGGAACTACCCCCCAAGAACAACACAGTAAACAGAAAAGAAAACCCCAAGAGGACGATAGGCGCCGAACCGATCCGGGCATCGTACAATAGAATATCTGCGTCTCCCGCCCATCCCACAAACTCCCCCTCCACACTGAACACAAACCCAGTCCCCACCACCAACCTACAGTACCCCCTTCCAACACCCCCAACAGAAACTCACTACCTCTCTCAACCCACACCGGGCGACCGGTGGACTTCCCCCGAGCCCTCTTATGATGGCCGGGACGAAGCGAATGCGGGCCACTCGACCAGACAACAACAACCTAGCCAACGGATCAGACAAAGCGGAAGAAGCACTTTTCAACGTGCCCGTCCCCCTGCACCTGCCCCTCATCAGTTTCGGGTCCAGGACAGGGAGACGGAACCGGACAGTAACGCCAACATCGCCAGACAACGCACACGGGATCAAGAGGCTTGTTCTAGCCCCATCCCAGGATGCTCTTGGCAAGTCACCGCTTGCTGCAGAAAACACGCTAAGCAAAAATCCCATTCTTTGGACGGCCCGCCCCAATTACCACCGAACACCAGTAATACCCTCTCCAAGTCATCTACCAGCTCTCTCACCTCACCCCATCCACCATCTTCTGCCAATACGAGCTTGTCCTCTTCGGAGCCTGACGGCTTGTCGAGTGGGATCACAGTGGCCATTCAATGGAATGTGAATGGCCTCAGGATCGCCTTAGGTGACTTCCAGCACCTTATAGCCATTCACAATCCGGTAGTCATAGCACTCCAGGAGACGCTCCTTTGCCAAAATGTTAACCCAACTTCGTGGCTAAACCACCGCTACTCTTGGAGTGCCGACACAGGAACGAACCTGCATCAATCGATCGGGCTTGCGGTAAGGACCTTCTTCCCCCTGTTCGATCACAACCGACCTGATTGCCACCGCAGTCAAAATACAAGTGCCAACCCCATGTACCGTGGTATGCGTTTACATCCCAGTAGAAGTCAGAGAAGTAGGCAAAAAGTTGAAGAAACTTCTTCAACAGCTTCGGCCCCCTTTCCTTGTTTTGGGTGACTTCAACGCCCACCACCATACATGGGGCTCAAAGAAAATCAACCGCCGCGGAAGTGAAATCCTACACTGTCGAGGAATGCGGGGCCGTCATAATGAATGACGGCAACCCCACCTTTTTCAGGGGGGAGTGTCAGTCATCCATTGACTTGTACATAGCATCACGAGACATTGTCGGCTACTGTTGTTGGTCCATTTGGGCTGATACCGGTAGCAGCGACCACGTACCAATACTGATCTCGTTGGACAAGCAGAGATGGCATTTCACCAGAGTGATACACGCTGGCGTCAGATTCTTGTCCACACCGGGGATGCAAAAAACGAAGCATCGCACAAAGATTGGAAAGGCTACGAAACCTCCGTACAAAGAAGAATTCGAAACGAATCTAACCTCTCTCAGGAGGAACTGGAGAGCATAATCCTCGGAGCAGCCAACGATAGCATCCCACGAACTAGCGGAAAACCCCCTAAAAGAGCGGTCCACTGGTGGTGCCCAGAAGTGGCCGATGCTATCAGAGCACGCAGAAAGGCCCTCCGTGCACTGAAGAAAACCTATCCCCTCCCAGAGCACCCCGATAGGGAAGCAAAGGCGCAAGAATTTCGTCACCAAAGAAACCCATCGAGGGAAGCCAATAGCAAAGCTAAAGAAGATAACTTGAAT
The DNA here is from genome assembly GCF_030247185.1 of Malaya genurostris. Taxonomy (NCBI): domain Eukaryota; kingdom Metazoa; phylum Arthropoda; class Insecta; order Diptera; family Culicidae; genus Malaya; species Malaya genurostris. The sequence continues at coordinate 82,692,214 of NC_080570.1, forward strand.
GGCTTCCTTAGCGGCATCTTCGCAGACTCCTCGACAGCTGAACTGTGGAGAAAAGTAAATGCCCTCGAAAGGGAAACGTAGATATAAGGGCTTTACCCTAAACGTTAATGACAACTTCACATCCAACTCGGTCATCATAGCTGATCATCTCGGTCCATACTTCAAATCCTTGTCCGACGACACGGCACTACCAAAGGCATTCCTTAACTCACTTCGTTACGCCCAGTGCTGCCCTGTGTCCATCCAACCAGGATCTAACGAAATCTGGAACAGCCTATTTTCCGCGGATGAACTTAACTTCGCCCTACACTCCGCAAAAGGTAAATCTACTGGTCCGGACAATATCAGCTACGATATGCTCCGGCATCTTCCGCCAATCGGCCGCAGAGCCCTTCTGAACCTATTCAATGAAATTTGGCTATCTGGAAAAATTCCAGCAAGCTGGAAAACTGCACACATTGTTCCCATACCCAAGGGTTGCGCGGACTTGCACTCCGCTAAGAATTTCAAACCCATCAGCCTCCTCTCGTGCGTTGGTAAAACGCTCGAGCGGATAGTAAACCACCGCCTCGTCACGTTTCTTGAAGAGCGCGATGTACTAGAACAGGAACCCACCTCGCATCGCTGAGTAACTCTATACACGGAGCGATCAGCGAAGGGTTACACGTGGACGCTTTATCGATCGATTTGGCCAAGGCCAATAACACAGTTAACCGGGAATGGGTTCTTTAACAACAGGTTAACTGGGGTATTAAGGGGCGAATGGGTACCTATTTACAGGACTTTCTAGCTAACAGAAACTTCCAAGTCCGTATAGGTGGATCCCTATCCATTCGCTTCGCTGAACAAAACGGAGTCCCACAAGGGTCGGTACTCGCCGTTACCTTATTTCTGGTAGGAATTAAATCCATCTTCCAACACTTCCCGAAAGGGGTACGAATCTACATGTAACAAAATCCAACAGGCGGCGAACGCTATCAGCAAATGGGCAGATAGCGTAGGCTTCAATATCGCCCCCAATAAATGTACCATCTCTCATTTTTGTTGGAAAAAAACATCTGGACACAAACCATCCGGTAAAAATCGGAGAAATCACAGTGCCATTCAAGAAGACTCCCAAAATCATCGGCGTAACCTTCGACCGAAATTTAAACTTCTCGAACCACTTAGGCCAAATTAAGAAAGACTGCAAGTCCAGATTGAACCTTATTCGGTCCATCTGCTCCGGTCATCCCAAATGGAATCGCCACCAGAGAATTAACATAGCCAAGGCCCGTAATATGGAGTAGGCTATTTTACGGCTTAGAGGCAACGGCCTCACAATACTTCTCAGCCCTACCTAGAATAGGGCCGTTAGACTAACCTCAAACCTTCTCCCAAGTACCCCAGCAATGACGGCGTGCGTAGAGTCGGGCCAATTACCTTTCAGATGGCACTTGGCACCTGGAGAGAACATCGGGAAACAACTGCACATTACTGAAAATAACCAAATCTTTGTATCAAGAATTCACCGGACAACGACTTCCTAAACTGGCTCGCCTTCACCGAGTCTGGAAGAAACCCTGGTACCAACAGGATCTCTCCAGAATCGACACTTCATTGGCACTCTCCCTAGGAGCTAAACCACTACCAGCTGTTGCAAAACGATGTTTCAACCAAAACACATCCGACAAGTTCAAAGGTTCAGCCTTATTCTACACGGACGGCTCATGGACAAACTCTGGCACCGGGTTCGATGTCTGTGGGCCTAACACCTCCATACACCGCAGCCTAAACCCCATTTGTTCGGTGTTCTCGGCGAAACGATTTCTGTCCTAAATTTGGCCATAAAAAGACAGCGCCTCCGGAACTCCAAACTTACGCCCGATCTCTAATATCCGCCGGTCTTCAAGGACGGTTCCACCATCTATGACGCAGAACTAATAAGATCTTAACCCAGGATAGCGCAGTAACTAACATCTGCCGAGGAACGCCCCCCCCCCTCACTCCCATCCACCCCCACCAAAATTAACCAACCCTCCTGTATTTCTAATATACAAATTCTTATTTTCCTATATTATTTCACGTACAACGCCAAAATCAAATCGCGGCCATCCGCCGGGACGGGCTCCCGGGGATGTTTTCCGCGGCCGACAGCCGGAACAACTCATAGAGTCACCACGAACCAAACGGATCCAGTCTGCGGTTTTTAGAACACCAGTGCTTCCACACCTCGACCCATATCGCGCCACCATAAGACATAACTTAAACATGATATGTATTTTAAAGGATTTGTTGAGACATACACCACCTCCAATTCCCCCCAAACCATTTCCCCCCTCCCATTACGATACAAACCCGGTGAACGACCGCAACTAGGTTAAAGCCGGGTATAAATAAATGATATAAAAAAAGCATTGTTGTCTAATCCAATTTCATAAGGTCTTCCGGATTAGCCCCCCCCCCCCTCAAATCAAAGTCTTGGCATTACATTCCTTTTGTGGAATTTGGGCTTTCTGTTTCAACAGACTTCGCAGCCGATTCTTAAGTGTACAGAATCATTGCATAGCCAGTACTATGGATCCTACTGACACTAAGAACCCTTCCAGGTCGGGGCTCGAACATACGACAACTGGCTTGTAAGACCAGCGTCCTATGCACTGAACCCCCCCTCTCAAGATCCTGTTATTGTTCGAAAAAATTTTACTCTTTGTTGGCCTTTTGTTATCAGATACCTAATGTGTCCTTCCCATGTGCATTTGGAATCAAACCACACCCCGAGGTATTTAAAAGTCAAAACCTGCGCGTGATCATGCTTTCTTGAACAGACGAATTCGATCCAGATGAACAGCCCACACGGAAAAGTTATTTAAGGTGTATCGCAATGTCAGTATCTGTCAATTGTCTTAGTGTAGTGTACAAAATTATAGAAGAGTGGACTGAGGCAGGAGCCTTGCGGGAGCCCTATGTAGCTAATTCTGAATGTTGCCAAATCGCCATGTGAAAAATACTTGCGCTTCTATGACAAAAGGTTGTGCAAATATTTATTTAAAACCGCTGGAAGTTCATGTTGGTGAAGCTTGTCTGAAAGAACATCAATGGAAACTGAATCAAATGCTCCTTTAATGTCTAAAAATACAAATTCCATTTGTTGTTTTTTAGCGAAGGCAATTTGTAAGTCGGACGAAAGTGATGCAATGGATCAATGGAGCCATTATTTGTAGTAGATTCCCGAATAATGCCACGTAGGAACAGAATCTGGGCTAACCTTCCTAGCAAAGTCAAATATCCATCGGTTCCAGTATTCTTCACTCTCATTTCCTACGTTACGATTCCTCATTTGTCTGGCCGTATTCCCAAAGAGTGCTCATTGTGGTTTCTCAAGATGAACCTTCGACAAAATGTCTTTAATAGCTACATTTCTTGGCTCGAAGTATGCTCTTGTACTTGGTTTCTAAAACCAAGAATTTTTCGAAATTCTGAGGAGTTCCTCCACCCCGTTTAAGAAACGTCTTACAAGTATTTTGTTTCGCATGTTTAGTATCGGAGCAGTCTCCCACCACCATCCGCCAAGCGGGGGTATGCGCCCTGTAGCTCATCATCCAAAGCCTAGGGTGGAGGAAACCGATGTTGCCGAAATCAGTTAATATTATTATATCGTTTATTTAGACCGGACTTCAACCCAATTAAGCTCGTTCGCTGAATGGCGAAGTCAGTTGAATTCACCAGAGGGATTGTAAACCATTTCAGTTAATTCAAAATTTCTGAAAATCTGTGTAACCATCTTTGAGAAATTGTATCGCGTTCCAAATACAATGTTTGGGTACCTTCCGGAATCTAAAACCGAATATCGTTAAAACTGTTGCTTAGAAACATACAACAAAATTTAATAATCGTGTTCGACTGTGCTCCTAAATCATCGCTTTATCATGTAGCATTCAAAGCTCCTACTACAATTGAAAATGCAGTCCCTGCTTGGCGAGACTGTGCACGAACGTACAAACTTAGGCTTCAACGCAATCAAAGTAAGATCTTAAAGATGATTCTAAATCTGCCTCCCTGAATATACTAGAACAAAAATTCGAACAATACTGCACGAAATTTGAGAAGAGGTGCTCAACCTCTGAAATACAAATAATTCAAAATTATAGTAGAATGGTTAGAAGCAGATAAATTTTTTATTGATAATTAACAAATTATGATTAAACATTTGAGTGTAAAACAAGAGTAACTAACACATATAATTAATAACGAATCGTTTGAATAAGGATTAAGGCCAAACAGTCAAAACCCTAGTAATGTAAAACATTGATGTAATCCACAAAAATGAGATTAATAAACAGATATTTATGAAAAAAAAAACCAAACCTGGTGTTGGAGACGTGACCATCCCTACAACCCAATAGTAATTGCTGGGCTCACTGGTGGCAGCCCGACTGTCACTCAGTTGATGCACCGACCAGCATCCGGTCTATGTGTCAGGATCAGAATGTAATATGTAGTAGAATAAGTAACACGCGTTTTTACCTCTAACTGTGCGTCTTTTAATAAAGTCAGTTTTTAATGTTTGGGTCGTGTTATATTCATTATCGGTCACCTCCGAACACACCCACAACAGTGGCGACGAGGATTTAAGTTAAATTGGCGATCAGAAGCTAAACTTCATCACCCACGAGGAAACGAGAAGCATGGCGGAATCTAACTTCAATCCGGAGCATCAGCAACCGGGAACCGGCTTACCTGGCGGTCCACAGCACCCGAGAATGCAGCAAAACCATCTGCGTCATCCAGCTCCATTTTTCAACGGTCCACCATCATCGCAACAATCAGCAAATACCAGCTCATCTTCTACAGAAACCACCTACCAGCTAATGCAGCAGCAGCAAGATTTCTTCCGGAGTATCATATCATCGATCAATGTTCAGGTCCCTCCAAACCCTGAAATGATTCTCGACTCGCTGGCGAACAACATCAAAGAGTTTCGCTACGATCCGGACGGAAACATAACCTTCGCTGCATGGTATGGCAGATACGACGATTTGTTCGAGCAAGATGCCGCACGGTTGGACGATGAAGCGAAAGTCCGCTTGCTCATGCGGAAACTAGGATCAGCAGAACACGAACGTTACGTGAGTTATATCTTGCCGAAATCGCCAAAAGATTACAAATTCAGCGATACAGTGGAAAAGCTAAAAATTCTTTTCGGCGCTGCTGAGTCTGTCATCAGTAAACGGTATCGGTGTCTACAGGTAACCAAACAACCGACCGACGATTATGTTACGTACGCTTGTCGAATCAACAAGACTTGTGTTGAATTCGAGCTGAGCAAGCTGTCCGAAGAGCAGTTTAAATGCTTAATGTTTGTTTGCGGGCTAAAGTCAGAGGGAGACGGCGAAATACGAACGCGGCTGCTGGCGAAAATCGAAGAACGTGATGACGTCACACTAGAGCATCTTTCGGAAGATTGTCAGCGATTGTTGTGCCTGAAACGGGACACGGCAATGATCGAGTCATCAGCATCAACGTCATCAGTGAATTTCATCAAGCGAAAACAGCAGTTTTCAAAACGTCAACATAAGCCACCAGTGGAGTCAGCCGGACCAGACAAGAGCAAACAAATACCCTCTACACCCTGCTGGTACTGCGGGGGAATGCACTTCGTTCGAGACTGCACTCATCGGAGCCACAAATGCAAGGACTGCGGCAACATCGGACATCGCGAGGGATATTGTTCCTCTGCCAAGCGAAATTTCAAGATCAGCCGAAACAGAAAGCACCCAGGATCGTTAAATACAAAAACCGTAAATCTCCGTATAAATACCGTCGATCAAAAGCGACGTTTTGTTAAAATTGTACTGAACGGTGTGAAGGTGCGTCTACAGTTGGACACGGGGTCTGACGTTAGCATCGTATCGAAACGCTTGTGGGAGAAAATAGGTAAACCACCCACTGCACCAGTAAATGAGCTAGCCTCAACAGCGTCAGGCGACCGATTGCAGTTTTTGTTTAAGTTCAGCTGTCTAGTTTCTTTCAACGGTGAACAACATCACTGTCAGTTTTACGTGGTCGAAAACTCGCTTTATCTTTTCGGAATCGATTTGATGGAAGCATTCGGTCTCTTTTCATTACCTATTAGCATGTACTGCAACAACGTCAGTGTTCCTGCTATCACTTTGCAGTCACTCAAAGCGGCATACCCGAGTGTATTTAGAAACGAGTTAGGGTTGTGCACGAAAACAAAAGTGAAATTGGAACGGAAACCAGATGCAACTCCAGTTTTTCGTCCGAAACGTCCAGTGGCTTACGCAGTACACAGCACGGTTGACAACGAACTTGACCGACTGGAACGAGCAAAAATCATCACACCGGTAGACTTTTCGGACTGGGCAGCACCCATCGTCGTTGTCAGAAAAACGAACGGGTCCATTCGCATTTGCGGAGATTACTCTACAGGTCTCAACAATGCACTGCAACCGCATCAGTACCCGTTACCGCTACCGGAGGAGATTTTCAACAAGTTGGCTAATTGTACTGTATTTAGCCGAATCGACCTGTCGGATGCGTTCCTGCAAGTAGAGGTTGACGAAAGTAGTCGTGATTTATTAACCATCAACACCCATCGTGGACTCTACCGGTACAATCGTCTGCCACCGGGAGTCAAAACAGCACCGGGAGCTTTCCAGCAACTTATCGATACAATGCTGGCAGGTCTTCCTCATACGTGTGGTTATTTGGATGACGTCGTCGTTGGTGGTGTCACTACTGAGACACACTGGGAAAACCTTCGCGCAGTGTTTCAAAGAATCAGCGAGTTTGGATTTACCATCCGAGTGGAAAAGTGCATCTTCGCTCAGCCTCAAATCAAATATGTAGGTCATCTGCTTGACCGCAATGGTCTTCGCCCAGATCCAGCAAAAGTTCAAGCCATTAACGAAATGCCACCGCCCACTGATGTATCTGGTGTTCGGTCCTTCCTAGGAGCAATTAATTACTACGGAAAATTTGTTCCTCGTATGCGTTGTCTGCGGTATCCTCTTGATGAGCTGCTCAAAGCGGATGCGAAATTCAAGTGGACAGCAGAATGCCAGGCGGCATTCATCAAATTTAAGGAGTTGCTGAAATCTGACCTACTGTTGACACACTACAACCCTGCACTTGATATAGTGGTGTCGGCAGATGCGTCGTCTGTTGGTGTCGGTGCTACTTTGTCACACAAATTTCCGGACGGTACTCTCAAAGTTGTGTACCACGCTTCCAGAGCATTGACAGCGACAGAGAAAAACTACAGTCAGCCCGATCGTGAAGGACTTGCGATAATTTTTGCGGTGACCAAGTTTCATAAAATGCTGTTTGGTCGTCGTTTTCATCTTCAGACAGATCACGAGCCGTTGCTGAGAATATTCGGTTCGAGGAAAGGGATTCCTGTTTACACATCGAACCGATTACAACGTTGGGCTCTTACGCTGTTGCTTTATGAGTTCACCATCGAGCACGTTCCGACAGCGAAATTCGGCAATGCTGACATACTTTCCCGTCTGATCAGCCAGCACGTCAGGCCTGAGGAAGATAATGTGATTGCTTCGGTCTCTCTGGAAAATGACTTAAGGTCAGTTACACAAGATGCACTAACCGTTCTTCCTTTAAGTTTTAGGATCGTACAACAGTCTACACAGTCCGATCCTATTACCAAGGCAGTTTATCGTTACCTCCTTTAAGGGTGGCCTAAAACCGTTACCGATGCAGAGCTCAAACGGTTTCATGCTTGACGTGAATCTCTTACCACGGTACAAGGCTGCATACTATTCGGCGATCGACTGGTTATACCATCGCCCCATCGCAAGCATAGTCTTCATCAACTTCATCGTGGCCACCCTGGAATTTAGCGAATGAAGGCGATTGCCAGGTCATATGTTTATTGGCCAACTCTCGACAGCGACATTGTTGATTTCGTCAAATCCTGCCGTCAATGTGCGATGGCTGCGAAAACACCGCCGAAGTCAGCGCTGTTGTCATGGCCTAAATCATCGAAACCGTGGCAGTGCGTTCACCTTGATTATGCTGGACCGATCGACGGGGAATACTACCTGGTTGTCGTAGACTCTTTCTCGAAATGGCCTGAAATTGTGCAGACGAGAAGTATCACTACAGCCGCCACAGTGCAAATCCTCAGAGATCTGTTCGCTCGCTTGGGAATGCCAGAGACGCTGGTGAGTGATAATGGATCCCAATTCACCAGTGCAGAGTTTCAATCGTACTGTACGAACAACGGCATCGAGCATCTTACAACAGCACCGTTCCACCCTCAATCGAACGGTCAAGCCGAGCGATTCGTGGATACGTTTAAACGATCGATTAAAAAGATTAAGGAGGGGAGAGCGACAATGTGTGATGCTCTCAGTACATTTCTTCAGACTTACCGGAGTACACCTTGTTTTTCTTCTCCAGACGGCAAATCACCAGCAGAAGTTTTGTTCGGTCGTCCGATTCGTACTAGTTTGGACCTGCTCCGTCCACCATCCGATCGTGTACATTTGGAACAATCGAGTGAAATTCATCCCTTAAAGCGACAATTCATCGTTAAGGATACGGTGTATGCAAAAGTATTCGTCAAGAACCAATGGCACTGGGTTTCAGGAACAGTTTTGGAACGTGTAGGTCGTGCAATGTACAACGTTCAGCTCGAGAATGGTAAGCTTATTCGGTCCCACGTTAACCAGCTTCGAAATCGTGCTGATTCAGAGAGTCGCAGAGAACCAGCATTGACGGATAGAACGAAACATCCTCTCAGCATTCTACTCGATGCTTGGAACCTTCCGGCCCGTTGCACACCAGATCCATTAGCACATTCAACACCAGTAGCACCCATTCCAAGCTGCTCTAGTTCGAGACAGTCGTCAGTACCGAATACCTTGTTGAGAAGGCCCACATTGTCATCGGAGTCTTCGTTGTCAGCATCGTCTCCGTCATCTTCGACAACGCCAAATTCAACATCAGAATTTCAGTCTGCTAATGATGCCGACTCAGCTGTACAGGTTCCTCGCCGCTCTTCGCGTGTACGAAGAGCTCCGCAATGGTTCGATCCCTATCAGCTGTATTTGAAGGGGAGATGTTGGAGACGTGACCATCCCTACAACCCAATAGTAATTGCTGGGCTCACTGGTGGCAGCCCGACTGTCACTCAGTTGATGCACCGACCAGCATCCGGTCTATGTGTCAGGATCAGAATGTAATATGTAGTAGAATAAGTAACACGCGTTTTTACCTCTAACTGTGCGTCTATTAATAAAGTCAGTTTTTAATGTTTGGGTCGTGTTATATTCATTATCGGTCACCTCCGAACACACCCACAACACCTGGAATAGGGGGAAAGTCGCTTGCACAAAAATATCGATATCTCTGTTAAAAATGGACAGATTTTTACTTGTTCGGTAGCTATTTTTATATTTTTGTGAATCTGTTTATATGATATGTCGATTGACTGATGTCAAACGACGAAATGACAGCATGCCTAGCAGTCATCTCTAAGATGATAGCACACTAATAAGTAAAACAACTTCAATAACAGTTACTTACCAGTTGTGAAAGGAGGAAAAACCGGAGGAAAATACTGTTCTGGACTGACGTAATATTTAGACTTCTTATTTCTTATTGGCTTCCATTTTTTTGCTAATCGACCAAAAATCGAGCGTTTGTAACCTAAATGACTTTCAATAAACTGCAACAGTTTTGGAACGTTTATGAACATGTCGTCATCTGTTTTTAATAAGTATGTTGCATTTGGGCAGTTAGCACTGGTCCATTCAAGTAAGGAAATTGTTTTCAGTGTAAGGTTACTGTAACTGTCCACGAAATTACCTCTTATCAGATCACTGTACATGTAGTTTTCTGCCGATAACTGATCTTCAATGCGTTGATTGTGCGTTCGTCCTAAAACAAATCCAATGGATATATCTCGACGTACGCTATAGTGCCCCCAGGATTGCCTAATAGATAAACGTTGCTCTCTATGGGTAGGTGCAGATGTTACTAAAATCAGTAAATTAACATCAGATCCTTTATCTGGACAAATATTTTTAATACTGCCGATGTCATTCACATGCCCATTTTCATATATGTCCTTAGTCTTAACTACTCTCTCCACTGCATTTGTATCTGCTAAATCAGTTTTATTTGATGTTAAATGAACATGTGTTGTAAGCTTCTGACTTTTGAAAATGTTTTCTTGTTGAGAGTCTAAATTTATTATTTTTTGAATGTTATTATTTTTGGTTCCAGCCTTGATTGTTGTTTCATTCCACGAAAAACTAGGTGCTCGGAGTTTTTGTAATATATTACTAGCATTACTAGATGAAGCACATCCATTAGTTAGAAATGTGAAAAAGCCGCATTTTTTCCGACGAATAGACTTATGTAGTGCGTTTATTCTTTTGTGTGTAGTGTTTGCAACCAGTTGTACTGAATTTTTTTTTGAGCTATTTAGTTGCAACTCATATCGTTTGGTGTCTAAATCAATTTGCCTGGCGTTCAGTGTCGAATAAAATATTATGGTTGCCAATATTATTATACCAAAAACCAAATGAGTCATCCGAAAATGTGTATTGCACATTTTTGTCTGATGAATTGATCCGATCATTTCACATCCAGTATGTTTTATATCTGAAAACAGATAATAGCCGGATTAGTTTTTTGGCAAACAAAGGAAAATATAGAGTTGGATGAACAACGCACATTTAAGAGTTACAGTCATTATTTTACGTTTTTTTTTTTTCATAAAAACGTTTATTTCATAGGCAATATACGTAAGTTTTTCTTCGACGTGGCATCCACAATACATAGTACTTTGGAGTTGCTATTATAAAATACATTTATTTTGTACATGATTTTATAACTATTTCAGGTTTGTATCAGTTCATCACTTTTATTCAATATCATATAGTTGGCTATAATTTAAATTGGAACTCCAATGGACTTAATAAAATGATAACGAAGTTTCATGTAAGGGACGTCACGACAAGCAAGAATGTCGCGAACTGGGACATTGGATAGTCCACCTTGGGTACGCAAAGAATTTATTAGTTGAGATCTGACATCACGATACTCCACACATGTCCAAACGACATGATCAATATCGCGATTACCTTCGCCACAAGCACAACGATTAGTCTCGGTAAGTCGAAGGAGATGTGCATCTAACGTGCAGTGATTGGACATGAGTCTGGACATCACACGAAAGAAGTTCCTAGTCACATCCAGTCCCCTGAACCATTTTTTTGTCGATATTTTAGGAATAATTCTTTAGCGGGACGCACTATAGAATTCATTGAAAGCAATCAGTCTCTCATAGATTTCACCCTCAATAACACCACGTTTGGCTAAACTATCGGCTCTTTAATTGCCTGGAATGGAGCAATGAGCCAAAAAGCAAAGTCTTGGCATTACATTCCTGTTGTGGAATTTGGCCTTTCTGTTTTAACAGACTTCGCAGCCGATTCTTAGTGTACAGAATCATTGCATGGCTAGTACTATGGATAAATAAATAAATAAACTAAATAAAATAAACTAAGAACCCTTCCAGGCCGGGGCTCGAACATACGACAACTGGCTTGTAAGACCAGCGTCCTACGCATTGAACCGCCAACCCGGGACGACATACTATTGTGATTTGATAATTATTATTCAATATGACGTTCAGACACTGTTTTATTTTGCCCAAGAAAAACGGTTCATTTTTGCCAGCAGCCGAATATACCAAAACCAGTAGCCTCTTCAATTCATGATCCGTCCGTGTAAAATATTTTCTCAGAGTCAACTTGCCTGAACCTACTTGTAAATATTTTTGGGATTTCCATCGAGCGTAGGTGTTCCGGGATTCCACGCACTTCGCGCTGCATGGATGTGTCGAAAAATAAAGTTGAGTCAGGGACATTTAGGAGCCTGTCACGGATAGGAATATATCTTGAAGGGTCGATTTCCTGTGACATATGGTAAAAATATACTGCCATGAATCTTGTTTGAGGTTGAAGCTCAACTAGCCTTTCGAAGTTATTAATAACCAGGGGATTCAGTATCTCACATCTTATTAGCAGTTGCGATGAAAGCTCCCAAAAACGATCTTTCAATGGAAGAACTCTCGCCAGAACTTCAAGACTCATTGTATGTGTCGAATGCATGCAGCCTAAAGTAATTCGCAATTGTTCTAGGTTTGTGAATTTGAAAAACCAGAAGGCACAGTTTTTGGTTTTGAATTTGGCTTTTTAGATTTTAGGTACCTTTTTTGGTAATTTGTGGTTTAGAAATCTCATATTTACAGACCCTTGAGGAGTGACAAACGAGGTATCTTCACTATTTCCGTGTCAGATTCCTCTGGCTCCGCAAGATTTGAAAAACCGTTTTCGGTTTCCAAAGATGAGACATCAACGATCGTTTTAAGCATTTCTGCATATGTACGCTTAGACCGTGCTTTTACAGAAAGTTTTATTTTGTCTTTACGCAACTTAAATGCAGCGCATACTGAAAGATCATGAGGACTCTCCCCACAATAAACACATTTTGCAATATCTTTATCGCAAAGATTATCCTTATGAGGCCTTGACATTTTATACATTTAGATTTGTTACTACAATAAGTAGCTGTATGTCCGAATTTTTTACAGTTCGTGCAATTCATAACATGCTGTACGAAAAGCCGAACAGGAAGACGAATTTTTGGCTAGGCAACGCAGATCCGACAAATGTTACTCGAAACGAATCTGTGAAACGATAAGACTTGATTCCATCGGTAATAGATGCTGAGTACAATTGCTTGCACTCGAGTATCTTAACTCCCTCAAGCATGGAGTTTTTAAAACGACCAACTCCATTTTTAAGTAAATCGTCGTCTGTCAGACTTGCTTCAGTGACAACACCGTCAATTTGCACCTTCTCCACAGAAAATAATTTCCAGGTTACAATATCGTGTGCCTGTTTTAAATTGTTAATAACAACTCCAATTTTAATTAATTGTTTAAAGATTCCTTCAACTTTTGAAAAATGTGACATCAATTCCTTTGTAATTTGCATAAAATTTAATACCTTTTTTTCGAAAACAGGCTATCCATGGCCCAGTGGTACCCTCTGGATAATGTTTAACCCTTGGATTATTTAAGTTCTTACTAGTATCCAAAATCGGATTCGGATGATCTTCCATGAGATCATCCATTACATTAACTGTTTTTTTGTAAATTAATAATATCAAAATGAAAACTAATGTATAGTAAAATTTCAGTTAGATTAGAAATAAAAAAATCAAATTAAATTAAATCTACCTTGTTGCTGTTGTCTCTGTTCCTCTATCGTAAAGAACTACGTGAAGCTCATCCAACGATTTCCAATTGGCAGTCTTCTGCTGTTTCCAATTGGCAGTCTTCTGCTGTTTCCAATTGGCAGTCTTCTGTCGTTTTCTGCTATCTCAGTTGCTCTGCCGTCGTTGTGGTCACCACTGAACTTGGTGTGCTGCCTGTACCTGACTCCAGGTCAGTGACATTGCTCTTGATGGCGAACAAATGTGAAGCTTGCAGTGTAGCCAGAGATGGCATTTCACCAGAGTGATACACGCTAGAGTCAGATTTTTGCCACACCGAAGATGAAAAAAACGAAGCACCGCACAAAGAGGAAAGCGCACTTCTTCTCAGTGTCGAATAGACAGCATTTGAGTGTGTGCTTGTGGTTAAAGCAGCTGGCGCGAGTGAAACACATTCTCTTCGCATAAATCGCTCACACGCGCTCTCGTCTAAATACACCCAAGTGACCACTGACGCGTGATGGTGAGCGAACACTTCTGTGAACTTCAATTAATAGAGAGTAGATCTGGCCTTGCTATGAAAAATTTGCAAGGAAAACCGAAAATTTTACGATAAATCGTTTTATTTAGCTGATTTTGCGTGTCCACGCTTCATCTACGAAAACCATACAGCAGAGTGCTCACCGGCGTGTACACCTCTGTGAAAGTATCTGCATCCTCCTCAGAGAATTTATTAGCTAATGCTCTAGCACTTTGGTGCGATTCAGTGGAAGAGGTAAAAGGAAATAAACAAACGCACTCATGATGCGTGCACACTTTACACAACAGTGGTGTATAAATGTGAAGGAGAAGAGCTCTCGTTGAAGTTGTCAGTGCGAGGGGAGAAATTTTGCTTGCTCTTCGTCACACAGAGGAGATAGACATCTCTGAGTGTAGCACCTCGCGATATATGTCGTCTTTTTCGATCCTACGCAGCGTACAAATTCTGGTACCAGGTAGATCAGCACTGGGTTGCTTTAACACCTCTGTGCCTTTGCACCCCTTCGTCTTCGCACATTTATGCGATGGCACTTCTGTGACTCGTCACTTCTATGCGCTCGCACCTCTGTGTCTCTACACCTCTGTGTCTCTACACCTCTGTGCGTATGAACGGGATGGCCTTCGTTGCTAGCTTTCCAGTTCGGAAACGCCCCGAATATTGCCTTGGTGCACCAGCAGTTTTAATTACCTGCAGCCGTTAACTCACGAGCAGTATAATCAAAACACAACCTCTTCGCTTGAATGATTTTGATATATTATTGATATGGAACGAGTTTTACGATTTTGTGATATCAATTTATTTACTGACGACACGGCTCTGTTTATTGCGTCTAAGGGTTTAAATGAAACTGTTGCACACTTATACGAAAGGATGCTGAACGATCTGCAGGTGCCAAAATGCACGGTTAATAAAACCCTTAACCCCCGAGAGGATTTAGAGATTTTACAAAAGCGACACCATTCTGCATTCCCGAAAGAATGCAGAACGATTCGCAGTATGTACGAGCAGAGGTAAATTCGGCTCCCCATAAAGGATGCCAAACAATCTGCTAAAAAACCTATTTAATGTGAATACAGAAAGGATTCATTCACTCCAGGGAGAACGATGAACCCTTCTGACTATACCTTCCTACCACATTGGGTGAGAAACGATAGAATATCCTTTCATTTTAGCTCCGCATACACAGACTCAACCATGTATGGAGAACCAAAAACCCGGATACGTAGTTGCGTCAATGCGGGACAGTTACATATCTGATCATATGAAGTACCGTAATCGCATTCACACAAATGACACGAATAATACTCAGCAAGTTGAATAGTAGCCATGTGATAATTGAGTTTGCAATGTCCAGTTAGAGCTCTGACCAGAATACTGCAATGGTGCTTGGAAAAATGCAGTAAACACCTTGACATTTTCAGATTCAAATCTGGTAAAAAAGGATTTTGTCTGAGCGCAAGTTTGCAAGCTGTGCCAGTTGCTGGCATGTTTGGATGCAGCCTAAGAACGAATCTTGTGCTTTATTCAACTAGTTGAAAGTGGTAAAGCTGGTAAAGGACCAACGAAATCATCCGTTGCACCAGCTCTAGTCAACTCATCAGCTCGTTCATTTTCAGTAATACCAGAATGACCGGGTACCCATAAGAAATAAACAGCATTTGAAATTCCGAGGCCTTCAATTTGAGTTCGACATGCGATCACTAGATTCGACCGTGAGTCATTCGAACTGAGTGCTTTTAAGGCTGCTTGACTGTCGGAACAAAAATAAATTCGTTTACCACAGATCCTCTGCTGAAGTGCCGATTGAATTCTACACAGAATCGCGTAGATTTCTGCTTGGAACACAGTACAGTATTTACCAAGTGAATGAGACTGCTATAGCCTCATTTCACAACAATAGACACCAGCACGACCATTCAACAGAGAACCGTCCGTATAACAAATTATGTGTTCATCAAGTTGTCTATCCAAATAACCAGTCAACCATTCCTCACGAGGAGGATAGCTAACATTGAATGTTTTGAAAGGAAAACTGCATGTGAGAGTTAGGTCACTAGGAGCGAGTAAATACTCATCCCAGGTAACCATTTGAGATTACAAGCGAATGTGGCTAGTAGCATAGTCTATAAGGTTACTGTTCCTAAACCCTGTAACCTTAAAACGGTATGCACAAGATAATGCTTCATGTTTTAGGAAAACATGTAGTGGTTTAATGCACAGTAGCGCCTCTAGAGCAGCAGTAGGAGTTGTCGTGAATGCTCCTGTCATCGCCATTAGGACCATCCTTTGGAGATGATTTAGCTTTGACTGAACTGTCGCAACTTCTTCTTTCTGCCACCATACATGACATCCGTATGCTAAAATTGGTCTAACGATAGTTGCGTAGATCCAATGATGGATCTGGGTTTGAGTCCCCATGATTTTCCAAAAGCTCGTCTGCAATGGCCGAAAGCCATGCAAGCTCTCTTAATCCTGAAGTCAATGTGTACAGACTAATTCAGTTTTGAATCAAGAATAACCCCGACGTATTTAACATGATCAACCACAGTGACCTCTGAACCGAAGAACTGTAACGGACGAGCTCCTGTGATTATCTTACGATGAGTGAAAAGCACCATTGATGTTTTGCCCGGATTTACAGATAATTCAACCTGACAACACCATTGTTCAACAGATCGCAGGGCTTGCTGCATTAAATCAAAGAGAGATGTAATGCTTATACGTTCATCAATATATGATAATCGTCGGCAAAACCATAAATCGGAAATCCAAGGTTATTAAAAGCAAAGTCTTGGCATTACATTCCTTTCGTGGAATTTGGCCTTTCTGTTTCAACAGACTTCGCAGCCGATTCTTAGTGTACAGAATCATTGCATGGCTAGTACTATGGATCCTACTGACACTAAGAATCCTTCCAGGTCGGGGCTCGAACATACGACAGCTGGCTTGTAAGACCAGCGTCCTATGCATTGAACCGACAACCCGGGACAACCCAAGGTTATTAAGTTTCCTTAACAAACCATCAACGACTAGGTTTAATAAAAGTGGGGATAGTACAACACCTTGAGGACACCCACAGACACTTAGCTTTCTAATCTCTAATTGCTAAGCATTGCGTGTATCCAAATTGTGATACTTGAAGGTATGCCATGACCACGGGCTACTTCCAGAACTGAATTGAAAGACACGTTATCAAAGGCACCTTCAATATCTAGAAAAACTCCCAAGCAAGATTGCTTTTGTGAGAAAGCTTTTTCAATGTTGTAACAGGATTGTAGTGGACTTTCCACGCTGGTAAGCATGTTGCATTCCATGTAGCGGATGCACGCACAAACTAACTTTCCTGATATAGTGATCAACTATGCGACTGTTTTGAGAAGAAATGAGCTAAGACTGATAGGCCTGAAACTCTTCGCTTCCTCATAAGTGTCGCGACCGCCTTTGGGAATGAATTTGACAATTATTTCCTGCCAAGCTCTTGTAATATATCCTGTCGCAAGACTAAAAGTAATTATTTTTATGCAATAAAACTGGGAAAACCCCATCCTTTCCTACATCACTCAGTCATCGGCACGGAAATACACCTTGACTTAGGAGTTCCTATTTTTGTGGCCTATTACGACATGCAACAGGAAACCAGTGGATCTATACTTGGTAGAAAATAATTCCGCCGGATGCCACACGGCTTACCTGTTCGGTGGACTTATACCACCGGAACAGGTGGACCGTAGCATTATTCTTAGCCAGTTGGGAAACTCAGAAAGGGAAGTTGACATTGATGGGAACTTCCAAGGATGGCCGAGCAGCCGGAATAGAAAAATAAGCTCGGATCTGAAAAAAAAACAATTACACAGCAGTCGATGGGACAAACCTACTTTAAGTTTTAATAAATATTTCATCTTGTCTAGTTCTTTTGAAAGAATGAATGAGCAGTAGTTCTTTTTTCGAGAACGGTAGATCCTCAGTTCAAAGTCGTGGAACCTTTTTTATGCTCGCTTAGCCTTTTCTCGAGAACGATAGTTCTGTAATAAGAAAGCTCAGTTCTAATTCGTGGGACCTTTTTTTTTTGCTTGCCTAGCCTAACAACACTATGGAAAGAACGAACGAACGGCTCTGAAGAACTAGTTCTTTCAATAGAACTTCGCATCACTGGATGGTTCTTTGAAATGAACTGTTTTGCCCACCTCTAGTTTGAATCGTACTTAACTGCTATCAAATGTTTTTTTGAAGCCAGTTTCGAATCAAGTTTCAACTTCATTTAAATGAAAATCGAGTCAGTTTAGAAGCTGATTCTTATATCGGGTTTGCTTATACCTCCGTTGCAAAGTGAGAAACCAACTCAGTTTCGTAAATAAATATTTACAGTACTGTAAATCTCTACAAGCGTTTTCATTTTAATTGCACCAACTCGAAATATTTTAATTCATTTAATTTATATATATATATATATATATATATATATATATATATATATATATATATATATATATATATATATATATATATATATATATATATATATATATATATATATATATATATATATATATATATATATATATATATAAATATATATAATTGCACATTTAGAATAGTTTTCAGTTTTACTTACATGAATTTATCCAAAGAAAATAATCTTTGTTTAATAATACACTACTCAAAATAAACCCTACATTTATTTAACTTTGTCATCATTTACTAGTTGATTCAGTCGATAACACTCTAACACTTTGAGTCAGAGTCAGGGATGCTAGGTCATTTTTTCAAAAATCTGTTATCGAACAAAAAATTAGTCTGTACAAAACCTGTGTACTACACTCAAAATATAATCTCGTGAAAAGTTCTGTGAATATTTTCTACCCTACACTGCTAAAAAGCGATACCTTTTTACATGTGTTTCTCTAAATACATTTCAAGTCACTCACTAACATATCAAGTATGTTTCATTTGAGCTTCAAAATTTTACCGCATAAAAGTAAAGTGTGTCGTCATATGGCTCAATAATATGTCGTCACATATTAACGTTAAGTGCAGACTTGTTGAAATAGAATGCTTTGAACATGAGACTAAAGCGACGACCTAAAGCGTGCAACTTTATGAAAGAGATCAATGTCACTGTGGAATCCTCCACATATACGTAGATTGAAATTATATTTAACCAGTAACCATATTCACGAAGGTACTAATTAGTAGAAAGACACACAACAGAATGTTCCATTCCCCAGAATGCCATCTCCAAGAAACTGTTTCCCCAGAAAGAGAATAATACAGAAACAACATAGGAACCGATATTCTACCAGAAAAGCATCTACTAGAATCAGGTGCGTATACAAGGGAGGTTTGAAGGGTTAGACCCCCCACCACCCCCCGAAACTCAAGAAATTATTAGGGGAGACAGGGGCTAGACCGGACAGTTTAAATGTCTTATAAACCTGCTATTATTTCAATTCATAGATTGCCTTTGTAAACGCACTTGGAGATGACGCGGTAGAGATGATTTGGGTAAAAACCAGAGATGCCAGGTAAAAAAAATATCTTCAGACAGTTTATTTCTCTATAAAGTATGATAGGTCAAATTGCAGGTTAACCTGCTTGAGAGCATGGTTACTTTTGACAGATCGATGGTTATTTTTCGACACTGAAAAAAAAAATCTTGCGATGAAAATTCTAATATGAATTCTTAAGTTGAAATTTTTGCCAGTGGAAAATAAACCCAAATAACTTTCCGTCCCTCAAATTTTTAATAAAAAATAATCAAATTATATAACGGATATGAAATCATTTAGCTACATTTAATTAAATTCAAACATAGCTGCTTTCAAATGGGTATTTTTTTGCATATAGTATATAGTAATAAGCTAACCTTTCGTCGTTATTTCGGTCTATTGTACGTGTACTAATAATAGATTGTTTGGATACATTGTTTAATTTACTTATCATCTTACTTTGAATCTTCTAGTGATGAAGAGTCGTAAATAGCACACTATCATTTTATATAAGTATCTTTTTTAATGCTAACACAATATTCTATTCGTCATAGATGATTCAGGTCGAGACGGCCGAAGGGATAGCGCCCCCGCAGAAATCACCTCTGTCTAGTTGCGGGTGTTTGCCCGGATTACCAAAAGCTAGGGGCTATCACTCATTTAAGTCCGAATAAGCGGCAGCGAGATCAGATAGCAGGTCATTAAAAACGATGAGGCGTAGCCGCATTAGGCCTTTCAAAATAGCAGTAAATTAGAACAAATTCTATCAAGCAGCATGTTGATCTGTTATGAAAAGAAAACATTATGCCAAACGGTATTATACCAATAATAATATTCTAGCAACTAATGCCTTCGGGTGTATGGTTTTGTGGACTTTAGTACATTATGGGAATTTTTTCTGGAATCTATTACTTTCTTGAGTTTGTATTTCTGGAGATTAGTACTTTCTGAGTAATGAATTTCTGGGGAAAAAACTTCGGGTTTTTATGTTCTAGAGAATAGTTTTCGGGGAAATGTTATAGAATCATATAAATCTTACGTCAGTTTTATCAATAAAAAATAAATAAATAAATGAATGAATATATAAATGACCGAATGCTTCTGTTCATAGTCTTAACATTCAAGCAAAGTCTTGGAATTACATTCCTTTTGTGGAATTTGGCCTTTCTGTTTCAACAGACTTCGCAGTAGATTCTTAGTGTACAGAATCATTGCATGGCTAGTACTATGGACACTAAGAATCCTTCCTAATGACACTAAGACACTAAGGGCTGGGCTAAAAAATACGACAACTGACTTGTAAGACCAGCGTCATATGCATTGAACCTCAAACATTCTGCCCTGCGATAAATATGTATATTTGCACCCTCAACCTTACCCTTTGGGTTCTGGGTTAAGAGATATAAATAGTTCGCCGAAACGGAAGTTGCGGAACCGTTCTAAAAACAAAAAGAACAAAATAAAACGATGTTTATTTCCCCTCCGCTTCCTTAACATTGTTGCCATGGCAGTCGTGGTGTTTGCTTGGACTTGAGTCAATGATTATGTACGGATTTGCTGGAAATATTTCAGCTTTTATAATTTCGTCATTCGTCCACGACACTTGCGCGAGACGGTTCGGGCTGAAGAAAAAAAATGGAGAGATGGCAATACACCAAAATGAAATTTTCTGGGGGTCACGACATGTCAGTTTGAAGTGTCATTGTATTGATGTATATATGTTTTCTTTATAATCCTTATATTCCCTGACAATTACGACAATTCTAAGTGTTACACCGTTTAAAAATTCATTATTAAATATTATTTGTTTTAATTCGTATGACTCATAAAATGTTCGTATTTTCAGGTAATGGAATTAGAGATTACCTAACAAAATCGTTCAATTTTTCTACGGTCTTGTGTAAATTGGCGAAACAAAAACTCCATATTTAAATTATTGAATATTTTGCGAATAATTCATATACAATAAACTATAATCAACAAATTATTTAAAATTTCATATCTAAATGATGACATTTCAATTATAAATTCGAATCTATCTGATATATGAATAAATATTATATGATAATTATTAGTATAAATCATTTAAATTTAAATTATTTTCATAAGCTCATATATATTTGTCTGACAATTCGAATGTAAGTGTCGAGCGAATTGGATACCAGGTGTCATATATTTAAATTAAATCTCCTGTTTGTTTGATGGAATTTAGGTGTATTATTAATAGAAATCAATATTATTTGATTTGAATCAGAGTTGAAGAGATTTACATGCAAATGCAAATCAAACTTTTCAAAACCTGTCAGGCTGTCAGGGCAAAACACTGGCACCGAGCGAGTGGAATCAATAAAATTTCATATCTAAATGATGACATTTTAATTATAAATTCGAATGTATTTGATATATGAATAAATATTATATGATAATTATTAGTATAAATCTTTTAAATTTAAATTATTTTCATAAGCTCATATTGTCTGACAATTCGAATGTAAGTGTCGAGCGAATTGGATACCAGGTGTCATATATTTAAATTAAATCTCCTGTTTGATGGAATTTAGGTGTATGCTGTCAGGCTGTCAGGGCAAAACACTGGCACCGAGCGAGTGGAATCAATAAAAACCGACATAAGTGTAAAACACATCAACGTATCGATTTTATGTGTGATACACTCAAAATAATAATCCTGTGATAGTTACGTGAAAAATTATGTGAATATTTTTCACCCTACTTTTCGTGTAGGTTTTCATGGACTGGCATTTAAAAGCTGTTTAATGCATAATCCAGTAAAAGTTACGTATTTCATAGGTAAAATGTAATGTACTGTTCATATCACATTTACCTATCAGTTCATATCAAATTTAGATACCAGAGAATTACTATTTTATGTATTGGTTGAAGTCAAAAGGAAGATTTCAGATTTTTGTATAAACCTTTGAAATGAAAAATACCATGAAAAATAGAACATTTATTTCAGAAAATTAGCATATAATTTCAATAGCTTAGAAAGCAACTGATAACGTCGTGGTATCTCAAATCGACAAGCCTCCAGAAATCGTTTTTGTTGTCACTGCCATCCAACCGAAGTCGAGATCCGAGAACTCCCCCAACATTACCAATGCAGTTTGATGTCGCATTACATGGTTCCTGTGTCTCTAGCTTCATGCCGATTTTGAACTCGTTTTTCGGTGGACCAATGACATTTGAAGCAGTCTGCAGGAGCGGGCAAACTTCCGGACTCACACAGGCACTCGGTCCAGTTGAACACATGAAAACTTTCATACTGGAATTGTCCGGACGATGTAGTGAAAAATTGTAATTAAATAACATTTCTCGCAAATATTTACACTACTTACACTTTGAGGGCCACTGTTCGATATTTTCAAAATCGAGTTTTTCACAATAGAAATTAACGTAGATTGTTTGACGTTTGGTCAATACACGTAAGCCTTATGTGATGACTCTATTAATTTTAGGGGATGTTCGTATAACATTCATTTTCGTCATGTAAAATATTCAATTTGACATTTGAAACCATTTTACAAAATTTTTCGAATGAATCGAACGTGAATTTTTATTTGAGTGTACATTTCACTTACACTGTAAATTCAGTTTACCTATTGTTTGAGGAGAAATCACTCATTCCAAACACGGCCTTCTGGCTACACTGAAAGAAAACGCCAGCCGCATTTGGGATGAAACTTCATTCAATTCGATATATTACAGAGGATTCCGATTATTAAATGATAAAACAATTTGCCTGATCATACAATCAAAATTCAGTGAGTTTCACTTCTTTTATGTGTGGTTTCCATCCATATGTTATATGACTGTCAGTTACGTTTGAAATGTTAGTGGACTGTGTATTAATCGTCATGAATCAGAATGAAAGTATGTTAGCAATTGTCACTTTAATCCTTGAGAGAAATTTATTTCTAATAATAAATTATAGAATAGTTCGAATAATTTTATGTTGAACAATAAATGAGATTTTTTTAACTATTTATATGAATGCAAGTGCAACAATATGAAAAAAGTTGCCTTCACACTATTAGAAAATGGCCCACCACCGATCGGTTCATTAATGTTGTTTGAGAAAAAATATAAAAGAAGCCTTAAGGACTATTCACACATTTCAGTTCCGTGACGGTTCAGTGAAAGTGCCTTCAGTGCGTCGTCAGTGTTCTTTTTTTGTCGGAATCCTTCCGTTCTGTTTCCGTGCTGTATCCGTTCCGGCACAGCAAATGCAGTGACATACCGACTTCAGTGAAAATAAAAAAATATCGGTGACGACGAATTTGTGTTTGCCGGACGGACGCTACACTGACGGCGAGCTGCACTGAAACGGTACGGTGCCGGATAGGTGTGAATGCGCGCATAGAAAACGAATGCAATAATATCAGTATCCGTGCACGGTGTCGTGCCGGCACTGAACCGGACCGGATATGTGTGAATAGTCCTTTACTCTAGCGTACGGATTCAAATTAATAAGTAAAAATCTTCCAGAAATATTCCGAAAAATCGAAGAGGGTACCCTACACTCAAATAAAAATTCACGTTCGATTCACTTGAAAAATCACGTAAACTGGTTTCAAATGTCAAATTGAATATTTTACGTGCCGAAAATGAATGTTATTCGAACATCCTTTAAAACGAGTAGAGTCATCATATAAGGTTTACGTGAATTGACCAAACGTCAAACAATCTACGTGAATTTCCAGTGTGAAAAGCTCGAACAGTGGCCCTCAAAGTGTGAGTAGTGTAAATATTTGCGAGAAATGTTATTTAATTGCAATTTTTACTACATCGATCGGTTCATTCCAGTATGAAAGTTTCCATGTGTTCGACTGACCGAGTGCCTGCGTGAGTCCGGAAGTATGCACGCTCTTGCCGAATGCTTCAAACAGGCCGTTGGTCCACCGAAAAACGAGTTCAAAATCGGTATGAAGCTAGAGATACTGGGCCCATGTAATGGGACCTCAACCTGCATTGGTAGTGTTGTGGGAGTTATCGGATCTCGACTTCGGCTTCGGCTGGATGGCAGTGACAACATAACAATTTCTGGAGGCTTGTCGATTCGAGATTCCATGACGATATTAGTTGCTTTTTATTTTCATTTTGCTTTTTATATTTATTTAAAATTCTATGCTGATTTTCTAGAATAAATGTTTCATTTTTCATGGCATTTTTCATTTTTTAGATTTATATAAAAATCTGAAATCTACCTTTTGACTTCAACCAATATATAATATAGTGATTCTTCGGTATCTAAATTTGATATGAATTGATAGATAAATGTGATATGACCAGTACATTACATTTTACCTATGAAACACGTAACTTTTACTGGATTATGCATTAAACAGCTTTTAAATGCCAGTCTATTAAAACCTACATGAAAAGTAGGGTGGAAAATAATCACATAACTTTTCACGTAACTATAACATGATTATTATTTTGAGTGTACCATTAACACAACTATTACAGATAAATGCTAAACACAAACAAAATAATGAAAAAAAAAATCCAAGAACAACACTGTAGCTATTTCATACACGCTCATTCAATGTTACTCTCAAGTGAGTCATTTGTACTCACTTTTGCTTATTTGGTTCAAATGTCAAAAAGTGAGTAATATTGATTTATAAGAATGAGTAACTTCGACTCAGTTTCTAAATTGACAACAAGTTTTACTCACAGAGCTTTGAAAACGTTGTGTGAAAATTTACGTGCACTGAACTTTTCCCTTTGTCGGAGGCGGAACTTTTCCCTCTGTCGGTGGTGGAACGGAGGAAGGCAGACGGATCCTTTCCAATGAGCGATGAACAGGTAACGGCTTCCTTCATTCGTTGGAAGTAAGTCAGCAAAGCATTCCTTATTCGAATCTCTTATTCAATTCGCTTGATATTGAGTAATATTTACTCACTCGAGCTAATTTTACCATTTGTAGCACTGAGTAAATGTTACTCAGAATTTGACAAATACCATATTTACTCAAAAGTGAGTAAACAAGCTTTGCTCACTATAGAGTAGTTCCACTTTTAACGAAAGTGAGTGAAGTTGTACTCACTTTAGAGTAACATTGAACGAGCGTGTCCGAAGATACTATATTTAATTTCGTGAACATGAACGACTTCAAGGAAATCGGAAACAAAGTTCTACGTCATGGTTAAAACAAACAGAACAAATGTTTCTAACCAAAATATAAAACAAACAGAAATAAAATTGAATGATACAGTTTATTTAAAATCTGAAGGGAGAAGGAAACTAGACAGTATACAATCAGGACCATATACAGTTATTAACGTAGAAGATGTAAATTCTCTCATTAGAAATAAGGAAACAAATCAAAATCTTCTCGTTCACAACAGCAGACTGATAAAAGTCCAATAGAAATCGTATAACAAGAAAAAAAAATTATCTAATATAATCTAATCATTGATGTCCAAAATGGATAATTAATGAACGGCAGAAATGATTGTGCCACAGAACCGAAAGCTCGTGTTTTTAGTAACAACGAAGATATCACACATAAAACATGGAATTGTACCACAATTGTATGTAAGTTTTCTTGAATCGATATGATTTTGTTCTATGGTAGTCCCGTTACAGAAATCATTCCATGTACTCATTATTTTCATTTTGCAGTTTTTCATACAATCGAACACTGAATAATTCTTTTTCCTTAAGTTGAACGACATTTGATGTATTGCAAAGTTTATGGAAAAATAGAATCGTATGGCTCTATCATAAATTATCAGGGCGTTTCCTCCACTTTATGAAATATTTTTGTCCGTATGTTGCATGACAGCGTCAGATGAGCATGATACGATTAAATAATTGTAAGGAAGTCATCTACAATAAAACCGAACATTTTATGACTTTCCAATGACAAAATGTAAACAAAACGCTTTTATTCAGACAGGAGCTAGATATTCAGAGTTTTTATTCGATAAGGGTGGTGATGTGAAATTGATTTGTCAAAAAATTGGGTACCGCTTTCACTAAGCCACAATTTTTTGGTGCAACATTCGTTCCGGAACGTTTTAAAAGTTCGCGGCGAACATTCGAGTAGGTGGCAGTAGTGTTTCTTACTGATGACTCTATTCATTTCAGGGGATGTTCGTATAAAATTCATTTTCGTCATGTAAAATATTCAATTTGACATTTGAAACCATCATACCAGCTGTTTTTCAAAGAAGGACGTATCTTACAAAAGTAAACAAATCGAGGTTCTCTCTCCTACCAATAAATGCTTCAAAATCCTACAATTTTGTCTGAAAATTCGTATTCTACAAAAATCTCAATCTTAGTAATACAAAGAACTATAAAAGGCGAAACTGTCATTCCATTTGTTTACGAAAGTTTCGCCCTCCGTGTTCCATGCCAACAAACAGGGCGATACTTCAATTGATAGTAAGGAAGGGCGAAACTATTTATTTTCTTTATTTTAGATGGTTACCAAACCTTTTATTACTGGAAATAGTAAAAGAAACAATAAAACTACTCACAGATTTATCTTAGTAGCGAAAACCAGCCAATTTCATGAAAAATGCGCAAGGGCGTATCTTTATAATTCACAGGAAGTATAAAAGTAAACAAATCGAAAAAGGGCGAAACTCTTTTTATGTTGATTTATTCAGTGGATATAGAAGGAAAGTGGTAACATTTGCGTGCCTTTTGAAGATAAACTAACAATTCATCGACTAATCATAAATTGATCTGAGAATATACGATAATTTCTAAACACGATTTGAAACCAAAGTCGAAACATTCATCGATGATTTTCTCCATTTGCTGTCAATGTAAGATTCGCCGTTCTTTGAAAAACAGCTGATACGTGATTTTTCGAATGAATCGAACGTGAATTTTTATTTGAGTGTACATTTCACTTACACTGTAAATTCAGTTTACCTATTTTTTTTAAGGAGAAATCACTCATTCCAGCACGGCCTTCTGGCTACACTGAAAGAAAACGCCAGCCGCATTTGGGATGAAACCAAAGATAAATAATAAAGACATGTACGTGCATATAAATATTTTTAAAAAATGGGGATCGTTCCCGGTACCTTCTGAAATGACCGCACTCACCGCTTGGTGGAGCGCGAGATTAATTGCATTGTTATCATTTCAACCAAAGTGTGCCATAAAATCTCAATATATACAAATGAGCTACCGAATCGAAAGGGTTCTCACGGTTTGACAGTTGCATTAGGAATGTATGATGGGAACTCAGCAGTGCAACCAATTTATCACCATTGGTCCCAGTTTCACGAAGGACCGCAGATGTGCGCCAATAAAAGATCGTGACTGTCATGTCTGGAAATTCGTTTGTGATGAAACTTCATTCAATACGATAAATTACATAGGATTCCGATTATTGAATGATAAAACAATTTGCCTGATGATACAATCAAAATTCAGTGAGTTTCACTTCTTTTATGTGTGATTTCCATCCATATGTTATATGACTGTCAGTTACGTTTGAAATGTTAGTGGACTGTGTATTAATCGTCATGAATCAGACTGAAAGTATGTTAGCAATTGTCACTCTTATCTTTGAGAGAAATTTATTTCTAATAATAAATTATAGAATAGTTCGAATAATTTTATGTTGAACAATAAATGAGATTTTTTCCACTATTTATATGAATATATGATGCAATTTGCAGTGAACAAGTGCACAATATGAAAAAAGTTGCCTTCACACTATTAGAAAATGGCACACCACCGGTCGGTTCATTAATGTTGTTTGAGAAAAATTATAAAAGAAGCCTTACTCTAGCGTACGGATTCAAATTAATAAGTAAAAGTCTTCCAGAAATATTACGAAAAATCGAAGAGTACCCTACCATTAACACAACTATTACAGATAAATGCTTAACACAAACAAAATAATGAAAAAAAAAATTCCAAGAACAACACTGTAGCTATTTCATCCGAAGATACTATATTTAATTTCGTGAACATGAACGACTTCAAGGAAATCGGAAACAAAGTTCTACGAAACGTTAACATTTTAATATACAAACCACCTGAACCAATACAAGACGAGACAAAAAATCAACAAATCCTTCAAACTTACCACAACTCATCAACAGGAGGACATATTGGAATCTTACTGTGATATCCTGAATTATGTGATATCCACATTGAGTATGATTGGGTTAGCGTGTTGCAGTGGGTGACAGTGCGGGACAACGGTGACATGCGTTGAGTCAAAGGCCGCGAACGAGTGTCTAGAATATAAGTGGATATCTGCGGAAAGGAGAATACCACATTGGCGATCCTGCCATGATAAACTGAACTGGAGAATCTTAAATTCGTTTTCATCGTAAGTATGATTAAGGCGATTTACGAACGACGAGAAAGCCGAAAACAAAAAAGAAAGAACGATGGTAAGCTTTTTTTTAAGTGTTGCCAGAAGTGCGCAATGAGTGAGCCAAGTTCAGCTCATGGCAAAAAAAATTGAAAATAATCAGCAAAAAAAAAAAAAAACGATAAGAGATGCGTTGGGTTAAGCAAATAACCAACATGGAGTACATTGCACCGAGTAAAGCTCATGGTCAATGTTGAATAGTAAACAAAAAAACAGATTGTTGCGTCGGATTAAGCCCATGGCCAACATAAAGTTCATTGAACCGAGTTTAGCTCATGGTGAAAATTAAAAGAAAAAGAAAGAATAACTGTTGCGTCGGGTTAAGCCCATGGCCAACATAAAGTTCATTGAACCGAGTTTAGCTCATTGTCAATATTAAAAGAAAAAAAAGAATAACTGTTGCGTCGGGTAGAGCCCATGGCCAACATGCAGTTCATTGCACCAAGTTAAGCTCATGGTCAATATTGGAAAATTCAAATCACAAAGAATTGAGTTCAACTCAGAGTTCAAAAACGTGCGAAACAAGACAATAGCAAAAAAACTGTCAACACTGCTTTGTTAAACATATGGTTGATTAAATGTGAACGAGTTAGAGTAGTAGCTGATGTCCTTTGGATAACTTTCGGTACCGAAAAACACACATGTTTATTCCGTATACATAGAAAGTAGTATAAACTGCTTCCGTATTCGTTATATACACGTAAAATTTATAAATTGATTAAAATATGGCAACAGAGGCATTTTGTGCGAGAGTGATTTGGTTTTCGAAGCATAGCACGGTGTTCAGTTATGTGAGTGTCTAGCGTTATGGAGTGCTTGAGGATTCAAGTAACGTGTACGAACGAAAGAGTTTCACCCGCTGCTATTCGCACTCGTTCTTATGTTTGGTGCAATTTATCGAGAGGAGCGCAGGACGGTTGCTGTTTTCATTCGGTGCTTCTAGAGCATGTACATAAGCTGTTTGTGCGCGGTTGTGCCATTTTCATATATATATATATATATATATATATATATATATATATATATATATATATATATATATATATATATATATATATATATATATATATATATATATATATATATATATATATATATATATATATATATATATATATATATATACAAGGTGAGATGAAAAAACTGCAACAAAGTAAAACGCCATAATTTTTTCATTTTTTTTTAAATTTTATTGAATGAAAGCAAAAAATGTCGGAAATAACATCAAATTTGAGAATCGGTTTAGATTTGTTCGAATTGGCCACCTTTGGCACGAACTATGGCCTTCAAACGGCCAATGAAACCATCACACGCTGCCCGAAAGTGGCTCTGCGGTATTTTGTCCCATTCTCGGCGAAGCGCTTGCTTGAGATGATCGACACTTTGGTATTTTTTAGTGCCAACCTTGCTTTCCAAAATACCCCAGGCACAATAGTCCAACGGATTGGCATCCGGAGATTTTGGTGGCCATTGTGCGGTGGAAATGAAGCGAGGAACCTCATTTCTTAACCATTCTTGGGTGGCGCGTGCTGAGTGCGATGGTGCTGAGTCCTGTTGGAATGTCCAAGGTCTGCGGCCGAAATGTTTGCGTGCCCAGGGCTTCAGAACTCCCTCCAAAATATTTTCGCGATAGATTTGCGCATTTATTTTGACCCCACGGTCGATGAATACGAGCGGCGAGCGACCATCGGCTGTTATGGCGGCCCACACCATCACCATGGCCGGCTTTTGAGTTCTGGTGGCCAACCGAAGTTGCAAATTTTCAGCTGACCTCTCTGGCAAGTAAACACGATCATTTTGTTTGTTTACAAACTGCTGGATAACGAATGGTTTCTCATCGGAGAAAACCAAATTCGGCAGTTCACCACTTTCGGCCAAGCGAAGCAACTCTTTAGCTTTTTCGAGTCTAACTTTTTTTTGCGCATCAGTAAGATCTTGCACTTTTTGGAACTTCAATGGCTTTAGTCCAAGCTCATTTTTCAATATTTGCCGAATGGCATATTGCGATATGTTCAGCTCACGAGCCATTTTTCGGCCACTGCGACGCGGATTTCGTTCAATTCGCTTCTTCACTTTTCGAACCATTTCTGCCGATGTTGCTGTTTTTTTTCGTCCACTTCCTTGACGTCGGGCTACGCTACCAGTATCACGGTAACGAGCGATGGTACGAGACACAAAAGATTTATTCACTTTTAAATGCTGGAGGGCTCTAACGATAGCCACTTGTGGTTTTCCAGCCAAATGCAAAGCAATCACACTATCACACTTGAATTCCATCACAAATAACTTTTTTTCTGAAAAATTCCCACCAAAATGCTTTTGTGCGCTTGTAAATAATATAATGAGCTGTCACTAGAATAAATCTGACAGCTGTGGGACGAGCGGTTTAGAAATGACAGCAGTCTGAAGTTGGTTGCAGTTTTTTCATCTCACCTTGTATATATATATATATTGTGGACAACCACAAATTCTGTAATCCAATAAGCTACACATATTTTGTGCCACAGATCGCATAGTTTTTTTCATGTGAAAAGTTTGCAACTTATTACAGAGAGCGTACAAAAGAATAAATATAATTTGGGTTCTGAAGTGTCGAGTTTTCTGCAGAAATTTTTGATTTTTTTCTGGTAAAGCAGAAAAGGTTTGAAGGATTGAAGTATAAATGAAGGCAGATGTTGAAGACTGGCATTGACAGCTCATAAGACAGATAACCGCGGTTAGCCTCAATCAAAACCACGGTTAGGTCTCTGTAGGTAGACTACAAATATATCTCGGTAATTACAATTGTTAAAAACTGATATTTATTAATACTGTTGTTGATGGGGAGGATGTGATATCCTGAATTATGTGATATCCACATTGAGTATGATTGGGTTAGCGTGTAGCAGTGGATGACAGTGCGGGCCAACGGTGGCATGCACGACGTAAAATACACTGGTGGCGTAGTAAGACAGTTTTGGTTGTGTTGGTAATTTTCTCACGAAATTAAGTATGGCGCGCCGGGATTCAAGCATGTAAACATAAACAAACGACCAGTTCAGATCGGGATTTCACTTCTAAGTTACTCCAGTTGTCGCGCAGCCTGGCGAATCTTTCGCACTAATTGAAAATCTAGACATTTATTCTTCAAGGGCTTGCAAGGTAACGTCGAAATATAGAAAATTTTACACACATCCGATTCTGTTCATTTCGTTGGAGGAAGGATTTGGCGGATCGCACTGTGGTATCTATTACAGTTATTATGGATAATGGAGTGATTGTGCTGTGGGTGGCATTTCAAATGCAGGTGATGAAAACGATTGAAACATCCCCATTTTTGTAGTACGATTTGTCCTTTGCCTCAAAATAGGCCTCAGTTTCAGCGAGAACCTCTTCATTGCTTCTAAATTTTTTACCAGCGAGCATTCTCTTGAGGTCTGAGAACAGGAAAAAGTCACTGGGGGCCAAATCTGGAGAAGACGGTGGATGAGGGAGCAATTCGAAGCCCAATTCGTTCAATTTCAGCATGGTTTTTCGTTGTTGTTTTTGATTGATTGTGAGCTCACGCGACACCCACAAATTCTGTAATCCAATAAGCTACACATATTTTGTGCCACAGATCGCATAGTTTTTTTCATGTGAAAAGTTTGCAACTTATTACAGAGAGCGTACAAAAGAATAAATATAATTTGGGTTCTGAAGTGTCGAGTTTTCTGCAGAAATTTTTGATTTTTTTCTGGTAAAGCAGAAAAGGTTTGAAGGATTGAAGTATAAATGAAGGCAGATGTTGAAGACTGGCATTGACAGCTCATAAGACAGATAACCGCGGTTAGCCTCAATCAAAACCACGGTTAGGTCTCTGTAGGTAGACTACAAATATATCTCGGTAATTACAATTGTTAAAAACTGATATTTATTAATACTGTTGTTGATGGGGAGGATGTGATATCCTGAATTATGTGATATCCACATTGAGTATGATTGGGTTAGCGTGCAGAGATGCCAGGTCTGCAGATTTGTCTGTAAATCTGCAGATTTGGGGTATAGTGCTGCAGACATTTTTTGTTGTGCAGACTTTTGCAGACTTTCGAAATTCTCGCAGACTTTTGAAATTCTCGCAAACTTTCGTCTATATTTACAGAATTCCGCGACCTTTTTTTTTTTCCTCGCCAAGTCAGTTTTTCGTGTCATACTTTATAGAGAAATTGCAGCCAGCAAGCCATACTTGCTGACTGCAGATTTTTTTCTGATTTACATACCCTGTCTGCAGATATTTGAAATTTTTACCTGGCATCTCTGTTAGCGTGTAGCAGTGGGTGACAGTGCGGGCCAACGGTGGCATGCACGACGTAAAATACACTGGTGGCGTAGTAAGACAGTTTTGGTTGTGTTGGTAATTTTCTCACGAAATTAAGTATGGCGCGCCGGGATTCAAGCATGTAAACATAAACAAACGACCAGTTCAGATCGGGATTTCACTTCTAAGTTACTCCAGTTGTCGCGCAGCCTGGCGAATCTTTCGCACTAATTGAAAATCTAGACATTTATTCTTCAAGGGCTTGCAAGGTAACGTCGAAATATAGAAAATTTTACACACATCCGATTCTGTTCATTTCGTTGGAGGAAGGATTTGGCGGATCGCACTGTGGTATCTATTACAGTTATTATGGATAATGGAGTGATTGTGCTGTGGGTGGCATTTCAAATGCAGGTGATGAAAACGATTGAAACATCCCGGAACAAAACACCGCAATTCACTGTCAATATTTTCGCAAACAGAATCAACTCTAAATATTTTCATAAAAGCAACTCCCGAAACGTCAGTTGTTTATGTTTTTCTTCTTCGCGTCTCTCTGTTATTCCAAAATAAAATGACAACCGCACTAACACATAGAAAAACACGATCACCAGGTATTTTACATCGTGGGTGGCATGCGTTGAGTCAAAGGCCACGAACGAGTGTCTAGAATATAAGTGGCACTCAAAATAATAATCATATTATAGTTACGTGAAAAGTTATGTAAATATTTTCCACCCTACTTTTCACGTAGGTTTTAATGGACTGGCATTTAAAAGCTGTTTAATGCATAATCCAGTAAAAGTTACGTGTTTCATAGGTAAAATGTAATGTACTGTTCATATCACATTTATCTATCAATTCATATCAAATTTAGATACCAGAAAATTACTATTTTATATATTGGTTGAAGTCGAATGGGAGATTCCAGATTTTGATATAAATCTATGAAATGAAAAATGCCATGAAATATAAAACATTTATTTCAGAAAATTGTCATATAATTCCAATAGCTTAAAAAGCAACTAATAATGTCGTGGTATCTCAAATCGACAAGCCTCCAGAAATCGTTTATGTTGTCACTGCCATCCAACCGAAGCCGAAGTCGAGATCCAAGAACTCCCACAACACTACCGATTCAGGTTGAAGTCGCATTACCTGGTTCCAGTGTCTCTAGCTTCATACCGACGGCCTGTTTGAAGCATTCGGCAGGAGCGGGTAAACTTCCGGACTCACGCAGGCACTCGGTCCAGTTGAACACATGGAAACTTTCATACTGGAATGGTCCGGTCGATGGAGTAAAAAATTGTAATTAAATAACTTTTCTCTCAAATATTTACACTACTTACACTTCGAGGGCCACTGCTCGCCATTTTCAAAATCGAGTTTTTCACACTGGAAATTCACGTAGATTGTTTGACGTTTGGTCAATTCACGTAAACCTTATGTGATGACTATATTCATTTTAGGGGATGTTCGTATAACATTCATTTTCGTCACGTAAAATATTCAATTTGACATTTGAAACCATTCTACGTGATTTTTCAAGTGAATCGAACGTGAATTTTTATTTGAGTGTGGATATCTGCGGAAAGGAGAATATCACACACACGACTGTATAAAAAATTAAGAAACTTATACTATTGGCGTAACATGAAATACATGATCACCAAATATGTAAAATCATGTAGTCTATGTAAACAAAACAAATATTTCACACCAGTACAACAAAAATTTACAATAACCTCTAGCCCCCATAAAACCATTGATATAGTATCTATCGACACAGTAGGGCCATTCACTTTAACTTCAAAAGGAAATAGATATGCAGTAACCATGCAGTGCGATTAAAGCAAATATATTGTAATAACATCAATCCCTGATAAATCAGCCTCAACGATAGCAAGAGCTATTGTAGAAAATTGTATTTTAGTTTATGAACCAATGTCAGCAATTCGCACAGATCAAGGCACAGAGTATAAAGGAATCTTTGATAACATTTGTGATATGCTAAAAATTAATCATGTTTGTTCTGCCGCATATCACCCCCAAACAATAGGAGCATTAGAAAGAAACCACAGATGCTTAAATAAATATTTAAGAATTTTCGTTAATGAACAAAAGAAGGCTTGGAATGACTGAATTCCATATTACAGTTTTTGTTATAATACTACCCCCAATTCAGATCATAATTATTCTTCATTTGAACTGTCATTTGGGAAACAAATAAATCAATTTTAAAATACAAACTTAAACCAAGTAGTACCAGTTTATAATTACGACTTGTACACCAAAGAGCTAAAAATTACAGAAAATTCATCATCACATTAGAGAAAAAATAATCGAGGTTAAAACAAACAGAACAAATGTTTCTAACCAAAATATAAAACAAACAGAAATAAAATTGAATGATACAGTTTACTTAAAATCTGAAGGGAGAAGGAAACTAGACAGTATACAATCAGGACCATATACAGTTATTAACGTAAAAGATGTAAATTCTTTCATTAGAAATAAGCAAACAAATCAAAATCTTCTAGTTCACAACAGCAGACTGATAAAATTCCAATAGAAAATTGTATAAGAAAAAAAAATCAGTCGGTGTTGAACAGTCGTTCGCGTATTGCTCTTGGCTCCTGGAAAAATTTTCTGGCTACCTAGAGTTTCATTGATTCAAGGCTTCAGTCTTTTTCAAGGCTACCTGAATCACTAACAGTCTTTGTAAAGACTATCAATTAGTCAGCCTTTCCCAAGGCTATATAAAGAGTGATATTAGAGTGACTAAGTGATACGAAGAGTGATATTAGAGTGAGTAAGTGATACAAACAGTGATATTAGAGTGACTAAGAAATTAATCAGCCTTTTGTCGTGAATACGACTTACTTTACTATGGGGCGCCTTTTCAAAATTAGCCATATAGAAGAATGGGCAGAACTTAATCGTGAATATCTCGACTTGTATTAATGGTAGCAACATAATTCTTTCACCATTTCATCAAAAATATGATCAGGAATTCAGGATAATATTTTGAACAGTGTGCGATAACCACAAACAATTCAAAAATTAAGTTTTCTTAAAATTTGAAAAGAACGCGGAAAATTCTTTACTTTCGCTTGGGTTTTTCGCGCAAGGACGACGATTTTGAGGTAGTCAGGCACATATCTTCAACTGAATGCGTATAAAAGGGGAACCGTGGTCGAAAATCGATCATTTCTTTTCGTGCGTTCGATGGAAGCAGACGTCGTGGGAGTGGAATCATCAACCAGCAGCGACGGAGAATGCACCTTCTGCGTGGTTACAACCTCAAACGCTCAAGTCGCATCTCTCATTCGCTTGCTGGCCATCAAGGCGAGAACCAGCAGCGACTGAAACTGGATTCTGAGTCTGTTATTGGATCTAAATTTAGGTCTTGAACTCAGGGTCCAGTTCTCTATTCCAGACTTCTATTCGGTTCTTCTTAAAACCATAATAATACTCCTAAAGAATTATGCGGAATTTACTTTACTGTACCTCTATACAACCCATTTTTGTCGTGAATACGACTTACTTTACTATGGGGTGCCTTTTCAAAATTTACCCTCCGAGAGAGTGATAAGAATCAGAACGCGTTCTAAGGAAGAGAACAAAATATCTGCTGCTGTACAACAAATCGTCCGGGAAAAATGTTCCGAAAAGTGATGAATATCGCAGTGAGTTCCTCAATTTGGTCCTTGTGAATGCTAGAAACGAGTCCCTTCAGCATATTGATAGTTTCTTTCAATAAAATATGCAAATCCGAAATGAAATAATCAACATTAAAATTCTGAAAGCGGCTATTTTTATAGCCGTTAGGACCGCCCATTAGTGAAAAAGCTACAAACGAAATCAGGTAGAAACAAGCCTCTCAACAAAACTTGAATCAGTTTGGATTGTATCGCCACTGCGAGCAGATGTGTTTTGTGTCGTCTGCACGCTTTCGACAAGAGCGATTACGTCACAGCTGCCAGTCATCAGCATTGGAAAAAAAACAACGATGGAGAGCATTGCACAATATCAGCCGTTCTAATGGCTCTAAAAGTTTTCTAAAGAACTATTAGGATTTGTTGTTCGCAAATCGTAGGGAAATATCCTCAGTTTACGGCAAATCAAGAACAGTTTGCTTAGATTTGTGCACTTTTCGCTGTGTGAAACTCACAGTAATCGAGATCAAGTGAAGCCTTTTTTTGCGAAAAATGTTCCAGAGTTTAATGTCGTAGAGAATTACGCAATTTGACTCTTCTGAATGCTGGAAACGAATCCCTACAGCATATTGATAGTTTCTTTCAATAAAATATGCAAATCCAAAATAAAATAATCGACATTAAAATTTTGTATGCGGCTATTTTTATAGCCGTTAGGACCGCCCATTAGTGAAAAAGCTACAAACGAAATCAGGTAGAAACAAGCCTCTCAACAAAACTTGAATCAGTTTGGATTAGAGATGGGAAATATCGAATAAAATCTGTTATCGATAATATCGATATATCTCAATTCAATATCGATATTATAGATAAATATCGATATTTGTCACCAGTTAAATGAAAATTTATTAAAACAAGAAAGTATATTTGATTGCAAAAATTAATTTTAGGTTCACAGCCGAACAAATTACATTTTCAAAAATTGAAATATCCCTGGGCTCAAACCCGCTGTGGAATTGACTCTTCCAGCGTCATTTTTTTTTGATAGAATTATCAAAAGACGCTGTGCAATAAATTTCTGTGTAATTTTCCCAATAAGAGAAAATATCTGTTTTCTCTGGTGCTTGCTCAATACTTAGCATACACGCTGCCAACAAAATACTTAACATTAAGTAATGTTCGCCCTTTACAAGAGTTGCGTGCAGGAAGTCAATTTTAACAGACCCTGTCAGCTTGGAGCGAAATTAGTCTTCAGTCCAGTAACGCCATCGCAAGGCATCACATTCAACATATCATGTCAATTGTATGGGTGCGCAACCCTGCTGTTTTGGCGCGCACGAATTTGACATTTTTCTCCCCTACTTCTATGCATAAGATGCGATGCGGGCTCGTCTGGGGGCGACATGCTCGCAAAAAAGGATGTTGCCAATGATTTGTTCGGGAAATGTGTTAGCTGGATATCTTGTTAATATGATGTCTTTGCCTACTTCTATGTATGAGATTCAATGCGAACTCGCCTAAGGGTGCCATGCTCGCTAAGAACGATGTTGCCAATGATTTGTTCGTGAAATGTGAGAGCTGGATATCTAGTTATTATGATGTCTTTGATTTTATGTAAGATTTTATTAACGTATTTTTGAACATATCCTAAATATCTAATATTAGATAAAAACTACACGAGCGAAGTAATAATATGAAATTATAATTTTACTTAACTCCATGGTTGCAATATCGAATATCGATATTTTTCGTCAATTATCGATGTCGTCGATATCGTGGCAATATCGATATTATCGATAAATATCGATAAGTTTCCCATCTCTAGTTTGGATTGTATCGCCACTGCGAGCAGATGTGTTTTGTGTTGTCTGCACGCTTTCGACAAGAGCGATTACGTCACAGCTGCCAGTCATTAGCATTGGGAAAAAAACAACGATGGAGAGCATTGCACAATATCAGCCGTTCTAATGGCTCTAAAAGTTTTCTAAAGAACTATTAGGATTTATTGTTTGCAAATCGTAGGGAAATATCCTTAGTTTACTGCAAATCAAGAACAGTTTGCTTAGATTTGTGCACTTTTCGCTGTGTGAAATTCACAGTAATCGAGATCAAGTGAAGCCTTTTTTGGCGAAAAATGTTCCAGAGTTTAATGTCGTAGAGAATTACGCAATTTGACTTTTCTGAATGCTAGAAACGAGTCCCTTCAGCACATTGATAGTTTCTTTCAATAAATTATGCAAATCCGAAATGAAATAATCAACATTAAAATTCTGAATGCGGCTATTTTTATAGCCGTTAGGACCGCCCATTAGTGAAAAAGCTACAAACGAAATCAGGTAGAAACAAGCCTCTCAACAAAACTTGAATCAGTTTGGATTGTATCGCCACTGCGAGCAGATGTGTTTTGTGTTGTCTGCACGCTTTCGACAAGAGCGATTACGTCACAGCTGCCAGTCATTAGCATTGGGAAAAAAACAACGATGGAGAGCATTGCACAATATCAGCCGTTCTAATGGCTCTAAAAGTTTTCTAAAGAACTATTAGGATTTGTTGTTCGCAAATCGTAGGGAAATATCCTCAGTTTACTACAATTCAAGAACAGTTTGCTTAGATTTGTGCACTTTTCGCTGTGTGAAATTCACAGTAATCGAGAACAAGTGAAGCCTTCTTTGTTTTTGCGAAAAATGTTCCAGAGTTTAATGTCGTAGAGAATTACGCAATTTGACTTTTCTGAATGCTAGAAACGAGTCCCTTCAGCATATTGATAGTTTCTTTCAATAAATTATGCAAATCCGAAATGAAATAATCAACATTAAAATTCTGAATGCGGCTATTTTTATAGCCGTTAGGACCGCCCATTAGTGAAAAAGCTACAAACGAAATCACATAAAAGGAAATCTCTTAACAAAAATTGAATCAGTTTGGATTCTATCGCCCCTATGAGCAGATGTGTTTTGTGTCGTCTGCACAGCTAGTTTCGCTTTCGACAAGAGCGAATTCGTCACAGCTGCCAGTCATTAGCATTGGGGAAAAAACAACGGTGGAGAGCATTGCACAATATCAGCCGTTCTAATGGCTCTAAAAGTTTTCTAAAGAACTATTAGGATTTGTTGTTTGCAAATCGTTGGGAAATATCCTCAGTTTACTACATATCAAGAACAGTTTGCTTAGATTTGTGCACTTTTCGCTGTGTGAAATTCACAGTAATCGAGATCAAGTGAAGCTTTCTTTGTTTTTGCGAAAAATGTGAAAAAGGGGAATGCGTGCATAATTCATACAATTGATATTCGGAAGTGTTAAGGAACATGTCAGTTGTTTTCGTATTCACGACATCCAGTTATGTCTCTGACATTACCCACCCGCCTTTTTTAAGGCTAACTAACAGTTCGGCTGAAAAGTTCGTATCGTTTAATAGAAACACACATTTTTTTGCAAAAATTCGTTCTTAATATTCAACATAATTGCCATCAGACGCGATACAGCGATTATAGCGATCTTCCAACTTTTCGATACCATTTTTGTAGTACGATTTGTCCTTTGCCTCAAAATAGGCCTCAGTTTCAGCGAGAACCTCTTCATTGCTTCTAAATTTTTTACCAGCGAGCATTCTCTTGAGGTCTGAGAACAGGAAAAAGTCACTGGGGGCCAAATCTGGAGAAGACGGTGGATGAGGGAGCAATTCGAAGCCCAATTCGTTCAATTTCAGCATGGTTTTTCGTTGTTGTTTTTGATTGATTGTGAGCTCACGCGACACCCATTTTGCACAAAGCTTTCTCATATCCAAATATTCGTGAATAATATGTCCAACACGTTCCTTTGATATCTTTAGGGTGTCAGCTATCTCGATCAACTTCACTTTACGGTCATTGAGAATCATTTTGTGGATTTTTTTCACGTTTTCATCGGTAACAGCCTCTTTTGGACGTCCACAGCGTTCATCGTCTTCAGTGCTCATATGACCAGTACGAAATTTTGCAAACCACTTAGGAATTGTTGCTTCGCCCGGTGCAGAGTCTGGATAACACTCATCAAGCCATTTTTTGGTATCGGCGGCACTTTTTTTTCATCAAAAAGTAGTGTTTCATCAACACATGAAATTCCTTTTTTTCCATTTTTTTTCACAATAACAAAAGTAGCTTCACTCAAAATGCAATATCTCACAAACTAATAATCAGACAGCTGTCAAATTTATACACGTATCTTTTGAAGGTTGGTACTAACTGAAAATGGTATGGATTTAATTCTAGTGGCGCCCTCTCATAGAAACGATACGAACTTTTCTGCCGATCTGTTATTCAAAGAACTATTCTTCGAACTAATCAGTCTTTATCAAGACTTTTCCAAACTAGGAGTCTAATCGAAGACTAATTTAGCCTAGTTAATTTAATTTAAATTTTCATTCATTTCAAAAATGCCTCCGTCCAACCGGAAAGGCAACAAGCCTAACGCTAAAAATAATTCAATACGGAATAAATCACAATCCGTTATTCAACATTTTTCTAATAACATTCACGATCTTATAGAATCTGAATGTAAAAATAAAAGGCAACGTACGGATTTCCCTTCCGTTGATTCTATGCCGTCTAACAATATTTACGAGATTCTTCCTGAATCCGATTGTAGCGACATAGAAGAAAATTCTTCAAAAATTCCCAAAATGGACGCTTGTCGTTCTGGGAAGAAACATCAATCTATGCCACAAGTGACGGTGATGATTTTCGACTTCAAAGCATTCCGTACTGAGCTTTCTACTTTTCTCCCGGAAGTAAAAGTCTCATTTCAAATTGGACGAAGAGGAGAATGTCGAGTCTTGGTTGATGGATTGAAAGATTATGAACGTCTTATTCGATATTTGTCCGAGAAACTTCATAAATTTTTTTCATATGATATAAAATCAGACAGACCCTTCAAGGCTGTCTTGAAAGGCTTATCAAATGATCAAAGTATTGATGAAATTAAAAATGAACTAAAAGAAGTGCTTGGTTTTGCCCCTTCCCAAGTAATACTTATGAAAATAGAGCGAATGGTACTTCTAAACCACGCTCTGGAATTTCCCATGAACTTTACCTAATACACTTCAATCGAAGTGATGTAAACAATTTGAAAACTTTAGAAAAAGTACGTTTCATTTCCCACATTTAAATTCATTGGGAACCTTATAAACGGCATAATCGTTTTGCAAACATAACGCAATGTCGTCGTTGCCAAGGCCATGGAACCAAAAATTGTCATATGGATATACGGTGTTTGAATTGTGGTAAATCGCATTCGAAAGACGTTTGTCAAATAAATGAAACCACTGATAAAGTTTCATGTTCAAATTGCGATGGAAATCATAAATCCAATTATTTGAAATGTCCTGTCAGGGAAAGAGCTTTAAACGCTCGTTCGCTTAGATAACAAGTCAAATCAACGACCTTCAATTTACAGAACATACCTGAAGATAAAAAAACCGTTACAAATGCCATGCCTAATTCTTCTTATTTCTTCGAATTTAAAACAAAAAAACCTGTTTTAATCCACCTAGTGGTGTAATGATGCCTTTCTCATGTATATAATATTGTGGTATTCTATTCATAAATAATACATACAGAATAAAACATTGCTTTGATTGCGTAAGTCATCCTTAAGAAAACGAAATAGGTTCACTATTATATGCACTTCCGGCACCGGAACCCGAGAACCGGTATAATCAAAGTCGGTTCGAACAGCCACCAACTAACATGACACACAAACTCTTCTAGTACGCATTCTAAATTACGATTTAAATGTTTGTTGCATCCAAAAATATTTTAAGTGACAATGTACAATATTGAACACACTTTACCCTATAACTCCGGAACCGCAAGTCAGATCCCGATGAAATTCAGGAATTCCGTATGGGACCACAAGACATTTGAATCTAAGTTTGTGGAAATCGGTAAAACCATCGTTGAGAAAAGTGAGTGAGATCCATTTTGGTATATATGACTTTATTTCCGGTACTTCCGGAACCGGGAACCAGGATAGCCGGAATCGGTTTGTTTAGTTGCCTACTGATAATAACTATCGATTTGTGTAGTTTTGAGACCAGTTTGGAAATTTACAATATGTAATACACTTTACCCTATAACTCCGGAACCGGAAGTCGGATCCGGATGAAATTGAGGAATTCCGTATGGGACCACAAGACCTTTCATTTGAATCTAAGTTTGTGGAAATCGGTCAAACCATCGTTGAGAAAAGTGAGTGAGATCCATTTTGGTAAATATGATCACTATTTCCGGTACTTCCGGAACCGGATACCGAGAACCAGGATAGCCGGAATCGGTTTGTTTAGTTGCCTACTGATAATAACTATCGATTTGTGTAGTTTTGAGACCAGTTTAGAAAATTTTTTACGTTTTTTGTTTCGCCGGTTTAAGTGACGGTGTACAATATGTAAAACACTTTACCCTATAACTCCGGAACCGGAAGTCGGATCCGGATGAAATTCAGGAATTTCGTATGGGACCACGAGACCTTTCATTTGAATCTAAGTTTGTCAAAATCGGTTCAGCCATCTCCGAGAAAACCTTGTGAGATTATTTGACACATACATACACACATACATACACACACAGAAATTGCTCAGCTCGATGAACTGAGTCGAATGGTATATGACACTTGGCCCTCCGGGCCAATTTTCACTAGTCGGTTTTTCAAGTGATTGTATAACCTTTCTATATAAGAAAGGCAAAACAGGCACGCCTTCCATTTCGTCTTCTAACGAAAACAATTTATTGACAGGTAGATCGACCTCGTCATCATCTTCTTCTAATGACAGTTACGCTTTAGTAACATGTAGAAAACTACCACTTAATTCTTCTAATGTAAATAATCAAAACACAGGAACGCCTTCCAGTTCATCTTCTAACGAACACAATTTATTAATAGGTAGATCGGCCAAATCATCTTCTTGTAATGGCAGTCACACTAGTCTACCTACCAATATTCCTTCAATGCCATTTGCTTCTTAAAACGAAGTCGATTTAGGCGATATAACTGAAAATAAAATGATCTACCTACACGATCAACTTTTTAAAATGATCATTCGAATAAATTCGACTTAATCACTTTTTGGAGCATTTCAAATCGGATGGCATTTTGCAAATAATATTATAATGAATTTAAAATTAAACAGTGATGTTAAGTAATTATTTGAATATTTTAAATTGGAATGCTTAATCTTTTTTTTTAAATTTAATAACATATTTTAAGGCACATTGCGTTAAGCTATAAGATGCCGAGGGCATATGTTTAAACTACTTAAACTAGAATTTTTTTTATTTTCACACCTGGCTGGCTGGATCTTGTATGCTGAAGTAAACTGGCACGACG
The DNA here is from genome assembly GCF_030247185.1 of Malaya genurostris. Taxonomy (NCBI): domain Eukaryota; kingdom Metazoa; phylum Arthropoda; class Insecta; order Diptera; family Culicidae; genus Malaya; species Malaya genurostris. Next base: position 82,736,171 of record NC_080570.1, read on the forward strand.
TTGGTACGCATCACTGTTGGTCGCATCTTTTCGTTCGTGTGGGTCCGCGGAAAACACCCCCGACTACGAGGAGCCGGCTGATGGCCCGCATGATCATCGACTTGAGCGGCTCTCCGTGGTGGTGAATTTTGTGGAAGAGAAGGAAAGAAACAGAGAGAAGTTTATGTTGTTGAAAAAGGTGGTAAGGGAGCGAAACTACTTAGGTCAGCGATAAGATCTAATTAGTTGACATCGAGATGGTGAAGAGACGGGGACGGGGGAGCAAAAATTAGTAACAGCAGAAAGATCTTGTTAGTTTTTCGATGAAGATGGTGGACAGACGACAGTTGGGGAGGTTCGAGCGGATGTTGGGGTCGAGGTTGAATGAGGATGTTATTCTTAGATATGGTTGTAACATCATCGGGGAAAAGGAGAAGACTTTCTATTACTAGTTTATTTTGCTACAAAGCAAAAGCTTTTATTTAGTTAGCTTAAATTTCCACGTGGAATGGAATGGAATATTGTTGTGGAACCCTTTAGCAGATCAGACATGTAAGTTAATGTTCTTTATGAACTGATATAAGAGCAGCATATAGGGAAGGTCTCGATGGGTCAACACGTCTCGTACTGGGACCATGGGTGATATACCTTGGGCCCGAAGGGAGTCAATTAGCTGTGATCTGGTGCCACAATACTCGGTACATATCCAGACAACATGTTCAATGTCGTGATAACCCTCATGTGCAGAGACCACTCTCCACAAGCCCGATACGCCGGAGGTGCGTATCCAAGGTGTTATGATTAGACATGAGCCGGGACACCACACGAATGAAATCCCGACCCACATTCATCCCTCTGAACCAAGGTTTCGTCGATACCTTTGGGATAATGGAGTGTAACCATCGTCCCAGTTCCCCATTACTCCATGAAGTTTGCCAACTTTCGAGCGTCCTTTGACGAGATACACTGAAAAATTCGTTGAAGCAAATTGGTCTTTCATAAATTTCACCTTCTAATGCGCCCACCTTAGCCAACGCGTCTGCCTCTTCATTGCCTGGAATGGAACAATGTGATGGGACCCAGACTAAGGATATTAAAATATTTGGGGCCACTTGAGGGCGCACGTGATCCGGAATTCCACGAATTTCTTCTCTCATGGATGTGTCGAAAAACACGGTAGAATCAGAAGTATCCATGAAATGAGCACGGTTGGAAACAAACGAAGAAGGATTAATATTCTGAGCCATGTAATCAAAATACAAGGACATAAAACGGGTCTGAGAATTGAGCTCGACAAGCTTTAAATCAAGTTTTAAATCACCATCGGATTCAAGATATCGCATCGGATTAGCAATCGATATGAGAGATCCCAGAATCGATTTTTCAACGGTAAGACGCCCGCGAGCACTTCGAGACTCATCGTGTGAGTCGACTGCATGCAACCTAAGGCAATACGCAAACAACGATACTGTATTCTTTCCAGTTTAATGAAATGCCTATTCGCGGCGGAGCGAAAGCAGAAATACCCATATTCCATTACGGACAATATCGTTGTTTGGTACAGCCTAATCAGGTCTCCTGGGTGGGCACCTCACCAAGTTCCGGTTATTGTACGAAGAAAGTTGATTCTCTGCTGGCATTTCTGTTTCAGATACCTAACATGACATCCCCAGGTGCCTTTAGAGTCGAACCAGACCCTGAGATATTTAAATGTGAAGACCTGAGCTATGTTTTCACCCCCTAGTTGAAGCTGTAGTTGTGCTGGTTCTCGCTTCCTTGAAAATATAACCAGCTCAGTTTTCTCCGTAGAGATACCCGTTTGAAGAGCCCATGTTGACAAGTTATCGAGGGTATCTTGTAATGGTCCTTGGAGATCGGCAGCTTTGGGTCCTATAATAGACACAACGCTGTCGTCGGCAAGTTGTCTTAGCGTGCAAGATGTATTGATACATTCATCAATGTTGTTTACGTAAAAATTGTATAAAAGGGAGCTTAAGCATGAGCCCTGAGGAAGACCCATGTAACTGAATCGTATTGTCGACAAATCACCATGCCCGAAATACATGTATTTCTCGGACAATAGATTATACAAAAAGTTATTCGAAATTGGTGAAAGACCATGCTGATGCAACTTCTCAGATAGGATGTTAATTGAAACTGAGTCAAAAGCCCCCTTGATGTCTAAGAAAACTGATGCCATTTGTTCTTTACTAGCAAATGTTATTTGAATTTCTGTTGAGAGCAACGCAAGACAATCGTTCGTTCCTTTGCCCCTGCGGAAACCAAATTGTGTATCTGAAAGTAAGCCATTAGTCTCGACCCAATTGTCTAGACGAAACAGAATCATTTTTTCGAACAATTTCCGGATACAAGAAAGCATAGCAATCGGCCGATACGAATTGTGATCGGAGGCTGGTTTTCCTGGTTTTTGAATGGCGATAACTCTTGTCTCCAGCCATGTGGGACAATATTATCCTCAAGAAGCCTGTTGAAAAAATTCAATAAGCGTCTTTTAGCAGAGTCAGGCAAATTTTTCAACAAGTTGAATTTGATTTTGTCTAACCCCGGAGCTTTATTGTTACACGACAAGAGCGCAAGTGAGAACTCTACCATCGAAAAAGGTGTTTCGTTTCTGTTTGATGATGCGACGCGCATGATCGTCTGCTCCGGAACAGAGTCAGGGTATACTTTTTTAGCGAAATCGAATATCCAGCGGTAAGAATATTCCTTGCTTTGGTTCATGGTGTTTTTGTTGCGCATTCGTCGGGCTGTGTTCCAAAGAGTGCTCATCGATGTTTCTTTTGTTAATCCGTCAACAAACCGTCGCCAGTAACCTAGTTTTTTTGCTTTAACTAAGTTCTTCATTTGTTTATCTAGCGCCGCGTAATTGCGATAATTATCAGGAAGTTCTTGTGTTTTGAGTTTCTCAGACATCGAATTAGCGTGTTCTTTCCAATCCTTATTTTGTGTGAGGTCATACGAAACATTGATTGGCTCCGATGGTTGTAATCCGCAGGTGATTGAAATTACGATAGGTAGATGATCGCTACCGTGGGGATCAGGAATCACCTTCCACTTGCAATCCAGCCGTAGTGATGTCGAGCAAAGGGATAAATCCAGCGCACTTGGTCTTGCTGGTGGTGCAGGAATCCGTGTCATTTCTCCCGTATTAAGAATTGCCATATTGAAGTTATCGCAAAGATCATAGATCTCGGTTGATCTATTGTCATCATGAAGACAACCCATCCCGTACCATGTAAGTTGAAGTCACCTAAAACTAACGTTGGTGCGGGAAGGAGCTCAATGATATCGCTTAGCCGCCGATGCCCAATCGAGGCCCTTGGAAGAATGTAGATGGAAGCAATGCAAAGGTCTTTGCCTTTAATTCTGACCTGGCATGCGACAACTTCAATACCTGGTATCGATGGGAGGTTAATTCGAAAGAAGGAATAGCGCTTTTTGATCCCCAAAAGTACTCCTCCGTAGGGATCATCTCGATCCAGGCGAATTATGTTAAAATCGTGGAAGTTGAGGGTTACATTTGAGGTCAGCCAGGTTTCACACAAAGCAAATGCGTTGCATTTCAAACTATTTAAAAGAACTTTGAAGGAATCAATTTTCGGGAGGATACTTCTGCTATTCCACTGTAGTACAGTGATTGCATCTTTAACCTCGTTCGATTTATTAGCCATCAAAGGATACAATCTCTGAAAGGAGGGGCCATTTTGCAGTCAACTGCTTCAAAAATGTTTTAATTGTTGGCATAAATGTCATCAACAGACTCTTGAGAGGATCAGTGACATTGAAGGTTCTAAGAATCCAGTCCACAATGTTAGAGAATTTCAGTATTCCAGCACTTGATTGATTCTCAGTTTGTATTTTGGGGGTACTCGGGGTTTTTGGTGTACCGGGAAGTGCAGGAAACTCTTGGTCTGATGCTAAGTTCGCTAGACCAGGAGCCTTTTGCTTCGGTTTTTGGGAAGCCCTTCGACCATTTGTAATTTTTTTGGTCCCCGCAATGGATATCCTTGGGCCTTTACAAGGCAGTTTAGGAGATGAGATCGTCCTTCTTTTCCTAGAACCGCTAGGCATTGTAAAGGATGATCCCTCTTGAGGGTCATCGGAATCATTCTCGTCGGTAGGCAAACAATCAAAGAGATTCATCGATTCGACAGGTGACATGGTGTTCTTCAGCATCTCTGCGAAAGTTCGTTTGGAACGTTCTTTGAGAGATTGCTTCAATTTTTCTCCGCGCAGTTTGTACGCGGGACATGAATTCAATTCATGTGGGTTTTCCCCACAGTAAAGACACTTTGGAGCTTTTTTGCCATATGATTCGTCTGCATGTTCCCCTCCACATTTAATGCATCTTTGCTTATTGCCGCAGTAGGTGGCTGTGTGACCCAGCTTGCAATTGGAACAATTCATTACCCGCGGAACAAATAAGCGTACAGGTAAGCGAACCTTGCCCAGAAGGACGTAATTGAGAAGAGCAGATCCAGCGAAAGTTACCCGGAATGAGTCTGATGAAGAATAAGTTTTTGTCTTATCTTCTGCAATTTTTACTGAACGCAATTGCTTGCAGTCCAGTATTTTAACATTCTGAAGAGCAGGATCTCTGAAACAGCCAACCCCACTCTCCAGAAGGTATTCGCAGGTCAAACTCGCCTCACTAACCACGCCGTCGATCTCCACTTCCCGAGCTGGTATGTAAACGTGGTAATTCCTCGTAAAGGCATCATGGCGAACAACATGGTGTTTTTGTTGCGCATTCGTCGGGCTGTGTTCTAAAGAGTGCTCATCGATGTTTCTTTTGTTAATCCGTCAACAAACCGTCGCCAGTAACCTAGTTTTTTTGCTTTAACTAAGTTCTTCATTTGTTTATCTAGCGCCGCGTAATTGCGATAATTATCAGGAAGTTCTTGTGTTTTGAGTTTCTCAGACATCGAATTAGCGTATTCTTTCCAATCAATATTTTGTGTGAGGTCATACGAAACATTGATTGTCTCCGATGGTCGTAATCCGCAGGTGATTGAAATTACGATAGGTAGATGATCGCTACCGTGGGATCAGGGATCACCTTCCACTTGCAATCCAGCCGTAGTGATGTCGAGCAAAGGGATAAATCCAGCGCACTTGGTCTTGCTGGTGGTGCAGGAATCCGTGTCATTTCTCCCGTATTAAGAATTGCCATATTGAAGTTATCGCAAAGATCATAGATCTCGGTTGATCTATTGTCATCATGAAGACAACCCATCCCGTACCATGTGAGTTGAAGTCACCTAAAACTAACGTTGGTGCGGGAAGGAGCTCAATGATATCGCTTAGCCGCCGATGCCCAATCGAGGCCCTTGGAAGAATGTAGATGGAAGCAATGCAAAGGTCTTTGCCTTTAATTCTGACCTGGCATGCGACAACTTCAATACCTGGTATCGATGGGAGGTTAATTCGAAAGAAGGAATAGCACTTTTTGATCCCCAAAAGTACTCCTCCGTAGGGATCATCTCGATCCAGGCGAATTATGTTAAAATCGTGGATGTTGAGGGTTACATTTGAGGTCAGCCAGGTTTCACACAAAGCAAATGCGTTGCATTTCAAACTATTTAAAAGAACTTTGAAGGAATCAATTTTCGGGAGGATACTTCTGCTATTCCACTGTAGTACAGTGATTGCATCTTTAACCTCGTTCGATTTATTAGCCATCAAAGGATACAATCTCTGAAAGGAGGGGCCATTTTGCAGTCAACTGCTTCAAAAATGTTTTAACTGTTGGCATAAATGTCATCAACAGACTCTTGAGAGGATCAGTGACATTGAAGGTTCTAAGAATTCAGTCCACAATGTTAGAGAATTTCAGTATTCCAGCACTTGATTGATTCTCAGTTTGTATTTTGGGGGTACTCGGGGTTTTTGGTGTACCGGGAAGTGCAGGAAACTCTTGGTCTGATGCTAAGTTCGCTAGACCAGGAGCCTTTTGCTTCGGTTTTTGGGAAGCCCTTCGACCATTTGTAATTTTTTTGGTCCCCGCAATGGATATCCTTGGGCCTTTGCAAGGCAGTTTAGGAGATGAGATCGTCCTTCTTTTCCTAGAACCGCTAGGCATAGTAAAGGATGATCCCTCTTGAGGGTCATCGGAATCATTCTCGTCGGTAGGCAAACAATCAAAGAGATTCATCGATTCGACAGGTGGCATGGTGTTCTTCAGCATCTCGCTTTTTTGCCACATGATTCGTCTGCATGTTCCCCTCCACATTTAATGCATCTTTGCTTATTGCCGCAGTAGGTGGCTGTGTGACCCAGCTTGCAAATGGTACAATTCATTACCCGCGGAACAAATAAGCGAACAGGTAAGCGAACCTTGCCCAGAAGGACGTCATTGGGAAGAGCAGATCCAGCGAAAGTTACCCGAAATGAGTCTGATGAAGAATAAGTTTTTGTCTTATCTTCTGCAATTTTTACTGAACGCAATTGCTTGCAGTCCAGTATTTTAACATTCTGAAGAGCAGGATCTCTGAAACAGCCAACCCCACTCTTCAGAAGGTATTCGCAGGTCAAACTCGCCTCACTAACCACGCCGTCAATCTCCACTTCCCGAGCTGGTATGTAAACGTGGTAATTCCTCGTAAAGGCATCATGGCGAACAATCTGATTTGCCTGCTCGAGAGTTTTCACGACAACTTTCAACTTTTTCGTTCAAACTTTTGCTATCTGGATAACGTCCGAGTAATACTTAGCCAGCTTACTTGATATTTGCATCAATTTGAGTGATTGTTCTTTTTTGGACCGGAAGTATACCACATAGGGCCCCGCAGAACCGGTTGGCCACACGCGTGTGCGAGAGGGGTTATCAGGGGAAGATAAATTATTCAGGAGTTCTATGCCATCCATTTTTATGGAGAGATTATCATTTGAGGGAGGACGCCCTCCGCCCTCGTTCATAGTAAAGTAAACACACGCTTTATTGAGATATGTTGAGATACACGGGTAGAATGATAAAAACAAAACACTAGGATTATACTTAGCTAGACACCACTAATCCAGTTCAAGGTCAGCAAGATGATTGTCTCTGCTGCTAGTGTGCGGAACCTTCGCACGGGAACAATCACTAGCACCGCTAACAAAGAGGTAACCCTCTTGGATACACAATAGAATAACGGCAGTTTTTGATGATAGGCACCGTCTGATCACTATTATACTAGTCTGGTAAACTAACAAATGTGTGAGAAAAAACCTTTAGCAAGGAAAAACACACACGGCACTGCTTGAGAGCACGAAATAACGTCCGATCGATCGGAGAGATGCGGTACGAATGAATGCTCGATCTTTAAAATCGAGTGAAGATGAATTTTATAATTTTCTCAAAGTTCACAAAATCCATATTGCCATTGTGACAGAAACTTTTCTTAAACCAAATGTCAAATTGAAAAGCAATCCACATTATGTAGTTCATCGATTTGACAGGTTTACTGGAATGGGTGGTGGAGTTGACATTTTTGCCCAACGGCAAATTAAACAACGAATTTTACCTTCTTTCAATACTAAAGTTATTGAAAGCTTGGGAATCGAAGTTGAAACCATTCATGGAATTTATTTCATCGCTGGAGCATATTTGCCATTCTAATGCACTGGCGAACAATTAAATTTCTTTAAAGGCGATTTGCAAAAACTCACAAGATCGACCGAAATTTTTCATAATAGGGGACTTAAATGCTAAGCATGTCCAGTGGAATTGTAGGTAAAATAACAGTAATGGTAAAATTCTTCATAATCAACTTTCAGCTGGGTACTTCACAGATCTTCATCCCAGTAATTCGACTTGCTTCTCTTCCGTGAAAAATCCTTCTACAATTGATCTGGTTCTAACAAATTAAAGTTACAATTGTAATGAACCGATTACACATGCTGACTTTGACCATAAATAAAATTCCCCAGTGTAATAGTAATGTAGTTGAGCAACCCGTGACATCAAAAGCGCCGTCTGGTGTAAAATGTGTGCGTGAATGCTCCTAACGGGTGCGTGAATGCATTTAACGCAACCACAGTAGCTAATGGAAAAAAGTACAAGCGTTTTTCACTAGAAGCGCTGTTAGTGTTTCCGTACAATGGGAAATCTATGTTTATTTGATTCATGCTTTGACTCAGATCATCTTCTTGTAACATTCAGACTTTCCAACGAAGCTTTAATTAATCCAATTAGTTCTATATTCAACTATCATAGAGCTAATTGGTTGGATTACAGATCTCACATTGAAAATCTTGTGCATCATGAAACTATTCTAGGAAATTCTGCGGACATCGACACAGCAATTGATAATTTGAATCATTATATTATCGAATCTAGAAATCTTTCAGTTCCCAAAGCTCAAACTAAAATAAATTCTTCTATCATCGATGACAATCTTCAACTGCTCATTCGGTTGAAGAATGTTCGTGCCGCGATTGCTTTCGATGGAACAAAAACAGCTACGAGTCGATGATTCAGAAAGCAGTTTATCGCTATTTACTCGAAACAAAAAAGATTTCTTGCGTCGTTACGTGACCATGGACGAAACATGGATACATCACTACACTCCAGAGTCGAAGCGGCAGTCATCTGAGTGGCGCACAGCTGGCGAAAGCCGTCCGAAGCGTCCGAAAACGCAGCAGTCAGCTGGCAAAGTCATGGCGTCAGTTTTTTGGGATACGCATGGCGTGATTTTCATTGACTACCTCGAAAAAGGTAAATCGATCAACAGTGATTATTACATTGACTTACTGGTGCGTTTGAAGGAGGAAATCGCAAGAAAACGACCGCACATGCAGAGAAAAAAAAATCCTTTTTCATCAAGATAATGCACCCTGCCACAAGTCGATGAAAACAATGGCGAAATTGAACGAATTGGGCTTTGATCTGCTTCCCCACCCCCCATACTCGCCAGATTTAGCCCCCAGTAACTACTGGCTCTTTGATGATCTTAAAAAAATGCTCCAGGGAAAAAGATTTGGCTCAAATGAGGAGGTCATCGCTGAAACTGAAGCTTATTTTGAAACGGAAGATAAATTTTTTTATAAACATGGTATTGAAAAATTGGAAAAACGTTGGAACCATTGTATCACCCTAAAAGGTGATTACGTTGATGAATAAAAAAAATGTTGTTTCCATTGTTAGTCTCGGGACTTATTGATCCATGTGTTAACTGATGTGGGGAAAGAGGGCATTTCGAACGAAAATGCAAAGTGATGCGCCAAAATCAACGAACTAAACCATATACATCTCGCTCATGGAAATGTACACCAGAGGTGTGGTATTCTGTTCGGAAGTCGGATCCGGATGAAATTCAGGAATTCCGTATGGGACCACGAGACCTTTCATTTGAATCTAAGTTTGTCAAAATCGGTTCAGCCATCTCCGAGAAAACCTATTGAGATTGTTTGACACACACACACAGACATTGCTCAGCTCGATGAACTGAGTCGAATGGTATATGACACTTTTCACTAGTCGGTTTTTCAAGTGATTGCAAAACCTTTCCAAAAGATATCAATGCGATCGTCGCATTACAGCATATGCTAGAGAAAAACCTTTAGAAGTTAAATGACCTTTGACGCATGGATATCGGTGAAAACGTTCGCTGAGTTTTTTGTCATTAAGGAGGCAAAACAGCAAAAGCAAAAGAACAGCAGAAGATTTGAAGGTTTTAAAAGTCGGACTTGACGTTCATAATCTTGAAATGAAAGCTTTCCCAAAGTTTTCAAATATACAAGTTAAATTATCGATCAACACTAGTATTCCTAAAAAAAATGGGCTTATTTAAGAATACCAGCTGCAATGGAGGAAAAGGTCGATTTAAAGATTAGAGAAATGTTAAGTAGCGATGTTATTGAACCAGTCGTCGGTCCTCTAGAGTCCTTCCCATGGTGGTAGTACCTAAGGGAAAGAATGATATTCGCCTGTGCATAAACATGAACTACCCAAACCGAGCCATACAGCGAGAACATTACCCACTATCTATGATCGACACTTTATTGAACAAACTTAGAGGATCAACTTATTTTTAGAAGCTTGATATAACATCAGCTTTTCATCACGTAGAACTACATCCAGAATCACGTGTCATCACAACATTTATGACAAGCAGAGGCTTAATGAGGTTTAAAAGGTTGATGTTCGGTATTAACGACGCACCAGAGATTTTGCAACGAATAATGTGCGGTATGTTGTCGGGTGTAGAAGGAGTGATAGTATATATCGACGATATTGTGGTCGCAGGAAAAACCAAACAGCTGCCCGACGAAAGATTAAAAGAAGTTTTATCAGTGCTTCGTCAAAACTTCGACTTGATTTGGTGTTCGACAGTTAGAGATAATATTGGGATACAATTCAAGCGCTGCTGGAATCAATCTAACTGAGGAGAAAATTTCAGCTATTAGAAATTTCCGAGAACCTAAGACAATAGAAGAGGTTCGCAGTTTCTTGGGCTTGATAAATTTCGTTGAGCAGTTTATACACCATTTGTCAACAAAAACCGAACCTTCACGACAATTTATGAGGGGAGATGTTAAAGATTTTGGTTTAAGTCATTCAACGATCTCCGAAACGAATTATCTAACACGGTTCAACGACTTGGTTTTGTCGATCCAAATGACAATACTGAATTATATGTTGATACGTCTCCAGTAGGACTAGGAGCAGTCCTTACCCGGAGAGACAAGCATTGTATCACCCTAAAAGGTGATTACGTTGATGAATAAAAAAAATGTTGTTTCCATTGTTAGTCTCGGGACTTATTGATCCATGTGTTAACTGATGTGGGGAAAGAGGGCATTTCGAACGAAAATGCAAAGTGATGCGCCAAAATCAACGAACTAAACCATATACATCTCGCTCATGGAAATGTACACCAGAGGTGTGGTATTCTGTTCGGAAGTCGGATCCGGATGAAATTCAGGAATTCCGTATGGGACCACGAGACCTTTCATTTGAATCTAAGTTTGTCAAAATCGGTTCAGCCATCTCCGAGAAAACCTATTGAGATTGTTTGACACACACACACAGACATTGCTCAGCTCGATGAACTGAGTCGAATGGTATATGACACTTGGCCCTCCGGGCCAATTTTCACTAGTCGGTTTTTCAAGTGATTGCATAACCTTTCCAAAAGATATCAATGCGATCGTCGCATTACAGCATATGCTAGAGAAAAACCTTTAGAAGTTAAATGATCTTTGACGCATGGATATCGGTGAAAACGTTCGCTGAGTTTTTTGTCATTAAGGAGGCAAAGCAGCAAAAGCAAAAGAACAGCAGAAGATTTGAAGGTTTTAAAAGTCGGACTTGACGTTCATAATCTTGAAATGAAAGCTTTCCCAAAGTTTTCAAATATACAAGTTAAATTATCGATCAACACTAGTATTCCTAAAAAAAATGGGCATATTTAAGAATACCAGCTGCAATGGAGGAAAAGGTCGATTTAAAGATTAGAGAAATGTTAAGTAGCGATGTTATTGAACCAGTCGTCGGTCCTCTAGAGTCCTTCCCATGGTGGTAGTACCTAAGGGAAAGAATGATATTCGCCTGTGCATAAACATGAAGTACCCAAACCGAGCCATACAGCGAGAACATTACCCACTATCTATGATCGACACTTTATTGAACAAACTTAGAGGATCAACTTATTTTTAGAAGCTTGATATAACATCAGCTTTTCATCACGTAGAACTACATCCAGAATCACGTGTCATCACAACATTTATGACAAGCAGAGGCTTAATGAGGTTTAAAAGGTTGATGTTCGGTATTAACGACGCACCAGAGATTTTGCAACGAATAATGTGCGGTATGTTGTCGAGTGTAGAAGGAGTGATAGTATATATCGACGATATTGTGGTCGCAGGAAAAACCAAACAGCTGCCCGACGAAAGATTAAAAGAAGTTTTATCAGTGCTTCGTCAAAACTTCGACTTGATTTGGTGTTCGACAGTTAGAGATAATATTGGGATACAATTCAAGCGCTGCTGGAATCAATCTAACTGAGGAGAAAATTTCAGCTATTAGAAATTTCCGAGAACCTAAGACAATAGAAGAGGTTCGCAGTTTCTTGGGCTTGATAAATTTCGTTGAGCAGTTTATACACCATTTGTCAACAAAAACCGAACCTTCACGACAATTTATGAGGGGAGATGTTAAAGATTTTGGTTAAAGTCATTCAACGATCTCCGAAACGAATTATCTAACACGGTTCAACGACTTGGTTTTGTCGATCCAAATGACAATACTGAATTATATGTTGATACGTCTCCAGTAGGACTAGGAGCAGTCCTTACCCGGAGAGACAAGCATTGTATCACCCTAAAAGGTGATTACGTTGATGAATAAAAAAAAATGTTGTTTCCATTGTTAGTCTCGGGACTTATTGATCCATGTGTTAACTGATGTGGGGAAAGAGGGCATTTCGAACGAAAATGCAAAGTGATGCGCCAAAATCAACGAACTAAACCATATACATCTCGCTCATGGAAATGTACACCAGAGGTGTGGTATTCTGTTCGGAAGTCGGATCCGGATGAAATTCAGGAATTCCGTATGGGACCACGAGACCTTTCATTTGAATCTAAGTTTGTCAAAATCGGTTCAGCCATCTCCGAGAAAACCTATTGAGATTGTTTGACACACACACACAGACATTGCTCAGCTCGATGAACTGAGTCGAATGGTATATGACACTTGGCCCTCCGGGCCAATTTTCACTAGTCGGTTTTTCAAGTGATTGCATAACCTTTCCAAAAGATATCAATGCGATCGTCGCATTACAGCATATGCTAGAGAAAAACCTTTAGAAGTTAAATGATCTTTGACGCATGGATATCGGTGAAAACGTTCGCTGAGTTTTTTGTCATTAAGGAGGCAAAACAGCAAAAGCAAAAGAACAGCAGAAGATTTGAAGGTTTTAAAAGTCGGACTTGACGTTCATAATCTTGAAATGAAAGCTTTCCCAAAGTTTTCAAATATACAAGTTAAATTATCGATCAACACTAGTATTCCTAAAAAAAATGGGCATATTTAAGAATACCAGCTGCAATGGAGGAAAAGGTCGATTTAAAGATTAGAGAAATGTTAAGTAGCGATGTTATTGAACCAGTCGTCGGTCCTCTAGAGTCCTTCCCATGGTGGTAGTACCTAAGGGAAAGAATGATATTCGCCTGTGCATAAACATGAAGTACCCAAACCGAGCCATACAGCGAGAACATTACCCACTATCTATGATCGACACTTTATTGAACAAACTTAGAGGATCAACTTATTTTTAGAAGCTTGATATAACATCAGCTTTTCATCACGTAGAACTACATCCAGAATCACGTGTCATCACAACATTTATGACAAGCAGAGGCTTAATGAGGTTTAAAAGGTTGATGTTCGGTATTAACGACGCACCAGAGATTTTGCAACGAATAATGTGCGGTATGTTGTCGGGTGTAGAAGGAGTGATAGTATATATCGACGATATTGTGGTCGCAGGAAAAACCAAACAGCTGCCCGACGAAAGATTAAAAGAAGTTTTATCAGTGCTTCGTCAAAACTTCGACTTGATTTGGTGTTCGACAGTTAGAGATAATATTGGGATACAATTCAAGCGCTGCTGGAATTAATCTAACTGAGGAGAAAATTTCAGCTATTAGAAATTTCCGAGAACCTAAGACAATAGAAGAGGTTCGCAGTTTCTTGGGCTTGATAAATTTCGTTGAGCAGTTTATACACCATTTGTCAACAAAAACCGAACCTTCACGACAATTTATGAGGGGAGATGTTAAAGATCATTCAACGATCTCCGAAACGAATTATCTAACACGGTTCAACGACTTGGTTTTGTCGATCCAAATGACAATACTGAATTATATGTTGATGCGTCTCCAGTAGGACTAGGAGCAGTCCTTACCCGGAGAGACAAGTTGAATACTGTTCGAATAGTAAGTTTTGCATCAAAAGGATTAACAAAGACAGAGAGAGTGTACCCTCAAACACAGCGTGAAGCCCTAGCAGTTGTGTGGGACGTGGAGAAGTTTTATCCTTATTTATTTGGAACGAAATTCACCATCTACACCGATCATAAAACACTGGAATATATCTATGGAGGTAAACATCGAGATGACAAACGGGCTTGTTCAAGAGCAGCGGGCTGGGCACTCCGTTTGCAGCTATACAATTTCCAGATCAAACATATTCCAGGTTCATCAAATATTTCTGATATTTTGTCACGTGCAAGCCGAGCGGTGGCGGGAGAGGAATAACGAAGAGGATGTTTCTTTCAGTTCTATACGGAGTAACACTCTCCAATTCGGTTTCTCTTTTAGGTCATTGTATTGATTCATCCACGAATTTGAGTTTAATGTCACGAAATTCACCTTTTCTAAGTTTCAACTTTTTCTTTTTGTGCTTTTCACTTGACAGCTACTTATTCTCAATAGTGAAGGATTAGGCTGTTTTTGGGAGTTCTTTCCCACAATCTAACAAAAGTCACTAACGATTGTTAATAAGGCTAACACTTCACGCAGTCTCACTAAGCTCGGCATATCAGTAGGTGTATGCACATATGAACGTACACCCTACTACAGTAAGTCTATTGCATACTCCCTGAGTTTGTAAATCTATTCACAACACTTCATGGTGAACTCGTCGGATATATGTCTCCACATTTACCTGTTTACATTAATAAAAGAAGTTATTCTTCACACCTACTTTTGTTGTCGTATATTATCAACGCTACCCTAACACGAGCAATGGTTGTGTCTAACTATTTTTCTTTTGCATGTGAATATCAAACCTGCACATGAAACTATTAAATCTTCACTCATTACAGCAATCTTTCACTCAATTCTTTAGGTGCCTTCCGAAATCTATTATATCCCATTATAGACAATATTTCTTACTTGATTTTGAGGTCACTTGATACTCAAGCCTCACAATGCACACATATTCCTATGGATACTGTATTATACTCCGAACTAGCCACTAACTCTCGAAGCAAAACTACTTAATTTGTCCACGGGTCGACTCCCGTGACTAGCGCCTAGTTATCGCACTCTGTAAAACTGAACTAACTCGATAACTCTTCCCAACTATGGGTTTTTAAGCTCCTAGCATTTTCTTTCGGGTGAAGCCCGAAGATTTTAGTACAAGCCGAGCTTGTGATTTCAAGTAGGAAGTTCATCCGATTTTCTCCCGAAGTTCTACCGAAAGCCGAAACCACTGTCGCTAGGCCAGAGGCAGTGTCCGTAAAAAATATAACTTTGTTTTTACGACATTGCCGCGCTGACTAATGCCCGGAACTGTCTATGGTTTTATAACAATAGCTTGTTTTGTTTTACAACATTGCTGCGCTGATTAATGTCCGGAACTGTCCATGGTTTTATAACAATAGCTTTTTTTGTTTTACAACATTGCTGCGCTGATTAATGCCCGGAACTGTCCATGGTTTTATAACAATAGCTTTTTGTTTTACAACATTGCTACGCTTATTAATGCCCGGAACTGTCTATGGTTTTATAACAATAGCTTTTTGTTTTACAACATTGCTACGCTTATTAATGCCCGGAACTGTCTATGATTTTATAACAAAATTTCTTAAACATCGTGGCGCTGACTAATGCTCAAAAATGTGCACGCTTCAATAACAAATTTTATACTTGAAGGTTGCAGCTACGCTGATATGAGAGTTTCCTTCACAATTTCCTACTTTTTCTACTATACTAGCAAATTCGAAGGAAAATTTGCTAAGGGCGCTGCACACGTCTGTGTCCCCCGTCTGATGCTTCTTTTGATGAAGAATTCGAGCACTATGTGTGTTCTATTGGAGATGAATAAAATGCAATCACATTGAGCGAAGTTCGAAGCGAAACGTCCAAAGACGAAACACTTCGCGCAGTCATGGAAGCTATTACTAATCAATGCTTACCTCATAACCTGTTCCATTACCAGGCATTTTCAAAAGAACTTGGAATAATTGACGGGGTAGTAGTTCGAGATGACCGAATCGGGTTACGACCCCGAGCACTCAACATTGCCCATCGTGGACATCCAGGACAGCATGCGTAGGAACCTTCGTGAGAAGCTTTGGTGGCCTTACATGGATCGAGACATAGGTGATCGGATATAAGAATGTGCCGGGTGCGTGGCAGTGCGCTCTCAAGGACCAGCAGAGCCAATGATAAGTAAGGAAATGCGCAACCTTTTCGGTGATCGTGGACTACTACAGTCGCTTTTTGAAAGTTATCGAGATGAAAAATACCACAGTAGTCAAAACTATAGAAGCCCTTGAAGAAGTTCCAGTATTGTTAAGAAACTATGGAACAGGGGAACTGGAACCAAATTTCAGACTAGAAAAGTTTACAGTTATTCTGAAAAATGGTAAAGATACAATTGTTACCAATGAGGAAGGTGTTAAGTATCGACGACGTGTATCGCACCTGAAGAAATGGATCAAACCGCATGCCGACACGCCTCACAATTTACTCTGGAACAATCGCTCGGAAAAATTACAATTCCCGTGCACAGCACTCGCGGGGACATCTTTAAATAATGATAGCGGATCAAAACAGAACACGGATGGAAAGAAAGGTTGTGCTTTAGAACGACCTAGAAGAACTGGACAACTGCCTGCTCGGTATAATTGGTGAGTAACCCTATTTTTATCATTTATATTTTCTTAAATAGTGAGTCAATGCTCGTTAAATAATTTCAATTTTTTTAGAAAAGCGAAGAGATGTAGAGTCGACATGATACTGTCTAACCCGCATATTTTCTAAAATGAGTAGAATTCAACGGAGAGAATCAACTTGCGAAAAAGAACATGCGCAAACCCGAGGTTGGGGCAGCGTACAGGAAAAACGAAAGAGTCAGTTAGTGAAGAACGCTTGTGTAAGTCAGACTAAATAAAAAACGCAGGTAATATCTGCACAGTTTGTGTTTTTCTGAAGCGCTTAAACCATTCCGAATGATATACAATTCGTTTCCCCCCAATTCTACAAAAGCATCAGTGTAGTGCAAATCTGGGATAATAATTTGGAGATTAGCTTTGTGCAATTTCCGCAGTAGTACGCAACAGCGTTTAATATTGTTTATATCCAAACAGTGTTTATAATTTAGAGAATTAAATAATTTGGCCCTTCTGAATGCCAGAAATTAATCCCGCGCAGCCTTTTGAAAGGTTCTTTCACTGAAATATTCAAATCTAGAATGAAGTAATCGACATCAAAATTCTGTATGTTACTATTCAGAACCATAATTGTATACCTAAAGAATTATGCAAAATTTTTCTTAGCTAACAATTCGGCTGAAAAGTTCGTATCGTTCAATAGAAACACACATGTTTTTGCCAAAATTCTTTTTTATTATTCAACATAATTGCCATCAGAGGCGATACAGCGATTATAGCGATCTTCCAACTTTCCGATACCATTTTTGTAGTACGATTTGTCCTTTGCCTCAAAATAGGCCTCAGTTTCAGCGATTACCTCTTCATTGCTTCTAAATTTTTTACCAGCGAGCATTCTCTTGAGGTCTGAGAACAGGAAAACGTCACTGGGGGCCAAATCTGGAGAATACGGTGGATGAGGGAGCCATTCGAAGCCCAATTCGTTCAATTTCAGCATGGTTTTCATCGACTTGTGACACGGTGTATTGTATTGATGAAACAAAACTTTTTTCTTCTTCAAATGAGGCCGTTTTTTTTAAATTTCGTCCTTCAAACGCTCTAATAACGCTATATAATAGTCACTGTTGATGGTTTTTCACTTTTCAAGGTAGTCGATGAAAATTATACCATGCGAATCCCAAAATACAGACGCCATAACCTTACCGGCCGATTGTTGAGTTTCTCCACGCTTTGGGTTCGGTTCATCGCGTGCAGTCCACTCAGCTGACTCCGGAGTGAAGTGATGGAGCCATGTTTCGTCCATTGTTATATATCGACGAAAAAAATCGGTTTTATTTCGATATAACACTGCTCAGAATCATCAATTTGTTGTTGTTTTTGATCGATTGTGAGCTCACGCGGCACCCATTTTGCACAAAGCTTTCTCATATCCAAATATTCGTGAATAATATATCCAACCCGTTCCTTTGCTATCTGTGTCAGCTACCTCGATCAACTTCACTTTACGGTCATTGAAAATCATTTTGTGGATTTTTTTCTCGTTTTCATCGGTAACAGCCTCTTTGGACGTCCACTGCGTTCATCGTCTTCGGTGCTCATATGACCAGTACGAAATTTTGCAAACTACTTACGAATTGTTGCTTCGCCCGGTGCAGAGTCTGGATAACACTCATCGAGCCATTTTTTGGTATCGGCGGAACTTTTTTTCATCAAAAAGTAGTGTTTCATCAACACACGAAATTCCTTTTTTCCATTTTTTTTTCACAATAACAAAAGTAGCTTCACTCAAAATGCAATATCTCACAAACTAATAATCAGACAGCTGTCAAATTTATACACGTATCTTTTGAAGGTTGGTACTAACTGAAAATGGTATGGATTTAATTCTAGTGGCGCCCTCTCATAGAAACGATACGAACTTTTCAGCCGATCTGTTATACTGTATACGGCCCATTTTCAACCAGTTTGCTGTAGTTGTGTAGTTTGTAGTAGAACTTCTGATTTGTTATATAAAATGTATAGCATTGCTTCAGAATAGATTCCAACTCAACTCGTCACTCTCCATCTCAAACGCCTTCATAAAAGGTTCTTTGCAGAACGACCATTATTTTATCATAAGGAACTATACTGGTTAGCTCGTAATATTTAATTGTATGTCAGAATGTTTAATGCAACTAATCTGTAAAGCTTGCTTCATTTAGAATTGGAACAAACTTTTGCTCATATTGTGGCTTTCCTGGTGGAAGTTCTTGGCGTCCACGTGTCGGGAACTTTGTCAGCTTCATGTATGCTTTTGACATTCTGCAAATCGGCTACAATCAACATGGAAGCCGAAAGAAGGGATAAAATTATTTGGAAAAACCATTGTGGTCTGCACCTAGGCTAGCTAAACAGCTGAAATTGCCCAGAAAAACCGTATGGCGCGTTATCAAACGGTATAAGGAAACATTGACGACGATTCGAAAGCCTCAAGCCAATCGTCGGAGTGGAACTGTCGACCGGAAACTTTGTGGTATGATTTTGAAGACGATTAAGAGGAATCCTAATCTGTCGGACCATTGTTCCAATTCTATCTGAAGCAAGCTTTACTTTAGTTTAGGTGTATCGTTTCAAATTCTAGTAGTGAAAAGGGGACAACTTGCACAATTCACACAATCGCTCAACTAATTGATATTCGGAAGTATAAAGAAAGAGTGTCAGTTTTATTCGTATTCACGGCATCTAGTTCTGACTCTGACATTACACACCCGTACTTTTTTCTTTATCTTTATTTGTTGTAGTCACCTCAACTTTGTTCAATTTTCGTTGTTTGTTGATTTTGTCACTTTACTATGCGGTGCCTTTTCAAAATTTACCGCCTGAGAGAATGACAAGTTTTTGATCGTGAATGTCTCTTGTTGTATCTAACGTGTCAACCTAATTTTTGCTACATACCATCAAAAATAGCATCACAATTTTACGATAAAATTTTCAGTTGTGTTACATAAGCTCAAATAATTCAAAATTAAACTTTTCTGAAATATTCGGTACCAACAAGTATCAACGAGGAAAACACAAGACATTTGTTTGCCTCTCTCGTATTTTGAAAGCTCATAACTCAGTGATCTGTGGAAGGATTTATATAATCTAACAACTAATAGATTCGAAAATGTTCAACTTGAATTAGTATTGCAACAATATTGAAGTGTTTCAATAGAACACTATTGAAAAACCTGTCCGATTTGATCCATGTCAGCAACAGCCAATCAGAACGCGTTCTGAGTACGAGAACAATATGCATAATAATATGCATATGGCGGTTCAATGCATAGGACGCTGGTCTTACAAGCCAGTTGTCGTATGTTCGAGCCCCGACCTGGAAGGATTCTTAGTGTAAGTAGGATCCATAGCACTAGCCATGCAATGATTCTGTACACTAAGAATCGGTTGCGAAGTCTGTTGAAACAGAAAGGCCAAATTCCACCAAAGGAATATAATGCCAAGACTTTGCTTTTGAGCAACACTTGAAGCGAGATATAGAGGAGAGAGCAGAATTGTTTCGAAGAAGTCGCCGTCGAACACACACCAAAAGCTTGTCAGTGGAATTGTGAGTTCCAAATGCACTTACTGATTCCGCCCGAAATGGATTGTTTCATGTTTGGAATCCAATTGGAAATCACATTGAATTCCTAGTCAGATTTCGGACGAGTTTACCGATTGTACACGCCAAGAGCAAACTCAGTTCTGTTTAAATGCAGATCCTGTTGTTGGTGACAATTCAAGGCACTTTTCAGGACCACACATCATCATTAAGAATTAATTATCATTAACACATTCAATTATGACGGCAAGGCTATCTCGCAATGCGAAAATGAAAGTATCAATGTAGAATACATCTTTATACTAGTATGGGTGTCGTTTCGAAATATGCCTTACGAAACAGGGTTGCCACACGGAGAACCCTTCGATCATAAAATTGCGATATCGCAGTTTTTGATTTTTGCGATAGTTGATTTAACTAATTTCTTTTTGATTCAACCAATATGGTTTTTGATTTGCATATATTCAAGTAGTTGAAAAATATGTTGTTTTGAATGCTGTCAAATGCCGGAGACAGTTGAAAGCAAAACAATAATCGCAATGCAAAATCAACAACTTTTTTAGTTGAAATCTGAATGAAAACAACATCGATGGTTAAAGCGTTTGGTGAAATTGTGTTCATTCGATTTGAGAAATTTATGATAACAAGTGTTTATCTAACAGCGGTGTTGTGATAAAGTTAACCTTCTTTAAGATGAAAAAGATTTGGTGACAAATTAGAAAATGTTAATGAATGATCAACATTCAAATCGTTATTCAAAATGACGATGCAAAACCGGAACACGTCGATACGTGCTGGTACTAAAAAAGATGAAAACACGGCTTTGATCCGTTCGCAGCGTTATTTGCTGCCACATTTAAATCTATATTTTTCAGGTGAGAAAAATGAAAAATATAGAAAAATCATTTAAATCTATATTGTTCAGGTGAGAAAAATGCATCATTCGACTCAATTCGTCGAACTGAGCAATGTTTGTGTCTCTGTGTGTATGTGTGTGAGTATGTATCAAATAATGTCATTCATAAAATAAAAAAATATCATAGTCCCATAGGTTGCTATTGAATTTCATCATGCTTTCATAGGGTAAAGTGTGTATAAAATTGCACACCGTCATTTAAAGTGACGAAGCTAAAAAAGGGTAAAATTCTTTTAGATTTGGCTCAAAACTGATTCAATTTGTAGGCTTCATTAGTTACTTACAAAACGAACCGACTTCGGCTATACTGGTCCCTAGTATCGTAAATAGTGCTCAAAAACTATAAAACGAGACTCACTCAATTTTCTCAAAGATGATTTGATCGATTCCCACAAACTTAAGCTCAAATGAAAGTTCTTATAGTCTGTTTAATTTCATCCTGGTCCGACTTCCGGTTCCAGATATATGCAAAATGAAGTAAAATTCTTATTAACTTGACATAACTGTTTACGAATTGACCAGGTTACGTTAGATTATACCCAAAGAATATTTCTTATTTTATTCAAGACAGAAAAAAAGACAGAATCTTCTAGTGAAATTTTTGAAAATATAAGTAATATGAGAAAGGCATCATTACACCACAAGGTGGATTATGAGAGGTTTTATTATTATTGTTATAACTTTTAAAGTTACTATTTATTTATTTCGTCAAGCAAATGTAGACTACATATAAATGGTTTACAATGTTTACTTAGATACTACGCAATATTTCTACGACTAAGCTGTAAATTCATTTCATTTTTGGACATACAAAGGTCAAGATGTTCGAAATATTGATTGTAGTGGCGCATTATACGATTGATTGGGCTATATTTTGCATAATTTGTTCTAGTATTTTTTTCTAAAAATAATTTCCTGGTTCGTAATTGACGGCTAGGTGTATAAAAGTTTAGTTGCGATAATAAAGAAGGTGATTGAATGCGTTGAGAAATAATGTCGCTGATTAAATAAAGCATTGCAAGGTCGCGGCTTTCTTTAAGTGTTTGAATATTGATGAGCATGCAGCGTGCTTCATATGATAGTAGAGGAAATGCTGTCCAGTTTAATTTACGACGTGCATATAAAAGAAATTGTTTTTGAATAGATTCGATGCGTTCTTCGTGAATAATATTATATGGATTCCATACTAGGCTGCAATATTCCAAAATAGGTCTGACATATGTACTGTATAATAATTTAATTGTGTATGGGTCCTGAAAGTTATGACTCAAGCGTTTAATAAAGCCCAGCATGCTATTTGGTTGAATAATTATGGTATTGTAGTATTCCACCAAAGTGAGCTTGGAGTCTAAGCTTACGCCTAAATCTCGTACAATTTTACATTTTTCTACAAGTTGGTTTCCTAGATGTATGTTTATAGATATATTTTCATTTTTCCTTCTGAAAGTCATTGAGTTATATTTTTACATTGAGTTGGAGTAGACTTTTGCAGCACCAAATGTGGAATAGATTGATTTCGTTCTGGAATATTACAGTGTCGTTGATATTTTTTATTTCCATGAAGAGTTTCATGTCGTCTGCATATATAAACACTTTCAGATTTTTGAGTATGAAGGAAATGTCGTTTATATGTAAAATGAAAAGGAGAGGCCCTAAGTGAGAACCCTGAGGTACGCCAGAAGCTACATTAATTGGTTCAGACAGTATGTTTTGGAAGCGGACTACCTGTACACGATTCGTTAAGTATGATTTCAGCCATTCCAGAAGGGTATGTTCTATGCCATATTTTTGTAGTTTGTGTAGAAGTAAAGGTATGTCAATACGGTCGAAAGCTTTGCTAAAGTCTGTGTAAAGAGTTTCTACGTAGTTGCCAGCGTCCATTGCATTCAGAGTGAATGTCATAAATTCTAAGAGATTTGTTGTAGTTGAGCGGCCTTTAAAAAAGCCATGTTGTTTGTTTGTTATTACATTTTTAAGTTGATGAAAAAGTTTTTCGTTTACAATTTTTTCAAATAATTTTGGAATGCATGAGATAATGGCAATTCTACGGTAGTCTCGAATGTTAGATTTTTCACCAGATTTAAATAGTGGTACAAGAAAGGAAGATTTCCATGCTTTAGGAAAAGTACATTTATTAAGTGATAAGTTAAAAAGTAGTTGTAGTGGTAGTGTAAGTTCTTCAGCAAGTTTAAAATATTGGTGGTATACTGTCAGATCCAGGTCCTTTTGAGGCGTCTAAGTTTTTTAGTGCTGTCGAAATGTCATGTTCTGATAGATAGTTTACAGAGATGGAGCTAGAAAATGCAGGTATGAAAGAGAAGTATTCACGGCCACGGTCAGTTTCTGAATAAGATGTATATACTTCTTGGAAAAAAATTGCAAATTGATTGCAGATTTCTGTACTATTTTTCCCTACATGTTCGTCGAGGTGCATTTGAGATGGAAAATTGTTGATTTTTAGTTTAGTTTTTGTGTAGTTAAAAAAGTTCTTAGGACAAGTCTTTATTTCGTTTTCAGTTTTGCGGTTATATTCTTCATGTGCTGTGTTAATGGCTATTTTGAGTTGATTGCATAGATTTAAGTAATTTTGAAGATGAGCGTCACTTTTTTCTTGTTTGTAAGTTTTGTGTGCTTTTTGTTTCCTATTTTTCAAATGTTTTAGTTGTGAATTGAACCATACAGGTAATTTGCTGTTATGATTTTTTCTTCTTCTTTTCATAGGCAAAGTTTCGGCTAATATTTGGTTATAATGTGATAGAATTTGTTTACTTAGACGTCGACATTTCCTTCTGTACTCAGTATGTTCCGCCAATTTATTATGCTTAGTCTACGCTTGACTTCTTCAAAGTTAATTTTATTGTATTCCTGCACTTCCTCATATTCCAAGTCGTAGGGAAGGGATGCATTGTGTGTAAATTATGAATATTCAATTGCATTACCAAGTACGTACATACATTTAAGAGCAGGCCAGTGCAATTATCTCTTACTGAAATTTCGCGAAGAATCAGGTATCTTCGTACTTAAAAATTCTCATGAAAAAATAATAAAAGTAATAATAATAATAATAATAACAATATTCTCCATAATAATAATAATAATTATAATGTTAATAATAATAATAATAATAATAATAATAATAATAATAATAATAATAATAATAATAATAATAATAATAATAATAATAATAATAATAATAATAACAATAATAATAATAATAATAATAATAATAATAATAATATTAATAATAATAATAATAATAATAATAATAATAATAATAATAATAATAATAATGATTATAATGATAACAGTAATAATAATAATTATTATTATTGTTTAGATAGTGATAGTGTTCGGAATGTATGAAATGGATTCTCGTGACGAAGTGAAAACGCGAATACTACAGGGTGATTTTTTAAGAGCTTGAGAACTTTTTTAAACAATAAAACGCATAAAATTTGCAAAATCTCATCGGTTCTTTATTTTAAACGTTAGATTGGTACATGACATTTACTTTTTGAAGATAATTTCATTTAAATGTTGACCGCGGCTGCGTCTTAGGTGGTCCATTCGGAAAGTCCGCTTTTTTATCGACAAATTTTGTTCAGCGATGAGGCTCATTTCTGGTTGAATGGCTACGTAAATAAGCAAAATTGCCGCATTTGGAGTGAAGAGCAACCAGAAGCCGTTCAAGAACTGCCCATGCATCCCGAAAAATGCACTGTTTGGTGTGGTTTGTACGCTGGTGGAATCATTGGACCGTATTTTTTCAAAGATGCTGTTGGACGCAACGTTACAGTGAATGGCGATCGCTATCGTTCGATGCTAACAAACTTTTTGTTGCCAAAAATGGAAGAACTGAACTTGGTTGACATGTGGTTTCAACAAGATGGCGCTACATGCCACACAGCTCGCGATTCTATGGCCATTTTGAGGGAAAACTTCGGAGAACAATTCATCTCAAGAAATGGACCGGTAAGTTGGCCACCAAGATCATGCGATTTGACGCCTTTAGACTATTTTTTGTGGGGCTACGTCAAGTCTAAAGTCTACAGAAATAAGCCAGTAACTATTCCAGCTTTGGAAGACAACATTTCCGAAGAAATTCGGGCTATTCCGGCCGAAATGCTCGAAAAAGTTGCCCAAAATTGGACTTTCCGAATGGACCACCTAAGACGCAGCCGCGGTCAACATTTAAATGAAATTATCTTCAAAAAGTAAATGTCATGTACCAATCTAACGTTTAAAATAAAGAACCGATGAGATTTTGCAAATTTTATGCGTTTTATTGTTTAAAAAAGTTCTCAAGCTCTTAAAAAATCACCCTATATATAACACTAGCTGTATTTATTGAAAAAAACCTACACTACAAAAGCTTCGACTTTCTAACAAGGGACGATTACAACGAACTTTAGAGCTTAAACTATCGTATTAATGACTTGACGTCTTAGGTTGCTGTCAGAGTGAAAGCGTCACGCAAAGCATCTAGACGCGCGTGTGAGCTAGTTACATTTGATCAAAGCAAACCTGTCAGAGTGAATGCGATGCGAAAACAGTACATCGCACTGAATCGCTCCGCATTCCGGGGTTCTCTCTGACATCAACCTTATCGTACTATCGAATTGTCGTACGATCGCACTGTCATACGATCGCACTACGCTTTTATAGTCTGCGTACATTATAAAAGGAACATAATTTGTCTCTACCGGGAAGCACATACCGTAAGATGTACCGGAAAGTATGTATCGTAATCTCTTTTTCGGTCTACCGTTATTACAACTGCTCGAATCCTATCTCTAATCGGTTACTCTTGTGTACAGTAAAGCTCACTTGAACTGTCTCCTAAGACTTAAGGGAGAGTGTTCGGTTACCGGTACCCTTTTTCTTTTCAGCTCATAAAAAGCTGAAGTCCCTGGCTAACAACTGATTAAGAAACTAAATTGATTCATTTGATTGAAATTTTTTTTATCAATTTAGAAAATGGAAAAATATAAGTAAAGACTGCAGCTATTCGAAGAAAAAACAGAATTTATTGTTTTTGGAAGCGTTTTTGACAAAAGTCTTCTGATTATGACTTCGCCTTGGCTCTCTTGGGCGAATATTTGGATGGTAGCACATTTGATATTAATTTGGCCGGTCTTCAACGTTTTTTCTTAGCCGGAACATCTGCTGTACGAGCAGCTAGATGTTTGTCTCGACAACAGCCTACATATCACTGACAATTTTTCTCGATTTGTCGAAAAAATGGGGTGGCGGTAACCGAACACCTTGGGGTGCTGGTAACCGAAATTGGTAGACATTTTGAAAATGACAAAAAAAAACCTTTGGTCGCGAAAATTTTGATAGCATCTGGTATTAAATCACGAAATAGATTTATTTCACCTCATAAATATTCAATCCACTCACCTTTCCGATTGATGCTCTTCTACAGGGTCCGGCACTCGAAGTGTAACCAACTTCAGACCGCTCGCGCAGCTGACGCACGGGCATCAGCTCTCTAGAAATTTGCTAAATGACAGTTCGGAGTTGTATTGTTTACAAGCGCAAGAAAGTATTTTGCCAAAAGTGAACGCGAAAAAAAAATCTTGACTTGAGAGAGCGAAGGAGTTGCTTCGTTTGGCCGAAAGCGGTCAATTTCTGAACATTGTATTTTCTGTCGAGAAAATTTTTCCAATTGAGCAATTCGTAAACTCTCGAAACGATAGGGTTTACTTGACCGACCGTTCATACGAGAATTTGAGTCATCGATTGGCCACCAGGAGGCAGCACCCGCAACAGATAATGGTTTGGGCCGCTGTAACCGCAGATGGGAGCTCTCCAATCGTTTTCAACGAGCCTGGCGTCAAGGTAAATGCGACATATTATCAGGAAAGTATTCTGGAGGTTGCTTTGAAGCCGTGGGCAGACAAACATTCCGGTGGCAGACCATGGACGTTTCAGCAGGACTCGGCACCGTCTCACAAAGCTCGAGTGAACCAAGAATGGCTGAAAAACAACGTTCCGAATTTCATCATGTCCACACAATGGCTCTCGAATTCACCAGATGCGAATCCAATGGATTATTCTCTTTGGGCCATTTTGGAGAGCAAAGTCCGAACTAAAAGATACACCAGTCTCGAGGCGCTGAAAAAAGTTATTGTCCGCGAGTGGGCCTAAATACCTGCAAGTCACATTCGGCAACTTGCGATTCGATTTTTGACCGTCTCAAGGCCATAGTCAAGGCAAAAGATGGTCATATCGAGCAAAAGTGAATTGATTCTGAATTTTGTATTATTGTTACACATTTTGTACTTTGAATTAAGTAAAAGTAATTTTCCAAACTGAATTTATGGCCTTTTTAATTGGTTACACTTCGAGTGCCGGACCCTGTATTCATGATACTCTAAAAAAATCAGAAAAAACTTTTGTGTTGATATTCACGTAATTAAAAGTTATTTTGAATGCAGCAAAAAGTACAAGTGACTGTTTCCTTCGCAAATCGGCACAAAAAGAACCTGCTGCTATTACACACACATGACATTTGTCGGATTGACGCTATCTGCTTTCTGTCAAAAGTTAAGGTGGGGTGCCGGCAACCGAACACCTTCCCCTACACTTTGGCGTGAACAATAATATAATTATTATTATTAATAATAATAATAGTAGTAGTAGTAGTAGTAGTAGTAGTAGTAGTAGTAGTACTAATAATAATAATAATAATAATAATAATAATAATAATAATAATAATAATAATAATAATTATAAATAATAAAAATAAAACAAACATGTTTCAAAAATACAATTTCACTTTTTAAGATAGCAGTAGGAACAAACAGACAAGAAAGCGTAAAGTTGGCAAGACTACGTATAGTACATACACTTTTCACACACAGTTACCTGTGGGATAAGGCCGAGGCAGCACGATATCAATTGTTCAATAAAATATTATCGGTGAAACACGTGATTGTATGCAGCGCAGCACTGACGGAAAAGCTTGCAAACATAGGACTGCCACTTAACTTGCGGTAAGCCCTCGCGGATGACCAGGAATGAGCCAAAACAGTGATAAAAACCTGTTTAAATCCACCTAGTGGTATAATGATGCCTTTCTCGTGTACATATAATATTGTGGTATTCCATTCAAAATTTTGTCGTGAATACGACTTACTTTACTATGGGGCGCCTTTTCAAAATTAGCCATATGGAAGAATGGGGAGAACTTAATCGTGAAAATCTCGACTTGTATTAATGGCAGCAACATAATTCTTTCACTATTTCATCAAAAATATGATCAGGGATTTAGGATACTTTTTGAACAGTATGAGATATCCACAAACAACTCAAAAATTAAGTTTTCTGAATATTTTAAAACAACACGGAAACCCCTTTACTTTTGCTTGGGTTTTTCGCACCCGGACGACGGTTTTGAGGTAGTCAAGCACATATCAGTTCCGATTATCCGATTAGGTTTAGAATTCAGCACCTGCACGTTGGAACTGAATTCAGTTTCGAAACTAGTTCAAAAATTAAATTGTAATTGAATTCTGAACCAGTTCTAAGTTCTGAATTAAGTTCTTGAGCTCAGGTCCAGTCCCTGATTCCTGAATTCTTCGAGTCGGTTTTTTTAGAGCCATTAACATATTTCCAAAAAACTATGCGAAATTTTACTTTACCCAAGTAGCAAACATTGTTCTTGTATTGTATTTCTTTACTCTTCTCACAACGATTGTGAAATTGGAAAAGCGCACTTTGTACACGGAACCACCCGCGATCCCATTTCAACCAAAATATTAGTTAATTTTCTGAATTCGATTGGTTAAAATTTGGTACAACTAATCGATTGTTGTTTTAACTAAACTGTCATTTTTGTTTTTCGATTAGCAGAAACGATGGTTGAAACAACTAATTTAACTGTTTGAAAAAAAATGCTGTCAATTAGTGAGGACACATACCTTTCAATTTCAACAAATATTTTAGTTGAAATAACTGGTGTTGTTATTGAAACAAAATTCTGTTAGTTGAAAAATAAATCGGTTTTATTTGTTTTAGACATTGCAAATAGTTGAATCAACTCTGATTCGATCGGAAATGATTGATGTAGAAAAACGTTTTTAATCAGTAAAAGTGCCCGGAAGGGCAGTAAAATAGCAAAATTATTAAATTTACCTAAAATGAGTATTGAAAGATGATGCCTTCAAACGGTTGAACGTCGTCGGTTGAACTAAAGTTATGCACTGATAATTTTGGTCAATTTATATGAGCTTGGGTGCATCAACCGCTGGGAATTAGAATTTTACGACGGCAATTCAAACGCGCCATTCAATCGCAGCGCGTTCTGTGTGTTTGAAACCCTTCGCTCCTGTTACTTTTATAAATTTAATTCATGTCAAAAAGCGTTTTATTGCCAATGCATGAACATCATCATCGGTATCAAACAGCTGGAAGTAAATCAATGATCGAATTAGAAGCATAAAATTTTTGCGCATACCTGAAAGATTACGAGATGATCATTCATTAACATTTTCTAATTTGTCACCAAATCTTTTTCATCTTAAACAAGGTTAACTTTATCACAACACCGCTGTAAGATCAACACTTGTTATGGAATCATAAATTTCTCAAATCG